>NC_062538.1:8315747-8920747 GCF_022655615.1 Tachysurus fulvidraco | reverse complement strand
TACATATACATAAGTCTCCAAGTTATTTACAGAGACAGATTTCTGTACAGATTTACAGTAGGACAGATGTTACAGGTTGGCAGGATTAAAACTGTATGTTAAATATGTGTGATGAGGATTTATGGTAGTCTGTACATAAAAACAGTAGAGTAGTTATTAATAAAGTCATTATGTAAAATTACCTTACATGTTTTTATGAAAGACCAATTCAGGAAACATGATGAATATCTAGACTTTACACATCATTCAGAGACTGAGATCTTATCAAATAAATGACAATATAATGAAAACCGGCTTTAAACAGTCTGCAGGCGGCATGTTAGGGCATGGTGTGTACCTCAGTCGGTACAAGTAAAGTACGAGTAAAGTATCTGTAGTTAATTAATTAAGTATCTGTAGTTAATTAATTAAATTAATTAATTTCATGGTTATTAAGTCAGCAATGAATTACAAACATGATACTGTATATTGCTCTTTGTTTATCTATTAAAAAAAGGGAAAATGTCTACGCAGTCACTGTAAAATAGTCAAGAAAGTTATTTGTTCATTGCTTACCTCGGGAACAACATGTCTAGTCTGACTGAGCTCGTTCTAAGATGGAATCAATACAGATATCTTTTTTGTACAGTATTAAGTAACAGTTAAATCTTTGCAAATGTATTATTAATACTTAACCAATATAATAATACTACAGAAAGAACATTGTTACACTGTACAAGAAAAATGTACCTCTGTAACAGGACCCTTCATCTGGCAGAGTATGTTCTGTCTTTGTGTTTATAAAGAAATACGTAGGGGGTGTGTCTTTGTAGTGAATGCAATAGGAATTTATTCAAAACAGTAAAACACAGACAAAGAACAATGGATTAATGGTTAAACTAAAATGAAAAAAGACTGTGCACACTGCAACAGAAATAATGTAAATAATACTCAGTATGTTTCATCTACACATCTGTGTAGATATTAAGTTAGCAAAATAAATTGATTGGGACTATATTTAATATGAATCATTTAAAAGTAAAAATCGAGTAGTTCTGACCACAGCATACTGTAGGTACATTCAGTAGGAACATAGGAATGGTCTTAGGAGAAAAACAATCAACAAACTCTCTTCTTTCACACCAACCTTGGCAAATCATGTCTTACTTTGTGACCAGGGGTATTGTCATGCTGCAACATGTTTGGCCTGGGCCCTTTAAATCCAGTGAAGGGAAATCTTAATGATACAACATACAGTAATATTATAGACAATTATGTGCTTCTTTGTAGCAACAGTTTTGGAGAAATCTCGCCTATTGGTGTAACGGTGAGGTTTTCATACACTTTTTTGGCTATATGGTGTATGTAATTATGAAAAGTCATGAAAAGTGTTTTAAAACATCTGCTGGTAGCATATGGTGTTTAACGTTGCTGAGGTTTGTTAGCATTCAAATGTTTTTAGAAAGTCTATATGGAACAGAAATGTGCATCCATGTACAAAAACAATGAGGTCCAAGACTCATTAATTTGAACAGGGTCTTGTACTGCACTGTGTCAAATAAAAACATACTGTAAGTTTGGATAGGATAGACTCATCATGAAGAGTCATAAAGAGATAAGATGATTGAATAAGTTAAGGAGTAAAGGAGATTTGTCCCTGATTCATTTTCACTTTTGTTTCTATAGCACATGTCTTTGTAGGTTTGCTATACGTTAATTTATTAATTAATTTATAAATTGTATTAATTTATTTGCATTTTCTGCTCTGTTGAATAAGACCTTGTGTACTCACAAAAACATTATTTACATAGACCAGCATTAGTAATGCATGTGTTTGCTGAAGGTCATCCTGCAAGATATGACTCCTCTAACACATATATTCTAACACAAACACTTTTTAATGACAATATATTACTGTTAGGATAATTTTTACTGTAGGATTACTGTTTGCCAAGGGCAGGATGGATCAGGAATGTCTTTTTCTAAGCACTAGGAGAGAGGCCTGTCATACATACACACACACACACACACACACACACACACACACACACACACACACACACACACACACACACACACACACACACACACACACACACACACACACACACACACACACAAACACACACACAGTTGAAGCATAATCACAGGAAGCTATAATACAGGAATACTCACATAATGTTAAAGGAAAAAGGGAGAAAGGGAAAGTAAAGATAAAGGAGCAGTCATGAGTCCACGTTCCAAAGTCCTGGTAAGGAAGACAAAAAAACTAAAAATTGAATAGCAGGAGACACTGACAACATCTTTACAGGTCGCAGAGTATGACCATGAATTCATTCATTCATTCATTTTGTACCGCTTATCCAAACTATTTTCGGGGTCATCAGGCATCAAGGCAGGATACACCCTAGACGGAGTGCCTACCCATCGCAGGGCACACACACGCTCTCATTTGACCATGAATTACAAATCATAATAAAAGGGTCTCTTAGAATGAGATGTCTATTTTAAACTGACAATTACCACACAGTATAAGGACTAATGGACTTTAGTCCATGTTACAAAAGATGGATCAAGTAGAAAAACATAAAGGTAGCATGTTTTATTGTTTATAATGGGGACAAATATAGTTCAGTAAATGTCATTTAGCTGGTCTGTAGGTGTGGTATGATGTTTGTACAGTAGACATTTTACTACACCATTTAAAATAATGAGTTTTTTTCTTGTTGTTTAGGTATGACATGGTTTGGTTTCGAATCAGTATAAATACAAACCATATGTTACTTCTGTTTTTATTCATATATGTTATTATAGAGCAACAGCTAATTCATAGGGATATGTATGTCAGACATGCTACATAATCTATGAATGTTAATAATAAACATGATGAACATGAAAAATATATTGTTATTTAACACAAACAATTAGATCATTTTTGATATGGTGAATATTTCTGTAACAATAAACCTCAGGTTCCCTGTATTGTGAAGTAATTATACTGATATACTTGCCCCTTAGCGACACATGTTTTCGGATTGCGTAGGAAACCTTACGCTCCCCCACTAAGGAGTGTATCTTAATTTGCACGAGGTCGTGTTGGAAAAACAAGATCAACTATTAAAAGTTGGTCTTACCTTGAACGCAGGTGTCCTTCGAAGTCCCCTCGGTCTTCTAACAAAGGATCCTCTCCAAGGTCTTCTACTTAAACTATTGTTTGAATCTTTAAATGAAGGAGGCAGACTTATACCTTTTTGTCTTTTCAGGATCCTCACAATGGGAGGCCTTGTTTTTATTAAAAGTAGTGTAATACAAATAGGTGTGTGTAATATATGTAAAAGAAAAAGAAAAAGATTACAAATAAAAACTTCCTTCAAATAATAAAACAGTACTAGAATAAGTAAAAGGTATTAATGCAAAGATTATAACAAACCAAGAAACACTCTCCAAGTGTAAACTTGCATTTGTTCTATGATGCACCTAAAGTATAACATGCACTAAGGCTGCTTACAATAGAATGCACACTCGATGTGATTCAAGGCAGGCTTTTATATTTTTTTTACTTTGGCCAGATTTGGCTGTCAGGTTTGGTTGGCTTTGTGCCTTTTAGATGGCTACCATCTTATTTCATAAATACTTCTCGGTTTCTCAAACATATCTCACCAGCCGACTCTGTGTGCGCTGCTTATTTCTTTTCTTTTCTAACCTCACGGTTAACACTTCTATATATGGTCATACTTCCTGCAACCTCTCAGGCTGTGATTATATAGAACTGAAGCTTTCTTTCGCCATGGAATTTGACAGCAAGCTATAAAACACTGCGCATGCAGATTACTCCCCGCGAATACACAGAAGGCTTTACTTTTAACAGCAGGCCTTGAAACACGTGTGTGCAGATACTCTCAGTAATACACAGTAGGCTTTATAAGTGTTTACTACTAGAAAGTTTACAGTAAAATACACAAGATTAATCTAATCAACTCTATTACATGAGGATACATGATTATAAGTAAAAGAAAAGCATTTCACAATTTTTCTTGAACATTCTGAAAATAAAAAATAATAACACATAATGCATTATAGTCTTCTTTTTTCTTTTGGAATCTTCTCCAGCTGTCTAGGTACAGCGTCTGATCCCTCGATGTCTTCTTTTAAACACTTATATTCAGATCTTTTAACTCTTCAACCAATTCTTCAACCTTTTGGATTTTTACATCAATCTTTCTTTGTTTCTTCCCCTTACGTTTAGCTTTTCTTTCCCTATTTCTCCTTCTCTTTGTATTATCTATGTCTGTCTGTCTATTGACGGATAAGTTAATAATTGGTCGTGGTGTACCTTGATATTTATTATTATTTATTTGCTGAGGACCAGTATTAAGAAAAACAGTATCAGCTATGTAGAGTCCTGTAACTCCATCCAGTACATGCCAGTGTCTGATAACATCGCTTGCATGCCGCTGGCTCACAACAATTGTTATAGTGCCATGTTGTCCAGATCAAGTTCCTATATATTGAGTTGATAATTAAAACAAACATGTACATATTGCTCTAAATTACTTATAATTTTTTTCATTCCTTTTAATGCAAATTCACCATATGCTGTGCAACTGCACCATACACAACCTGTTTAACAAATAGCTCGGTCACACTTGTTTGTTTAATCGTGTAATCGTGTATCACGCCTACAAATGCCACAGGCTGAGGAAACGAAAGTGAACTTTTTGTTTTCCTGTAAAAATTGAACTTAAGTCCTTATTAAAAACAAACATCTATGAGATGTGCTGGATAAACAAGTCTGAACCATGAAGTCCCCACGACACATCTTAAAGTATCTGATGCTAATGTCCAGGTGACAAACACCATGGCACACCATTCGAGGTCTTGTGGAACAAGATTAGAAGTAGAAGATGTAAACTTTTTTCAAGATTACTAACAATCATAATACACCCACAAAAAAAACAAAGCTAAGGCATTTATTTTATGAGTCCTATCACACTTAAACAAGCCCCAAGACCCCAAGTATTTTATCATAAAATCACATAAATACAGGTGGGAAAAGTATATATTTTTTCAAGTTCTTTATTAATTACAATCATTTTTAGACCTGAAACAGACGATGTTGATTTACAACAATTTAGCAGTCATAGAATGGTCCTGATGTTGTTCTTGGACGAATTATATCAATGATCTCAATACGTCTTGGATCCCACACACAATCTTCTTCCAGACCGCTTCGAACCATGCCACATCCAGGAGGACACCAAGCAGTGTCGTAGCCATGATCATGCCAGGTTTTCTGCAGTGGGTGACCTTGTTTATCAATTTTCTTCACTTTCCCAACACTGACTTTCACAACTATAACAACTCTCTGGACCTCCGGCAGCTCCAAAGGGTATCTACTGGCCTTATTAAGATCCCGACTGAGGTACACACCACGCCCTAACATGCCACCTGAAGACTGTTTAAAGCCGGTATTCATGATTTGGGCAGCAGCCTGACGAGAGGTACCATGATACATTCGGTACACTTTCCCATCAATAGGCACTGAGTAGCTCTCAAGACAGGGTACTCCTGGATGCAAATCATTCTCAGCCCACATGGTGATGATGATTACAGAGGTTTATTCAGATCACTGCAACTACATAAAAGAAAAGTCAAATGTAATTTAAATCGTGGTTAAAATCAAAGCGTAGAGAGTACACTTAAGTACTTTATTAATTCCCAAGGGTACATTTGGTGTCAAAACAGCCGCAAAACACTGAGAACTAAGACTTAACAATTCATATAACTTTAAAATGCACAATAAACTCACAATATGCCACAAAATAATAAAGAATGAATATACATATACCTATACATAACTCTACATGTTAGTTACAGACTGAGACTTTTTACAGATTTATTGTAGTACAAATATTACAGGTTGCCAGGTTAAAGCTGTACGTTACATAAGTGTGGACATGTGAGCAGTTGTGAAAGTGTGTATAAAAAAGTACAGTAGTCATTAACAAAGTCATTATGTAAAAATGAAATACAAACTTAATTCTTTGTATAAATATACAGTTAAATAAATATTGTTATTAGCTTGATGAATGTCTAGATGTTAAAGTATCGTAGTTAGGTTTAAGTTTAAGATGATTATATAAGTCTCAGTACAATAAATTACGAGCATGATACATTACTTAGTAGTTATTTATAAAAAAGATTTAAAAAATTACTATCAGGTCACATTTAAATAAGCAACAAAAATTCTCTGAAAATTTGTTCACCGCTTACCTTAGAAATGACACAACTAGTCTGTGTGAGCAGTTTCTTAGTGTGGGTTAATAAAGGAAGCCTAAAGAGGGTGTGTCCTTTCATTCTGATCTTTGTACAGAATGATTTACTAAAATATATCTGACAATCCTGTTCATGATGAATAACATTTTAATGGCAGGAGGATCTTTATAAAAAGTTTTTTATAGAAGTTTATATGTGTTTAAAGAAAAACAATATTATTTAAAACTTACACAAATAGGTTTTTTTAATCATTGCTTCATTATCAAGTAATGAAGGTTAAAATGTTAAATCATTTTTGACCAAAATGCCAGATATTGAACCTCATTCAGTGTAATTGATCCTCAAGCTGTCTTTCCAGATATAAACAAGATACAGTATGTTTGGCCTAAGCTTCTCTTATTTAAAATATGGTAAATTATAAATTTATCCCTGTGAATTAGCTGTTGCTCTATAATAACATATATGAACAAAAACAGAAGTAACCATATCAGTATAAATACAAACCATATGTTACTTCTGTTTTTATTCATATATGTTATTATAGAGCAACAGCTAATTCATAGGGATATGTATGTCAGACATGCTACATAATCTATGAATTTTAACAATAAACATGAGGAACATGAAAAATATATTGTTATACAAATAATTAGATCATTTTTGATATTGTGAATATTTCTGTAATAATAAATCTCACGTTCCCTGTATTGTAATAGTGCCATGTTGTCCTGATCAAGTTCCTCATATTCTTACATATTGAGTTCATATTTAAAGCAAACATGTACATATTGCTCTAAAATACTGATACATTTTTTCATTACTTTTCACACAACAAAAAACTGCACCGTACACACCCTGTTAAACAAAAGGCTCGGTCGCACTTGTTTGTTTAATCGTGTATCACGCCTACAAATGCCACGGGCTGAGGAAACGAAAGTGAACTTTTTGGTTTCCTGTAAAAATTTGACTTAAGTCCTTATTAACAACAAACATATGTGGGATGTGCTGGATAAACAAGTCTGAACCATGAAGTCCGCATGACACATCTTAAAGTATCTGATGCTAATGTCCAGGTGACAAACACCATAGCACACCATTCGAGGTCTTGTGGAACAAGATTAGAATAGAAGAAGTAAACTTTTTTCAAGATTACTAACAATCATAATACACCCACAGAAACACAAAGCTAAGGCATTTATTAGAGTCTTATCACACTTACACAAGCCCCAAGACCACAAGTATTTTATCATAAAATCACATGAAAACTGAGATAAAATCTAAAAAGAAAGAAAAAAAAGGATTATTTTTTCCAGTTCTTTATTATTTAGTCATTTTTGATTTTAGAGACAGTGTTGATTTTATATGATAGAAACACTGATAGGAAATTTGAGAACATTTTAGCAGTCTGTCAGGGTGGGCCGGAAAGGAGGACTCAAATGCAGGACGCAGATGTAAATAATAAACTCTCTAATAAGCTTGACAAAATAATCAGGCAAGGCAGGAAAACACTCAGCGTAATGACCAGTCTGTAATCCAGTACACAGGCAGGCAAAAACTCAAGGTGAAAAACAGTCCAATAATCAGATTGCGTTTCTGAAGCCAGGGGAATCCCAGCATAATGGCGCTTTTGGCCTTTTGTGGAAAACAAAGCTAATGCATTTATTTTATGAGTCTTATCACACTTAAACAAGCCCCAAGACCACAAAAATTTTATCATAAAATCACATATATACTGGTGGGAAAAGTATATATTTTTTCAAGTTCTTTATTAATTCCAGTCATTTTTAGACCTGAAACTTAGACAGTGTTGATTTTCTAGGACAGAAACACTGATAGTCAGGAAATTCTAAAACATTTTAGCAGTCATAGAATTGTTGTTGTTGTTCTTTTTTTTGGATATTTCCATTTGATCTGAAGAGCTGTGACTGTCAGCGAGGTGGGGAAAAAAGAGACCCAAATGCAGTATAGCGTAAAAATAAACTGGTTTTATTAAATAAAACACACAAAACTGGAACACGGACAAGACAACCAACATGACAAAAAAATGACACACAAGACGACAAGAGACAACACCAAAGACGACAAGGATTTTGCGCCGCCATAGGCAATGCGGCACGACTAAATACACATGACAATTACTACAAGAAACAGGTGTGCAATGGCAGGGAGGAAGAGAAAAGGCCGTGGCAGACACGTGAACACAGAACATAGACAAACGCACATGGCCAAAGTCCAGGTTGGATCCTGACAGTACCCCCCTCAAGGTGTGGCTCCTGGTCCAGCAATCCCATATCAAACCATATCCGAGGGGACCACAATCCCGGCAAGATCAAGGAGGGGAAGCAAGGCACACGGTGAGGCAGGAGGTGAGAGCAAGGCACACGGCAAGGCAGGTGGGGGGAGCAAGGCACAGGGCGAGGCAGGTGGGGGGAGCAAGGCACACAGCAGCGCAGCCAGAGAGGGCAGAAAGATGTCCACAGCCAAGCAGAAGGGCCGAGCGAAGTCCACAGCCAAGCAGAAGGGCCGGGCGATGGCCACAGCTTAGCATAAGGGCAGAGCGATGGCCACAGTCGAGCAAAAGGGCCGAGCGATGTCCACAGCAGAGCAGAAAGGCTGAGCAACGTCCACAACCGAGAAGAAGGGCAGATCAATGTCCACAGCCAAGCAAAAGGGTAGAGCGACGTCCACAGCAAAGCAGAAGGGCCTAGCGACGTCCACAGCCAAGCACAACCCCCGAAACACCGTGGCCAGACCCAAGTCCAGAAAACCAGAAAGTGGGGGAGGGTGGAAAAAATCCTCCACCACGGAACAAAAAATCCATAGGACAAAATACAGACTTGCAACACCCCCCGAGGACAGGAAGTTAGGTGGTGCCCTCCACTGGAAACCTGGAAGTGAAGCGACGTCCCCCACCGGAACAGGTGCAAGGCGATGTCACAGGGCACCGAAAAAAACTATACAAAACCAGGCTGGTGACATCCTTCACCAGCAAGAAGAGAGGCGGCATCCTCTACGGGAAACCGGAGGTGGAGCGACGTACCTCACCAGAAAAAAAGCGGATTGATGTCATACGAAACACAAAAGAAAAATAACAAAAGTCCAGTAAAAAAAAAAACATGGCAAAGAGAGCAGTTCAGAGAAAAAACTCCCAAAGAGCCGGTCCAGGCTAAAGCTATCCTTCTGGGTCTGAGTTTGGAGGAATCCTTCTGTCAGCGAGGTGGGGATAAAAAGAGACCCAAATGCAGGACAGCGTAAAAATAAACTGGTTTTATTAAATAAAACACAGAAAACTGAAACACAGACAAGACAACCAACGTGACGACACACAAGAAAAGACGACACACAAGAAGACAAGAGATGACACCAAAGATGACAAGGATTTCTCGCCGCCATAGGCAATGCAGCACGGCTGAATACATATGACAATTACCACAAGGAACAGGTGTGCAGAGGCAGGGAGGAAGAGACAAGGGCGGGGCAGACAAGTGAACACAGAACATAAACAAAAGGCACATGGCCAAAGTAACGGCTGGATCCTAACATCTGACTGCTTAAATAATAAGCAAAAGCTTCACTTTATATATGTTATTTATGCTTCATAGTCAAACAGCTTTCTTATTTCTGATCATACAGTCTGAGATTACATGAATATTACTGTAACACATATTCTGATCTGTTATAACATAAAATTCACTGAATGTACAGTTTGTATCAAATAACACTGATTATCTCACAACCTATAAAGAATTGGAATATATTAAGTAGTAAGTAAACAGAGTAATAAAAAACTGATGTGATGCAAGCAAGAAAAATGGCCAAGTATCTTAGTGACTTTGACAAAGGCCAAATTGATAGTCCAAGGCTCAAACTGTTTGTTCCAATCCAGCAGAAGAGCTTCTGTAGCACAAATAGCTGAAGAATTGAATGCAGATTTCAAGCCAGTCGAGCATCTTTGGAATGTGTTAGATAAACAAGACTGATCCATTGAGGCTCCACCTCGCAACTTACAGGACTTAAAGGATCTGCTGCTAATGTCGGTGAAAATGAAAGTGAAATTACAGAATACATAATTTTCTTTATCTTGTTATCAGATCTGGCTTTATGTCAGATGATTATTGGCATCATTTCATTTTTTCCCAAATTTTGACTTAATTCTGACTTATGTGTGGTATACTGTAATTTTTTTATTATATTTTAATAATAAATTTGTCATGGTTTTAAAAAAAATTGTTTTTAAGTGCAATAATCAATGACTATTAAAATATGTTCATTGTAAATCACAAATGTTTAAAATTAAAAAAATAATAAAAAGATGGCTTTAGTTCTTTATTAATTAGTGACATTTTTAGACAGTTTTGATTTTATTTTTTTGTTTGTTTTTTACAACAATTTGCAGTCAAACCATGATCCTGATGTTGTTCTTGGACGAATTATATCAATGATCTCAATACGTTTTGGATCCCAAACACAATCTTCTTCCAGACCACTTGAAACCATGCCACATCCAGGAGGACACCAAGCAGTGTCGTAATCATGATCATGCCAGGTTTTCTGCAGTGGGTGACCTTGTTTATCAATTTTCTTCACTTTCCCAACACTGACTTTCACAACTATAACAACTCTCTTGTCCTCAGGCAGATTCAAAGGGTATCTACTGGCCTTTTTAAGATCCCGACTGAGGTACACACCACGCCCTAACATGCCACCTGAAGACTGTTTAAAGCCGATTTTCATGATTTGTTCCGCAGCCTGATGAGAGGTACCATGATACATTCTGTACACTTTCTCATTTGTAGGCACTGAGTAGCTCTGGAGAATGATCTCTCCTGGATGCAACTCATTCTCAACCCACATGGTGATGATGATTACAGAGGTTTATTCAGATCACTGCAACTACAGAAAAGAAAATTCAAATGAAATTAAATTGTGGTTAAATTCAAAGAGTAGAGAGTGCAGTCGAGTACTTTATTTATCCCCAAGGGTACATGTGGTGTCAAAACAGCCACAACATTGAGAAGTAAGACTTAACAATTCATATAACTTTAAAATGCACAATAAACTCACAATATACCACAAAAAAAAAAAGAATGAATATACATATACCTATACATAACTCTACATGTTAGTTACAGACTGAGACTTTTTTACAGATGTATTGTAGGACAAATATTACAGGTTGCCAGGTTAAAGCTGTACGTAACATAAGTGTGGACATGTGAGAAGTTGTGAAAGTGTGTGTATAAAAAAGTACAGTAGTCATTAACAAAGTCATTATGTAAAAATGAAATACAAACTTAATTCTTTGTATAAATATACAGTTAAATAAATATTGTTATTAGCTTGATGAATGTCTAGATGTTAAAGTATCGTAGTTACGTTTAAGTTTAAGATGATTATATAAGTCTCAGTACAATAAATTACAAGCATGATACATTACTTAGTTGTTATTTACATAAAAAAGAATTACTATGAGGCCGCTTTAAAAGAAGCAAGAAATATACTGTGAAAATGTGTTCACCGCTTACCTTAGAAATGACACAACTAGTCTCACTGAGCAGTTTCTTAGTGTGGGTTAATAAAGGAACCCTACAGAGGGTGTGTCCTTTCATTCTGATCTTTGTACAGAATGATTTACTAAAATATACCTGACGATCCTGTTCATGATGAATAACATTGTAATGGCAGGTGGGTCTTTATAAAAATTTTGAAAATTTTATGTGTTTAAGATGATTTATATAAGTCTCTGTACAATAAATTACAAGCATGATACATTACTTATAAGTTATTTATACAAAAAAGAATTACTATGAGGCTGCTTTAACTGCTTAAGGTTTAAGGTTGCTCACTGCTTACCTTAGAAATGACATAACTAACTGACTGAGCAGTTTCTTAGTGTGGGTTACTAAAGGAAGCCTACAGAGGGTGTGTAGTTTCACACAGAATGATTCGATAAAATATAACATTGGAATGGCAGGTGGAGCTTTATAAAAAATTTGAACATTTTATGTGTTTAAAGAAAAACAATATCATTTAAACATTACACACACACACACAAAACAACCCAGAAAAACATATCCTCAAGTAATGAAAGTTAAATTGTTAAATTTTTGACCCTAAATGCCAGATATTGAACATCATTCAGTGTAACTGATCCTCAAGCTTAATTTAAAAATAAAATAACAGGAAACACAGACAACATATAGCATGACCATGAATTACAAATATACTAATATAATGGTCTGTTAGAATGAGAGGTCTATTTTAAGCTGACAATTACTATATAGATTTTAATACTAATGGACTTTAGTCCATGTTACAAAAGATGGATCGCAAGTAGAAAAAACATAAAGGTACCATGTTTAATTATTTAACATGGTGACAAATAAAGTGCAGTAAAATTCATTTGCATTGTAAAATGTATTTATATAATAAAAACAACTGAGCATTTCAGGTCTTGAGGAACTGATACTTTCAAAACTAGCAGTGATTTGTGAGGTTTTGGCTTTGTGGTGATCACTCAATTCCTTTCGCGAATATTGCGCTGTGCATTTTTGGCCCTCTGTGCTACCCTTCTGGTGACGTGGGTCCAAAACAAAAGGCGGGCACTTATTTTTGCAGGGATTTCAGAACAGCATAACAGATATTACGTCATCTGGTAGGCGTGGCCTATTTGCTAATCTAACCCTAACCATAACTTGAGTTTTTGGTTGCTTATTTGTTTTCTAAAATAAATCCACCTGTATGACTGTGTTGTCCTTTATAGTATGCTGTTTTTTTGTTTGTTTTTTTAAAGAGAGCGTTTTTCCAAGACCTCCGGAAACACGCCCACTTTACGTCGTGGTAACGAAACCCCTGGACTTTAGTGAATGCCAAAACAAAATGTCTGCCTCCAAGAGCGCAATAAGCGCAAGTACTACTATTTCAAAAGCGGAGTATTTAAAGCGCTATTTATCAAACAGTGAAGATGGCAAGAAGTCAAAAGAGAAGAAAGCTAAGAAAAAACGTCCTAAACCCGCCGGGAGAGGGTAAATAAAGATGGAATTGTCTATATCACTGGCTGTAGCTGCACAAAGTTAGCTTAGCATGTGGATATGTACAATAACAGTGTGTTTACAGGTGGCCGAACTAAACAGACATGGCAGTTAAAATGGTTTTATAGAGTGCTAAACTTTGCAGGATGAAAATTGTTGATGATGACATTGACTGGAGGGAACTGGCTATGAACCATGAGAAGGAGAACATGGATGAAGATGATGAGGAAGAGGCACCTGTGGTAACTACCATTTAAATATGAAGGCGGTTCAGCTACTGGTTGTTCTGCTCTTGCACAGTTTTGGCGGGTTTTCCAGCTTTACAATACTGTACATTTAGTTTTGTTTGTGTATATTTATGCCACATAATGCAGTTACACTGTAGCTCAAAGCTCAAGAATAGAATATAGTATACTGTACAGGCTACTGTAAAGTAAAAACATCAAAATGTGCAGGTCAAATACAGTAGCAGCCTGGAGCATGACCTGAAAGCACTTAATGAGAACGATCTGAAATACATGGGAGTGTAGTGAAATAGAGCCTTGTGTTTTCGATTAAAAATGGCTCCTGTTCTCAGTTTTTCCTCATTTGTCCTAATCGTCTGATGTCAACTTATAGAACTAAAACAAATGAAAAAATTTAGACACACTGATTTTACTTGCTATGCTATATATAAAAAAAAGCTTGTGCTGTGAATTGCATTTATTTTGCTTATTCGTTACTTCAGATAGCAGAAATAATAGACGAGCGTCCGGACGAAGTCAAGCAACTTGAAATCTTCAGAACTAACAAGTGGAAAGTGCTTGGAGGTGATACATTAAAGATTTAACTTATTGTCATCTTTATACTGTTGTATAAAGATAGTTCTCAATTCTGCAATATACAAAAATAATCATCACCACAGCGCACCATGTATTTCATTATCTTTCTAAAACATTGTGATCCAAGAGTTTAAATCTTTACTTCTACATAAGTAATTTTTCTACATTGTCATTTTTTTTCCATGTCAAAGCCACAAATGATGAATCTCAAGAAATCCTGCATTCAGAAACAAGGTAATTGATTTTGATTATTTTAAATAGATAACTTTATACTATCACTGATGAATGTAAGGATTTAATGTTCTGTATCTCACACTTATACAAGCTCAGAGATCAAGGAGAATACAAGAACTCGACATGATTCTCCTGATAGTTCTCCAGGAAGGGGAAGACGCCATGACTCTCCTGATCTCTCTCCTAAGAGGAAATCTCGTCATGACTCTCCTGATCTCTCTCCTAAGAGGAAATCTCGTCATGACTCTCCTGATCTTTCCCCTAAAAGGAAATCTCGTCATGACTCTCCTGATCTTTCCCCTAAAAGGAAATCTCGCCAGGATTCTCCACACCTTTCACCACCCAGACACAGAACCGATGCCAAATCCAGATGGCATGACTCCTCATCAACTTCTTCTCCACGAAAAACACAAAAACGCCATCATAAAGGTACAGGAATAAGGAGATTTCTCATCCACACATCTCAACCTCATGATTGGTTCTTAATAAACATATTGAATATGCTCTGTCTATTTTACAGATTCTCCACAGAGAGCAAAGTCAAAATCATCTTCAGGTGGTCGTGTCCCAGACTCAGACCTGTCCCCAGCACGAAGAGGCCCTAACACCAGACGGGACTCTGACTCTGATCTGTCTCCCCCAAGGAAAAGGGCACAGGGAGGCAGGGGGTCAGATTCTGACCTCTCTCCTCCCAGGAAGAGGCCACAGGACAAGCGTGGATCAGACTCAGATCTCTCTCCTCCTCGTCGTGCTCGCGTCCCTGCTGCACAGACAGTAAGCATGAAGATGCACAGAATAAATGTGTGCTGTGTATGTGATTAGAGCTAAGACTGCATCTATGGGTGGAGGTTCTGACAAAGAGTAGCCAAAATGTCTCTGAGGCTTTCTAGTACAGTTTGATGATTCCGATTGATACAGAGCTCGACTGAGTTATTTCACTAACGAAGCATCAGAATTGTAAAATATATTTCAATATATCTAATGTTTCAGGGTGAAGTTTTACTTTAATCCTGCTTTAATTGTTCCTTTAAGTCTCGAATCCAACTTCTTGCAGGAGCCTCAGATGTTATCCGGTGGAGCTGCTGGTCTGGTGTCTTCTGAAACCCTACGGAAAGAGCAGGAGGAAATGCGCAGGAGGGAAAAACACAACCGCCCGCTTGAAGAGGAGTCCCGTAACGCAGCGACTGTTTTTAGAGATAAAACAGGAAAGAAGCGTGACCTTGAGACTGAGCGTGCCGAACAGAGCAGAAAAGCGGGGGAGAAGGCAGAGAAGGATGAGAAATATGCACAGTGGGGCAAAGGGTACGTTTACTTTGGTTTGTGGATATATAACATACAGTGGAATAAGTCCTAGTTTAAGCTATAAAACACTGGAATGTAATCAGATCCTCTTTTTCCAACAGTGCATCTATATATTTAATAAAGAATAATAATGTCCTACATCGTATCTATATATAGTAAGGATTCGTTTAATAATTTGACATCCATGTAACATATAATAACGTAATAAAAAGTCTCTCTCTCTCTGCCTGTGTATCTCTCTCTCTCTCTCTCTCTCTCTCTCTCTCTCTCTCTCTCTCTCTCTCTCTCTCTCACACTCTCTCAGACTGGTTCAGAGGCAGTTGCAGGAGCAGAATGTGGCTGATGCACTCAGAGAGGCTCAGAAGCCGCTGGCACGTCACATTGATGATGAAGACCTGGACAAGATGCTGAGGGAGCAGGAGAGAGATGGAGACCCGATGGCTGCACTTCTGCGGAAGAAGAAGGAGAAGAATGCAAAAACCACAGGCATCAAAGGTTAGAGAATTAAAACCCACAGACACTAAGCCTATATTAAAGGTGGGGTGCACGATGTTTGAAAGCCAATGTTGACATTTGAAATCACCTAAACAAACACGCCCCAATGAGTAATACTAATGTGTTTTTGTAGTACTGTGTGTTGTACCATGAAAGGTTTAGCTCCGTTTTACGTGGAAGACGAAGTTCAACACCTAGAACCCGAGGCAGAGGTAATGGCAGAGGCTAATGTCAGACATGCGCACTGAACACTCTCTCCGCCGCATATTGTCAACACGTACCCCTTTCTGCTAATTGGCTACACGTTTGTTTTGTTTGTCGGCCCAACCCGTTTGCTGAAACATTTTTGATACATCGTGAACCCCAGCTTTAATGAGGTAACAGCTTGGTCGAGCCCTTTTTCCGATCTCTGAGATGCTCCAAGTGCATGTACATAAGCAGCTACATCTCTGTGTAAGCTTATCCTAACAGCGGTAAAATCATCTCACACTGAAATATCTCAGACCCTTGTTATTTCTGCTAAACTGGTGGTCCTCATTTTCAATCCTGAAGGTCCAGGACTGAAAAAATCCACATAGTTCTGTAATGTTCCTGATCATACCTTCAGCTGGTAGCTAAAGTAGCAGGTTTAACAGGTGTCCATGAGCAGGGAGATCACCACACTGTGCTCTGTGAACACTTTGGACTCCAAATCTGACCTCCAGGACTGGTACTGATGAACCCTGGCTAATGCGAAAACCTAGAACTTGTGTAGAACTTGTTTAGAACTTGTTCCTCGCTGCTGGTCAGGAGCTATTGCCTCAATTTAGTCATTTAGACATTTTTTCATGTTCACTACAGTATTTAATATTAATAATTATGTATAATGTTGTAACTATATTTGTTATTCATTTCTAAAATACTGATCTGTTATTTTTTGTTTGTTTATTTATTTTATTTTTTAAATGTAGATCAACCACGTTATCGGGGTCCACCTCCACCCCCAAACCGCTTTAACATCATGCCGGGATATCGTTGGGACGGAGTAGACAGGTACCGATCTTTTTTTTTTATTTGTTGTTGTTGACAATTGATGATGTCAGGAATAAAACATGTTATAGTTTTCTATTTATTAAAGAATATATGGTATATTGTAATTGAACATATGAAGGAAACAACATTGTGCATATTCTGGCCTATCCAACAATACATAGGATTGAGGCACATTTTTCTTTTCTTTTTCTTTTTCTTTTTTAAAAAAACATTTCATTTCTTAATTTTTAGGTCTAACGGATTTGAGCAGAAGCGCTTCAGCAGAATATCAGAAAAAAAAGCTGTGCAAGAGGAAGCATACAAATGGAGTGTGGAGGACATGTAAACACTTATCCGGACGTGCGTGTGTGTGCGTGCTTGCGTGTGCGCATGCGTAAGTGCGTGTGTGTGTGTACATGTTTCTCTAATTCAATGGCATGGACCAGGTTGTATAAATGGACCTCTTTAAATGATGAAAACGTCATTATCAACCACGGCGATTGACCAAAACACACGCAGTGCATATTGTGAGTTTTAAGGACTTCTGCAGTTGTATATGTGTATCTGTTTTATTTTGTGAGGTTTATTAAATGTTGTTTTCATAACATCTTATGTCAAATGATTTTAACAGATGGTTGGTGTACTTAACATCCATGGTGCTTGCTGAAGGATCTTTTTCATGGAAATATAATAGAGACTAACTAATTAAGCACAAGAGGGTGCTCTTCACCAAATGTTGTACTGTTGTGACCTGTTGTGTTAGATATTTTAGGAGTCTGTGACTACACAATTGTTCACCCCAGGTGTAGCCGACCAACCAAGACATGTACAGTACACATGCACACCATCATAATTACACAAGCATCACATGTAGATCTTCAGAGATGAGGTAACACATACACATGTTTGTGATTTAAGACACATGTGACTTAACATACTTCATAAACATTAATAAAACGTAGCTATTTAGCTGACAGACATTTGAAGTCACAATTTTCTTCAGCACACATTGGTGGCTTTATACCATCAAGGCTCGTCTTCCTCCAAAAGAAAAGTAGAGCGGAGATATTTACACTTCTAAATATGTACCATCTGTTTGGGGTAAATAATGATTTCTTACAATATATTAGGCTTATAGCTTTGATGAAAACCTAAGCTGCTTCATAACTTCAAACATTAGCATATGAATCAAATGTTGAATAATTCGTGTGAACAAGTGGAAAACTGTGTAAGTTTATTTTTTTTTTTGCCCGATCATGCCTTCGAACAGTGTGCTAGATCTGATAGCGACTTAGGTAAAGCAGCAGTAGTGAGTGGTCCAATTCTTTCTTCAGTCCATGGTTCTGATAGACAGCCTGGAAGTTGTCAGATCAGCTGAGAGAAGAAGAACATCATGTCAAGCTTACAGTATTGTTCAAAATAATAGCAGTACAATGTGACTAACCAGAATAATCCAGGTTTTTAGTATATTTTTATTGCCACGTGGCAAACAAGTTACCAGTAAGTGAAAAATTATAGGCTGTTCAGCTAAAATAATTTCCAATGCCTTAAAATGGAGAGCAAAACCAGAGAGATGTGGAAGAAAACGGAAGACAACCATCAAAATGGATCGAAGAATAACCAGAATGGCAATGGCTCAGCCAATGATCAGCTCCAGGATGATTAAAGACAGTCTGGAGTTACCTGTAAGTACTGTGACAGTTAGATGTCTGTGTGAAGCTAATCTATTTTCAAGAATCCCCCACAAAGTCCCCCTGTTTAAAAAAAGGCATGTGCAGAAGAGGTTACAATTTGCAAAAGAACACATCAACTGGCCTAAAGAGAAATGGAGGAACATTTTGTGGACTGATGAGAGTAAAATTGTTCTTTTTGGGTCCAAAGGCCACAGACAGTTTGTGAGACAGCCCCCAAACTCTGAATTCAAGCCACAGTACACAGTGAAGACAGTGAAGCATGGTGGTGCAAGCATCATGATATGGGCATGTTTCTCCTACTATGGTGTTTGACCTATTTATCGCATACCAGGGATCATGGATCAGTTTGCATATGTCAAAATACTTGAAGAGGTCATGTTGCCTTATGCTGAAGAGCACATGCCCTTGAAATGGTTGTTTTAAGACAATGACCCCCAAACACTAGTAAATGAGCAAAATCTTGGTTCCAAACCAACAAAATTAATGTTATGGAGTGGCCAGCCCAATCCCCAAACTTTAATCCAATCAAGAACTTGTGGGGTGATATAAAAAATGCTGTTTCTGAAGCAAAACCAAGAAATGTAAATGAATTGTGCAATGTTGTTAAAGAATCATGGAGTGGAATAACAGCTGAGAAGTGCCACAAGTTGGTTGACTCCATGCCACACAGATGTGAAGCAGTTTTATAAAACTGTGGTCATACAACTAAATATTAGTTTAGTGATTCACAGGATTGCTAAATCCTAGAAACAAAAACATTTGTACAAAATAGTTTTGAGTTTGTACAGTCAATGGCAGACACTGCTATTTTTTTATCACACCCCTTTCAACTAATTGACCAGTTGCAGAGCCTTAAGAGCGTGCATATCATGAATGCTGGGTCTTGTTTGTTTTCTGACAATCTACTACACATACTAGTAACTTGTTTGACACGTTGAATTAAAAAAAAAATACTAAAAACCTTGATTATTCTGTCACATTGTACTGCTATTATTTTGAACAATACTGTATATCATAAATAGACAAAACACAGAATACACATACTATTTTTGCAGTGAGTGGCTGCTCTTTTAGTGACAGTTGCTCCTTCATTATAACTGGAAGAGGACGAGAGTGAAGAGAGATGTCCCATCCTGGGTAGGTCTGCATTTGGACTGTCTTGAAGTCAGCCCTACAAGAAGGCATTTTATTGCATTATTATTCTTAGATTAGCAAAGTATAAAACATACATGATGCATAACAGTCAAATGGGAATGGGTTCCTAAATACGATCCTATCCAACATATGTGATGTTTATGATAGTTTCTTGCCTCAGTCCTGGGTTGATAGCAAGGTTATCAGGACGGGGCAGCGCTTGAAGTCTTCTCCCGTAAAAGTACTGCGGTCGGACGAAGCTCTGCTGGTAGTGTGTTTGGTAGTGTGGAGTCCTTTCACGTTTAACTGAACTTTTTCTCATCATCATCAACGGATCACAGTGTAAAGCCTGTGCTGGAAAAGCCTCTTGGTTGGTTGTTATGTAGCTTTGATCCCCTGCAGTAGTGTTTAATTCAGTAGTGTGTTAGTTATTTTGGCCAGCCAGAAGTGTATTAATGCACTTGGGCCTCATTTAGCAATTTTATGCTAAGGTCATCTCTTCGTACATAGATAAATAAAAAAGGAATAGCTGATTTAAATAAATTGGCATACACAAAACTCCATCAAAGGCAATATACACACAGAAAACCACTACTTGACCAAAAGGTAAGAGCACGGAGTGTGATCAATGTGCTAGTAATGCAACTCAGCCACTACAGTGTCACCTACCATAGAATTAAATACACACTAACTCTTCCTCCTGTTATTAGAGTACCATTACTTTTGCCTTAATTGTATATCTAGTTTTATTTATTTATCTTAGTTCAAGTATTTATTTTAGAAATACTTTCTGTAAAAATAATTAATACCAAATCTGAGTTTCAAAACATTTTTGAATAACTTGTGCATGAAATGAATTAGCAGTTAAAACTAGACAGCATAGTCCATATATAAAATGACTTGTAACTCGTCACCGGTTACACTATTGTTGACGTTCACGTAGTTGAGCGCATAGCTGGATGTTCATTAAGACCAAATTTCTTTTTCTACAAAAAATAGCCTACAGATAAATTTGGTCACATCCAACTTGATAAATAAGCCCCATTACTCATATAGAAATCAGCCTCACCCTCTAGAGTCAGACTACACTTTAGCATCTTCTTTGGTTCAGTCCTGGCATAAGGTTTGGGACCAAAAGCTATTTCTGACGTTGTTACCATCTTCTCATGCTTATCTGGATAGAGCAATAAACCTGACAGAGAAATAAGACATTCAGAATGAGTTGATTTTAGTTTATTTTATATTATTGCCACACATTACCGTCAATGTGCTCTATACTAGTTTTTCTTTCATCAACAACTGACTATGTTAAGAATGAATATAGCTAACATTAAATGTACAGACATTCAGTCTTTAATTTAGTACTTTGTAGTTTGTAGTAATGGAAGTCTATTTCACCTATAATCATTTCTCTTTATACATCCCAGAGCTTCAATAATTTCTTCAAAGTGAATTATTTTTAGAAATATTATCCGTAGCTAACAAACAAGGAAACCTAATCATACAGCATTTTTGGCTAATTTGTACACAAATAGGTTCATAAATTAGCAAAAAAAAAAGCATTAAAAAACATTACCTATATAAATGAAACTTTATTATTATCTGTATACTATTACACATCCTATTACAATGAATAGGTATAATTCCTAGCACAGAGTGATAGCAAACATTTTTTCCAAGAAAGAAAGATGTATAGGATGTTCTTTTGGCTAGGACTGTTTCTAACATTGTCTTTGTACTTAAGAGTTAACTGGCATTCAGTGTGAGACACTACAAGAATTTTTTAGTTTGAGGTGAGTGTGTATTTATTTAGTTAAGCAATCTACATGATGGCTCTGTTGATTGTTAAATTCAGCTAAATGTAGCTCTGGGTCAAAAAAAACTACAGAACTTCAAACTCGTCTTAGTTACATTGTGTAAACAAAATGTTGCTCAAATTAAACTGAATTTTATCATTTATTACTATTTTTGTTTTGCATTGTTAACATTTTACCTGCGACAGGAGGAAGCTCCCCCACCTGAGGGAACGCTTGCAAGGGCTTTATCCTTTGATCATTCATAAGATGCATTAATCCAAATCGCAAATCATGGCCATGGGGAGGAAGTGGACATAACTTTCTAAGTGGTCTTTTCTGCATTGTCATTACTTTCTCTGCATTAAGGAGATAAAACTGTATGTTAGTAGAAATTAACCATGTGCTGTACAGCATGATGTTTGTAGTAATTAGGTTGCCATGTTGCATCCTGAACCACTCCCTAAATGCCATATAGAGCACAGTATGACTGTTAGTTATTTTGGTGTGTAGCTAAAATACTCAGTAAACAGCAATGTCTGGATCCTTCACTACACAACATTATTTGTAGTAAAGTCACTGTATATCAACTTTCACACCTAAGAAGCACAGAGATTAACTTCAGCTTGAAATTGTCTTTAATGGTAGATGGTTGATTTAAAGTGGATTTTAAAGTGGTGGATCTTGCAGCATGAGTGGTGCTGCTGTTACATGGATACATGTTACATGTTACATTGTTCTGAATCCCAACACTTGTAACGTTACATACTGTACATCACCTATAGCATGTACATATGACAATAAATACCATGTGGCTATGTGGAAACTGTTGAACATAACTAACTAGCTCGCCATACATAGAATAGCCATTCATTGATCTAGGTAACCATAACGTGGGTCTGGTTGTTAAATTAGAGGTTTAAATGGTTTTCCCATCCAGAAATAGCACTTTAATACTGAAAACAGTATGAAAACTATATTTTTACATCTTAAGATATACTTTGGAGCCAATTGCCTTACTTCTGTGAAATAAACCCTAAGTTTCTGTAACATTGGCTCAAGATAATAGAATAAATGTTGAGTAAAACTTTTTTACTTCTTCTATATATAAAGCTGTGTTCAGACCCGGCTTTGTTAATACCAAAGAAAATGTCTGAAAACTGATCAGTAGTCCTGTGTTACCTTTAATAAACTTTGTAGCTTATTATGTTTATTATTGCAAATAAATGCTCACCTTCAATACGGTTGATTTGTAATTCTATGAGATTCACGCTGTTCTAGTAGCCTTCAGCAGCTCAGTTTTTCTTACATTCTCACAACAGGCTTGATAGAAATCCTCTGTAAGCCTTAGTTGATGGTGGTTGCCATGGTTGGTCTATTCTTTTCAAAAGCCTTTTGAGTGAGTGAATTAGCTAAAGGACAATGAGACCCACAGCAGGGTGTGAATGACTCCAAGTTACTAACTGAACTTGAGTTTTATTTTAGTCTGAATTTAGACACGCTAAGAGGTAATACATCTAACACTGTATTATAATAATAATAATAATAATAATAATAATAATAATAATAATAATAATAATAATAATAATAATATTCAATTAAATATAATTACAGCAGAATTGCAAGTTTATTAAAAATCATTTCAATTACAGTTAGCATTGTCATATTTCTTTTACAGATTTTTGTTGCTTTTTAATTATAATTTAAGATAATTCCATCTGCTACTAGACATTAATCTGTGCAAAACTGGTGTGTAAACCTTTCTGTTTAGATATCAGACCCACATGTGTCAAACCCAAATGTCTTCAGTGTATACTAAAAACAAAATACTTTCTTTGGTTTTCCAAATGTTTTGTAGCTAGTTTACAGAAAGTGCAAGATGCACAAATTTTGATGTGCAATAAATTGTCATCAGTGTGGCTAGCGGGACTAAAGAAAGATTAAAAAAAAACATTTGCACCATATTTTAATTTTTTTTTTACATTTAATTTATTAATTGTCCATCCCATTTGTTTCAGCATGTGATTATAACCTACCTAGGAGTTCAAGAACATTTCAGCCTACAGAGTTTCATTTCTGTTTATTGCAACTTTATTTTTGTTTCCATTAAATGGTCAGTCATGTGATTATACAGGTATGTTTGCAACAGTTCTGTTCCATTTGTTCATTACAAAACGTAATATTAGATAGTCGAAAGTATTGGGGAAAAAGCAAAAAAGAACCCAGAAATCATCAGTGAATTGTTTTATGTGAGATTAATTAGCTGAGATAATAGAATTCTGAATATTTAAGAAGGAAATAGCAGGAAGCCAGTGAACGTGCTATCAGTATCTGTACTGATGATTTGACTCGATTTCGTGCACACATACACACCAACACTGTCATTTAGCTTTAGGTCCAGGACCACAGACCCAGAAGTCAGCAGCACTCCTTGAGAAAAATCACATAAATTCAACACCACCGTCCCCTTCTTCTTTATACACAAGCAAGCAGTCTGCAATGCAGACACATGGTACACGAAGTAATAAACACCTGGTTGTGTGGCTGTAAATACACCACTGCTTAGACTAATAACAGCTTTCTCAGGAGACACTGGCTCATCAAATTCAACGATTCTATTTTGCGGTATAGATGTTCTGGAACTTCTTCTTTTATTAGAGAAAAAAATGGGATTAACATCTGAGGTCAATTTAAAAGGTCCCTTTGGACCCTTTGGTCCCTTTGGTCCTGGTGGACCATGTTCACCTACACCCCCCTTGAGGCCAGGTCTACCGGGGCGGCCAGGAACACCCAGTTCACCCTTGGCTCCCTTTACCGGATATGTATCATCACCTGCATGGAAATAGATATCATAGAGAGTTACTTTTCTTGAGCTGAGACAGTTTTCTGTTTAGCTAAAACACAACAGCTATCAGCAGAAAATAGCTATATTATTATGCAATAATTAAATATTCACACTCAAACATACATACTATATATAGTATTGTATAACTCTTTGAAATTTCTTAAACGGCATGATAAATTATTACTTTGTTTATTTAAGTTTAAAGATAGTATATTGTCTTCAAACACTGTTTTAAAGTTTAACAAAAAATATATCTTGTTTAATTAAAATCTTTTTACCAGGATCTCCTTGTTTCCCCTTTGGTCCATTATTTCCATTTACACCAGGAGTTCCTGGGATGCCAGGCACACCAGGGAAACCAGTGTGGCCATCACATTTGTCTGAGACAGATGGGGTCACAACCCATAGCAAAACGCTGACAGGTAGCAGGGCGTACACTGACAAGGACACCTGCAATTTAAAAAACTACTACTATTACAACAACAACAACTACTACTACTACTACTACTAATAATAATAATAATAATAATAATAATAATAATAATAATAATAATAATAATAATAATAATAATAATAATAATAAATTAAACACAATGATTGTTATAACAATCAAATTTTGATAACAAACCTTCAGGTATTAAAACATTTTTGTATATATATATCTTAATTACACAGCATGAAAATAAAATTTTCTTACCATAGTTTCAAGAAATGTTTGCAAGTGCTTGAAAAATTAGCGACAGCCTCAAGTGTGAGAGATAAATCACACCCATTTCGTACCAGAAGGCATACCAGTTTTCTTTCCTCTTTCTAATGCAGAACATCAGCATTTCACAACATGGACAAGGAAGTAGTGAAATGCATGTTCAGCAATGTATTAATCCTAGATTGAGTAACATCAAAAAAATAGAATTAATTTAATATTTTTTTTGCTTGCATTAGCAAATTACAGACATGTGGACTAAAAGGAACCTCTTCTGCAAAAAACATTACAAGATTTGCAAAATTTTAGATCCCTTGTGTTGTTTTAGTATTAAATGATCATTTGTAATTAACGGTAATTAAATGATAATGCCATTAGTTAATATTATGTTCTTTTTATCAAGATATATTTGCATTAATTATGGCAGAAAAAGGCTGTTAAGAAAAAGGCTTTTTTTTCCCAATAGGTCTTTGCATAGTAAGAAGAGAAGCTTCTGTATGTTCTACATATAACCTTGAAGGTTTTTTCCATAGAATGAACATTTAAATCTTTTAGATATTTTTGATCTTTTTTATTTAATATTTGTTTATGTTTATTATTATTATTATTATTATTATTATTATTATTATTATTATTATTATTATTATTATTATTATTATTATTATATTTATAGTGTTTATTGGTGCCTTTTACAACATCCAAGGAAATATTTACTGTTCTACATGAAAGAAAGGGTTCTTCAAGGGTTTATTAAAGGTTTGTTTAATAGCTACTTCTTAGCTTTTTAATAGTTCTTAGTTTCTAGAAATCAAGAGTTTCTTAAGTGTTTATTGGATAATTAGCCAGCTTTAGCTTCCAGTCTGAATGCTCTGTTAATGCTTTCTGCCCAAAGCCCTTACTAACAGGGAAGCACTATGTTGTTCACACACACCATGTTGTGTTTAATTTACAGTATGGATGTGTGTGTGTATTTGTGCTCTTCATTAAATCAAGGTAATAGCAAAGAGTTCTGTACACAATTAGCTCCCAAAGGGTTTATTTGAAAATTAAAGGTTCCTAGCTTCCAAAGTCTTGCTCTATCTGGAATGCTTTCTGAGAGGGAAACACTATAGTACCTTTATGGGCTCCCCCAGGAAAGACAATGAAAAAGGGCTCTACATTTTAGAATATTTTATATCGAGCACGGGTCTCCAACATTTCTTCCTCTGAGAACCACTTTGACAAAATTAAGGTGGCCAAGAGATACTCGTGTTCTATTATTATTTATTTACACACTTATTGCCAAAAACCAAATCAGCTGAATAAGCTATTTTTGTGTGAACTTTTAAAAAATGTCAGTATCGAAAAGTCATATTTTGCGATAAATAATTCTAAAGTCACATATGCGACATGTTATTGTTGAGTCGCGTTAACTGCTTGAACAGCACGGGTTTGCCGACTAGACTTATCAGTTATTATTATCAGATTTCGTTCATTCACATGGATTCTGGTATCATGGCACATACCCTGATGGCCTCAGCAAGACTTAAAAGACTGGGAACTGGGAACAGCTTTGATATTAAAGGTAATATTAATTTTGAAAACCTAAAATTGAATTGGACTTCATGTGATTAAATATCAAATGGAATCAAGTGGCATTCAAGTGGAACTGCAAATATTAAACAGTACTTCGGTACAATACACTGCTTGCACTAATTAAGACGTCTACAGCACACTCATCCTACATTTTCATGTAGCAGGATATATTCATTCATCATTTTTGCTTTGGCAGCTTGATAACTTTATTCCCAATGCTGTCAAATTCCCAGCAGCTGCCACATGTTTTCTTTTCTCTTTATCCAAACTACAAAAAATTGTGCTAACAGATTCAGGTTTATATAACACTTCAGTGTTTGATTTTGGTGCTTGCTGTGTGTAAAACAGATTGATGAATTGTTGTATTAACCTGTATGTGTGTGTGATGCGTTTGCATGAGCGTAGGTTTATGGTATGTCCGGGGAGTCATAGTTTAGTACAATGCCAGAAAGAGGTGGGACATTTGTGAATTCGAATGGATGCAACTTAAACAGGTTTATTGAGTTAATTGAATTTTATTAATTTTGTACATATTCTATGAACCTTTATGCAAACTACTTAGAAGTGGTTTGTAAGTGACATGCTGGAGGCATGCTTGAAAACAAACAAAGCAAAATATTTTGCTCGAGTATAGTTTTATTAGTTGCACAGAAATCAGAAATACATTTGGTGCTCTTGATTGTACAGATATTGCATGTAATTGTAAAACTTGTTGTTATCTGGTATGTTTCGTTAAAACACTAGATCTCCCTCAGTGTGCATAAAGCAGGAAACCAGAGAAGACACTGTTGCAACAATCTCCAGCTGCATACATGCCATTTAGCCTATCATTAACCTCCAACCAGACCAAACTGTTCTGCTCCAGGTACACAGCAACTCCCCCTGAACTTACGTTGAGTTCATCTTGAAAGTGGTCGCAGAAGCTAGCCTTCTTAGTTCCGTCCACCATGAGCAAAACACAAAGTGTCTTTTTATAGGATGTTGCATGGTACACAAAGTAATAAGTACCAGGGATGTGACATTCAAATTTACCCTCACTAACAATAAAGTGGTCGTTGGTATTGGTGATGACTGTTTGGAAGATTACTGGTGTGTTAGGTGCTGGATATTCTGTGGTTTGACGAGAAACACAGAACGCAGATTGTGGTTTAGAATCGCCTGGATCTCCTACGTCTCCACGCTGACCCGGTGGTCCCGGTGGTCCAGGATCGCCAGGGAAACCCCTCTTTCCCTGAGAACCTATGATGCCAGGTTCCCCCTTTTGCCCTTTGATAACTTTATTCACCAGCTCCAATGTGCGCCCTGTTGAGATAAACACACTGTTTTAAACTACATACAATAAAATAGCTTCCATAAAATAGGCACATTTATAATGACAATTCCTTGCCAAAAAAAAAAAAAAGGCTAATTATAGCTGACATCCAGTCTTCTCTGATGTGTAGAATTTGTTGGTCAATCCTAAAATTGGTTTTATTTGATGTTCTAATGGGTTTTTGAGATTTCTCCCTCAATAGGGAGCCTAAAACTTATTCGAAAGAGTTTCATAAATAGTTCATTAAAAATGCTTTAGAAATCTAGAAGCCTTAGAAAAAGCCCAGTTTTAAGTATATGACTCCTAAAAAGTTCTAAGTGGAAATTTAAAACAGGATTTCTCTGTCAGAAACAGTTCAAATTAGAATTCCTTTACAACACCCGAGTCTATTGCAAGCCAAGTTCAACTAAACTCACAGGTAGAACGAGGTCTGGCCGCTGTTTGGATTTGAAAACCTAAATTCACTACAACCCTTGAGATAAAATTGTACATTCCTGAGCTAAAGCATTCAGAAATCCCTTAGAACTCACTTTCTAATATATACAACCTAAATGACTGTCACAATGAACTGAATTATTACTGCAGCATTATTTATTTATCTACTTTTTTATTACATTTTGTATACATTTGTTTAAAACCTTTAAACAAAGGTGATATAAGTATTCCTATTAACAGGTTAAACATGAAGTGTTGATCTCTTGAAGAAAGAACTAAACAAAAAGTTATATATTACTTACCTGCTTTGCCTTTCTCTCCCTTCTCACCATCTCTACCATCACGTCCAGGAATTCCGGGAATACCCGGCAGTCCAGGTGTCCCAGCACGACATGTGTCTTGAGTGGTTGAAGGACAAAGCCATGCTGCCAACAGAGCTCCAAATATAAGTTTATGCTTAAACATGGCTAAGTCAGAACATCAGCTTGGCTGTATAAGTCTAAGCTTTGAAGAGTCTGTGTTCCTCTTTTCAAAACTGCACTGCTCAAAGTACCGCCTTTAGATCACTCGAGTGCTTGTAGTTTCATTTATTTCTAAACAGTTCATTGTTTAGATTAACTCACTTATGCAATCTTTGTGAGCAATATGATCAGCTCACAAATTCTTCATGTTTTACTGTAATTATACATTGGCTCTATAAAAATGCACCCCTTTTTGCATGTTTCAGATTTTATATATATATATATATATATATATATATATATATATATATATATATATATATATATATATATATATATATATATTAATCATTTCCCAAGTTTTGTCATGTTGCTTTTAAATATAGTTTAAATATATTCTATAATTTATTATGTGGCTCCCATGATCAGGTGTATTTAGATTTATATCATTAAACATTTGAATTGCACATAGGTCTACTCTGTTCAGTTAACTTTATGACTTCTAACGTGAACTGCACCAGAAATAGTATAGCTGGTTCTCTGCACTGGGGTGGGAATTAGTGGGCAATCATATGTTTTATATGCTTTATGTTTTTTATTTATAAATATTTAATAAATGCAAACTATATGGATCTTCCTCTTAATATATTTGGAATTGATTTGCATAGATTTCTGCAACATTAATTCAAAATATTTTAAGTCAATCAAATATTGTTTTTATATTTATATATTTGTCATGTAATGTGCAAAATGTATGCATTATGAAAATCCAAAAATAATCTCTCTCTCTCTCTTTCTCCCTCTCTCTCTCTCTCTCTCTCTCTCTCTCTCTCTCTCCCTCTCTTTCTCTCTCTCTCTCTCTCTCTCACGCACGCATACACACACACACACACACACACACACAGAGAGAGAGAAACGCACACACAAACAAATGCACACACAAGTTTCACAGAACGTTTTTTTATTGTAGAATGCATTTTTAAATGAAATGTTAATTTGGGTTGCAATACAGCATTAAGGACATATAATGTAACAATTAAAGTAAAATGGTACACTTGTATTAAAATCCATGATTGCAGAAACTACTGTAGCACTACCAATGTTACAATTGCAGTCATTCTAGCATGCATTGTTATCTATATTTTCTTCAACCGGTAGCAAAAATCATAAATCCATTGAACACTGTTGTTTCAGTTTTTGATATTTTGTTTGTCACCTTGTTGTGTATAGTGTTTTTAAATGGTTTTAGCCAGACCTTCTGTCCCACATTAAGCTCAATCACTGCACCACCAGACAGAACCTGTGATACGCTTGTTGTACGATGGTTATAGTCACAAAATTTCAGGTTCACTTTAACATCATTGTCACTAACAAGATTTAGACACAGGTCACCTTCAGAGACAGAATGAAACACAAAGTAATAAACTCCAGCAAACTTACATACGAAATAACCTGTGTGAAGATTGAAGTCTTTATTCAAATTAAGAAGTTCTTCATTAAAGGTTAAGACGTTGAAACCGGGGTTTGCATTCATCTTACGCATCACTGAAAAGGCTGCCTTTTTTACATTGGAAATTTCACCATCCGCAGTGCTGCCAGGATTCCCTGGAGGTCCGATGGGTCCCGGTAGACCAAGATGACCAGAATAGCCTTTAGCACCAATGCTTCCTACAGGACCATCCTCACCCTTATCTCCTTTAATAGCACTTAGTGCCTCCTTACTCAGCTCCACCTGCAAACCTAAAACCATGCAATACAATGATCATTCATCTATTAATTTATTCATTTGTCTTCATTCTTTTTTATTCTGGTGAGTGTCATGGTGCATCAGGAGCCTATGCTGGGAACACCGATTCTCCTGGATGCAAATCATTTGTACAATTTAGAATCAATTTTGTGTAGCCAGTCCAGCAGTTCTACAGATACCAGAGAACCTGGAGGAAACAACCCAGGCTGACAAGTAGAGAATACAGAAAGCAACGCAACATAAACCGATAAATAAAGCAACATAAGCAGAATACACACCTGGTTCTCCTTTCTCTCCTTTTTGTCCAGGCCAGCCATCTCTCCCAGCAACTCCTGGCTCCCCAGGTTTTCCATCCTGCACTCGACAGAAATCCTGGCAGAGACTAAAAGACAAAAGTACAGCCGCCCAGACAACTCCAAACAGATGGATTGACAGCTTCATCCTATATAATCTAAAGAATCTTGGAGAATAAATAATCATTAGAGAGAAAATTAAAGAGCAAATTAATTAATGTAATCTATATACACAGACCATTTTTTGTTTTTCATTGTAACAAAAATGTAAATAGCTGTTACAGACTCACCAGTTTCCCAGTGTCAGTTTAAAGATTCAGACTTCTTCTCTCCTTACTTGACATAACCGAGACGCAGTACTATGTCATTGCAATAGGGCAAAAATCCAGTCGTTTCAGTTCCCCCCAAAAATAGGAACATCATTAAAAAAACAGGACAAATATGCAGATATGTGCAATAAGCCTGCTTCTGCTTCTCCATCCCTGTTTTGCAAAAGTAAGCAAAATGTACTTGGGTCATGTCCTCATGGAAAAGGTCAAAAAATAATTTTATATATTAAAAACATATTTTGAGTGTCACTTCCAAAAGCATAAAGATTTATATAGAAGACTGAATTACAAACATCAATATAACCCAATTAATTTAAAATTAAGTGTTCAAATTGTTCACTTTTATTAACCTCTTATGCTCTTTTACATTCTCAAACAGCATCCATTACAAGGAAAACAATGTAAAATGATTAAGCTAATATTGCTTTATATTAGAGAGGGGTGGAAGTATGACATCATTCATGGCTCATTGAAGTCTAGTCATTAATCAGGACCAGAGATCACGATAATGGACATGCCATTGCATGGGTTTAGAAATGTAATGTAATGCTAGCTGCAAGGCAAATCACAGGTTTCTTTTAATGCATTTATTCCTCATTTTATTCTAATGGTTAGGTTTCTAGTTTAATAATATATTAAAATGTTCTCGTTATATAAAATTAATGGAAGGAGTGTCCAGTGTAACAGTCACAGCAACTCTTCAGGACAGCATTTTGTTTGTCTATTGTTTTGCAGCATTCCACATCATTAGATGTGTCTGTAAATGGTTAAAATGTTCTTTAATAAATTCTGAAAAATTGTACTCAAATTGCTGTGCTATAAGTGGGATAAAACATTTTGGGACATGTCATTATTGGAAAATAATCAGTCTTAGAGTCATAACAGTAACTAACATGAGGCTGCATCACACCACCTTATTAATAATCTCAACACTTTTCCTCAACAAATGTTATTGATTCCTGATAAACATGGACACAAGACTCTGCGCTTTCTCATCTTCTTCACAATCAAAGACACCAGTTAAGGGTACAGGATCTGTTCTGTTCTCCTTCTCATAATAGGGGCAGACTTTTAGGTGCTCAGACATTGAAGGGAAATTATCCAAGCACCAGTTATCCACAGGGTAAAACAAGTTGCTGAATTCCCAGACCTAAAGGAATATGGAAATATATATTATCACATTATAACTCTAATTAAACGACTGCAAGATGGCATGAAATTATTAGGGTCTCTGGAAAGTCTGACCTTATGTCTAGCTCTCCAGCACCATCCACCATGTGAGTAGATTTTCTTCTCCCACTTGATTGAGACCATGCCCCTTTCTTGCAGCAAAACCCCACACACCTCTCTCATCAACCGGGATACAAGAGCCAGCTGAGACAGTGTAAAACTGTCCAGAAACCCAGCAATGTGGATGAGAATCTCAAAAGGCAACTTGCTCAGAGCATCCTGGTTCCGTGCTCGTTTCCTATCCGTAGTCACATTTGCCACACCTTCATAGAGAATGGATGGTACTTCAGGTCTGAGAGTGAATGTGCTGAGGTCTTTGTCATAGGAGACCATGGCTTTGTGCGTGAAAGGCCTTAGTTGCCTCTGGCTGAAGGTACAACCCAAATAAGCCAAAGGACACCTGTGTTGAAACCAGCCATTTAAACAGAACTGGATATCTGAGTGAACATTCTTATAATGAGAGGAAAACTCATCTCGTCTGTATGAGTGGCTGCAAAGGTAAGTGAATGCAGAGCTACATTTGTTATGCCTATTGGTGACACTCTCTGTATGTATCTGTACATGAAGCTGCAGTGCCCTGTCTACTGTGAGATCCGCCAGTGATGCATTTGCTTTGAAAGGAGCAGAGTAAAAGTCATAAGTCTGAGTTCCTTCATCCTTAAGAAGCGCATCTGCAGCACTGGCTTCTGCAATGAGGTGTCCCCTGAGTTCCTTCTCCAGAGAACACAGTAGGGTTGCTTGAACCTCATCCCATTTTGGCTTTTCCTCCATTTGAGTGCTCAGGTCTGCTGTGTCCACAGCTTTTGTATCTTTTTTGTAATGAAAAGGATTGCGTATACGACTTGGCCTTGCCTTGAAGCTGGTGGGAACTTTGAATGATCTCACAGTTTTGATCTTCATGGGCTCCAAATGTTCGTATACAAACGTCTTTATTGGACGTGTGTCACAAGCATATAAAGATGCTGCTATCAAAAATTTATCTTCATCCATTTCATATGGATTGAAATGTGGCATATAAGTAAGTGTGTCTGAATTCCCCATTGTTGTTTCCATCTCCTCTTTAAGTATTTCAAATTTGCTCAGATTTTCTTGCCGTTTCAGCTCAGTGCTACGGGAAGCAGGTTTGGTGCCTAGTGTTTTAACTGTCTGCTTGCAACCACTCAGCTCCATACTGAACATCCTCTCCCAAGCGTCATACCTTCCGATGCCTGATACATTAGTGTCCCTTGCTATTGCCTCTCTTTCTTCCTGAGTTAACTCCCTCTCCTCAGGTTCAAGGCCTGAGAGATCAATTATAGATGTTAAGTCTTCTTGTGCATCTTTAGGTGCCCCTCCAACAGCTCCCTCAATTTCTTGAATGACAGATTTCTCCTCTATCTTCTCAATAAGTTCAGGAAAAATATTTTTCATTTTGAGTGACTGAAACAAATGCTTCTGATCTCGCAGTGCCATGGAAAGATCCAGAGGCTCCTGGGTGTAGTTCTCATTTAAGATATTTTTGTAGAACTCAGGAGGCTCTGAATCTTCAATGGGCCATCGATTCCACTCCATGGAGCAGACCACAACACTAGCAGGACACACTTCCAGGTGTTTGGCAAGCTTCGAGCGACACATTGTGAAAGGGCAGCCATAGTACGCATTGATGCAGGGCACCTTTTCATTAGGACAAAGCAGTATGTGCTCATCCTCTTTGCACATGTGAAATGATGCTCCACACATCATGCGGCAGTTGATTATCATGCATGATACAGAGATCTCTATCGAAACTTTACAGCGTCTGTTGTGGCAGCTTTCACAGTGTGTATGAAGTTTGGATCCTGAAGTCCTTTGTCTTCCCTAAAATAATTGTCAACATAGAGCCATATAAAAGCTTGCTGAGTTTGTTTTCTATTCAATTTGCCTTCTGAGACAAAGATTTGTAACTTACCATATCTATCAGTGGGTCATCAAAGCTTGATCATGGAATTATCTGAAAAGTATAAGAATCTAAATCAAATTCTGAAGGTGACTTCAAATAAACATTTTTTGAAAATGATCCAGTGATAGTATAAAACACAAACTCCCTCATGTGGCTGAAAATGAAACAAAATTCAGCAATACATCAGAATGAGTAAATCAGATACACACATGCGTTCAATACAAGCCTGAACTTACACTATCAGGTTAACACGGCAGGAAAATATATATCATGGTATCAGACTTGTAGGTCAATATGAAGGTTGTCCTACAGCCGACCAGTGTGTTGCTTGTGTCCTGCTTTGTTGCTGAAAGACTGAGTGTATTTAAATTTGCTGTGTGACTCAATGTTAAAAATAGAAAAAGGCTGGCACTGTGGATATATAACGTGACAGGACCACTGCAACATGGAGTCTAGTTACAGGTCATCAGTTGCTCTGAATTCCAGGGGGCAGGTCAGACTCTGTGTTATCAAACATGTTGCTAAATCCAGAGCTGTAGAAGATTTGTATACATTTTGTCATCCTTATTTTTTTCCCAAAGATCCGTGTTCTCAGACAGACAGACAGACCCTGTGTACAAAAATAAGTTGTATTGCAAGCGTATTTAAAATTAATACAAGAATATTGAAAATATTTTATATATACCATGAGATCAACGATTCATCACTTTTTCCTCTAACATTATTGCACTACGATGTAACACAATTCCAATGCAGCACAGCACTTAGTCCTTAAAAATAATACCATTTATCACTTCAGCATTAGGTATTTACCACATGTTTATATGAACACAATTCTAACATGTTATTGTTTCTATAACAGCTTTTTCAGGGATATCACATTAAACATGTCATTGCATTAAATCATATAGCCAAACGTATATGTCACCTGAACATACCATCCATATGAGAGGCTTGTTGCACACAATTTTGTTGTTGTTTGAACAACCAATTATAGACCAGCTCCACATTAATGGCCATGGTTTTGGAATTAAATGTTCAGTACTCAGGGGTCCACATACTTTTGTTGATATAATTGTAAAGAATATAAAGAACAAAGCATAATCATTGATATGGTGAAACTTTTTATAAGGAGACCCAGGTATTTACGTGGGTGAGGTGAGATGATGGGATACATTCTTTAAATGTCAATAATCCTTCCGTTACTATTTTACCACACTTTCAATTATAGTGTCAGTGTCAGTATAGTGTAATAACTGTACTTTAGTATTTTAGTATTAATGTTAAAATTAGCTCCGCCCCAAAAAATGGTTGACTAGACTTTTCCGAGCCTTCGACTCTCCATTGTTTTTCCGTATGCTGGGCAGCGGAAAAGGCTTGGTTTTAGGTTCTGTTTGGTAAAACGGACATTGCTTAAGGTGCTCAGCCATGGGAAGAGTGTCACCAATACACCAAGTGTCCACTCTGCTGAACAGACTGCTGAATTCCCAAACCTCAAAGAAAATGAATGAGGAAAAAATGTCAGACAAATAGGATCACTATTCAAAACAAAGTTAATAATTAGTCAAAGATACTGTACAGTATGTCACACATCTGTATACTACATGCATTTATAATTAAGATACTGACTTGAGACCTTTGTGTATTGGCCAACACCTATTGATCTAATGTGGCCATAGACCACCAAAATCAAACCAATCAGGAGAAGGAGGCATGTCTACTTGCATCTCCCATTTCTAAGTACCCCTTGCCCCTAAACGTTAATGGGTTGGAGTCAGACATTCAAGTTGCCTAAATGTATATGTGTGTTGTTTCAGAGTTATGGATAGGGATTAGGCTTATAAGAGTTAGATCAGTTCTAGTTCCATCCCCTGGAACTGGTTTTGCAGAAAGGCCTATTTTTGCCAATTCAGAAAGTTTTGCTTTTTACATTAGTTTTGCTTTTTATCATGGGAGAGCTAGCTACAAAATTTCAAATACATACATTACAATATGCAAGATATATCTGGGTTCAGGACACCCCCCTATTATTAATCCATTTGACTACTGTATTTTATTCAGTACTGTATTTTTGACAACAGCGTCCATCACAAAATACTTACTAGGGATGATTTCCACTTGGCTCTCCCATGAGTGTACAGCTTTTTCTTCCATTTCAAGCTGATCATTCCTCTGTCATGCAAGAACGTGGCACTGACATCCCGGAAAAGTCGAGACACCAGGGCCAGCTGGGAAAGAGAGAAGCTATCCAGGTATCTAGCGATCTGACGCAGCACCTCAAAAGGAAGATTACTGAGAGAATCCTCATTTCCATCAGGGACCATTTGAGAATCAGCCAAGAGAGGTTTGTCAATATCAGGCCTGAGTGTGAAGATGCTGAGGTCCGTGTTAAAGAAGACTGTAGCTCTGTGTGTGGAGGGCTGGAGTCGTCTCTGGGTGAAGGTGCAGCCCAGATAAGCAAGAGGACACCTCTGCTCGAACCAGCCATTCAAACAAGACTGGATATCCGAGTGCACGTTTTTAAAGTGAGATGCAAACTCATCCCTTCTGAAGCAACGTTCACACATAAATGAGAACACTGAATTGTTTTTGTTGTGTCTAAGTGTCACGATCTCTGTATCGATCTGAAGGTAAAGTTTCAAATCCCTGTCCTCTGTAATATCAGCCAGAGTGGTGTTGTATTTAAATGGAGCTGTCGAAAAGTCATAGGTCTGAGTTGCAATATCAATATAAAGTCCATCTGTGGCCACAGATTCACTGACCTTGTGTCCTCTGATCTCCACTTCAGCAGCACACAGCAAAGTTGCAAATATCTCATCCATCTTCTGAGTGTCCTCATCCACAGAAACACCCAAATCAGATGTGTCCACGCTCTTGTGCTCAGTGCTCACATGGGAGGATGGATCTTTAATATGGATGCGTTTATGCATATAACTAACAGGAACATTAAAAGAATGTAGGGTTTGGACTGGTATTGGTTCCAGGCTTCCGTAAACAAAATCATTCTCTCTGGGAGTGCAAGCTTTAATCTGGCCAAAGTTAAGAAGCATGCGTGCATGGTGAACTACATACATGTTGTACTCTCTTGGATTTACTTCTTTACCAAGTCTTTCCAGAACTCCTTCTTGCCAAGGAGCAAAGCCAGTTTTTGAGATATCTGGTTGGACATCATTTCCTCTATGTCTATCTTCCACTATTGCCTTAGCAGTACCTTGTTGATCAGGAGTAGATGGTTTATGTGACCCATTAGTTGTTTCAGTCCTGTCTTTATGAGCTCCTTTTTTTGATTCTTCTTCTTGGGCATGCTCACAGCCACCTCTCTCCTTGCTAAACATCTTCTCATATATGTTGTATTTTTCTTTATCCACAGTAAAATCCTTCACAGCATTCTCCTTTGCCTGGACATTAACAAGACCATTTACTGAAACCTGACCTCTTATGGAATTCACATGACTTCCATCAACCAAAAAGGCACCCCCTGCTGCCTCATCTTCTGCTTCTGCTTCTACTGGAATTGGTTCTTCTGGTTCCTGCATCAACTGAGGAAAGAAACTCCTCATTTTTAGCCTACTGTATATTTGCTTTTGGTCTTTTAAAGCTGTTGACAGGTCCAGGGCTTGATGCTCCTGGATGTCCTTCATGAGATTGCTAAATAATGGTGACTTTATGTCTTCGATTGGCCAACGATTCCACTCCATTGAGCAGACCACCACACTAGCAGGACACACTTCCAGGTGTTTGGCCAGCTTCGAGCGACACATTGTGAAAGGGCAGCCAAAGTTAGCATTGATGCAGGGCACCTTCTCATTAGGACATAACAGTCTGTGTTCATCATCTTTGCACATGTGAAAGGAGGCTCCACACAGTAAGCGGCAGTTAACGATCATGCAAGACAAAGTGATCTCTATGGGAGCTTTGCAGTATTTGCTGTGGCAGCTCTCACAATGCCTGTGCAGCCTCTTGCCAGATGCAGGTGTTGATCTCCTATAGGTGCTCTGAACGGCAAAGCAATACAAAAAAGAACTTACTTAACAATTTTTGATTGGGCATCATAAAAACACCAGGGGTAACTTAGACTTATGCTTTTTATACCATTAGCTCTATTAATTTCTTAAATCTGATTGCTCAGAAGGTGTTGATTAACTTATCACAGCATTGACTAATGTGCAGCGGCAAATCACAGATTTATATTAAAAAAAGAGAACTCAAAAATCAGCTATACGATTGATATAATGTTTTCTTTGAGTGGACATTTATTCAACATTTTTGTAAGGAGTTTCCAGTGTGAGCACTATTTTTGCTAGCATTACCATATCATTTGACTTATTAACTTTGTGAAAAAAAGAGAGGCAGGTAAGGGAATGAACATTTAATTAAAAAAAAAATGATAGGATAAATTATTTTTGTAGACATTCTACGGCATTCAACATATCATGACGCAATAAGACATCAAGGAGCTAAAAGCTTCATGTTGTTAGAAATTTTATAATGAACCACATAACATTATTTTTTTTATAATGAAACATATAAACGATTTATAATTTATTATAATCAACATTAAAGAAATGACTGTTATAGACTTCAAAACAAATTTTGGTTAGCTTTTGATGTTCATCATAGCAGGATAAACCCTAAAATCAAATTCTCTTGACTTAAACATGTGGACTATAAGAAAAATGAAATCAAAAATCATACCATCTGTGCTTCTGTGAAAATGCTTTTCAGCAGCTCCTTGAAACAGAGGATATTTATTAGTACAGGAAATTTTTTTACTCTGTATGTCCTGTCTGTTTCACTGGTGATCATGACTACTCACATCATTTATGTTATTTGCCATAACCAAAATTAATTCTTACAATGTTTGTAGTAATGCTGAGATTAATGAAGATAGATCTCTGGCAGATATGAGGACAGACAACTTACCTTAAACAAGTCAAACAACTCTTCAAACTCTCTGAAGTGCTTACTAAAGGCAGGACTGGGAGGCTAGTTAAAAATAGTCTGTACTGCTTAGTTTACCAAGTTACATGATCGCTGAATGTCACACCGTCATGACATATTGTACTTGATTGGTCGGGTCTTGTCTATCAGGTATAACATGAGGTTGTTGGGGTATTTTTCCATCGGATCATTTCAGACACTAATATTCAGCTAGATTTGTTTATTAATCAGTTTAGGAGTGAATGTTTGGTAAGTAGTCCTCTAGATGGCAGTCCATGCTTTAAGTTCATGACAGAGTCAATCAAAGTAGACTAATAAACAAAAAGGTTCTATATATAGCAGCATCCACATTTTACATTTTCTTAAATTATACTTTTCCTTCTCTTTTTCCTTCCTTCCTCTTTTGCTTTTCACTGTGATACATTTGTTGTACTTTTATTATGTATCCTTTAATTATGTATCAGTGGTGTTCAACAACTGATCTGAAGGTCATTGCTTCGAATCCCAGGTCCACCAAATTGCCACTGCAGGGCCCCTGAGCAAGGCCCTTAACCCTCAAATGCTCAGGTGTATAAACTGAAATAAAAAATGTAAGTCACTCTGGATAAGAGAGTCTTCTAAATGCTGTAAATGTAAATGTAGTGTAACTTTAAAGCTTTTAAACATTCATTCATGTGCATGAGTGGATCTTAAACTCCAGTAATGTATTTTAGGCTACATTCATTTTAAATGGGAACACAATTCTCACATTACTACCTAACAGATACACACTAAAAGGTGGAATAAAGACCCATAACAAGGAAAGTTTGGCATCATATTTAAGTGTTAAAACTGTAACAGATATTTGCTTTGACTACAAGGGGATTGCTGAAAGATTCTAAGTGAAAATCATTTAGGAAAAGTTTCAGATAGAATTATTAACCAATTGAAAGAACTCTTAATGAACTAACAAGAATCTAGATATGAAATATGGTCTCACATTTGCAGAACTCATAAAGCAATCAATCAATCAACAAATCAATCAACTTATTTATTTATTTATTTATTTATTTATTTATTTATTTATAATAACTCCCAATTATCCAGAAAATTCCATCACAGTAATACTGCTATCTACTAGCTTTGTTTTATTTCCAGAAATGTGGATATGAAAATACGTAAGACGTTATATAACGTGATTTTTGGTGTGATATTAATCATGAATAACCTTCTTTATCCGTCCTGGATAAATTGGAAGCAGGCCAGTAGCAGTCCATGCTACTTTTACCTGTATTAAGACGGCTGTTTCTTTTTCCACCCGTTTCCTGGAAAATCACAGGTTCGGCACTGGGATTGGCTAGAACTGCATATACGCTCCGTCAAATCAGATGACGGTTGGAGAGCTTTAAACCAATCATAGTATGGGAGGCGGGGTTTGTTGGGGTACGAGTTGGTGAAAGAGAATAACGTCTCCTAGTGACGGAGTGTGAAACAACATGCCGGAAGTAGGTTTTCTGGATACAGAGTTCCCAGAGTTGGAAAGGTAACTGTAAAGTCGTGAGAAAAAAAAAAAAACGGGAATTGACGACAGAAGAAGAAAGGAGGACGCGACCAAGGCGAATAAGAGTGTTTCGTGTTTTTTTGTTGCATTTTCGTCCCCAGCTGCAGATAATACAATGGGATTACCAGCTCTGGAGTTCAGCGACTCTTTTCTGGACAGTCCTGATTTCAGAGATCGGCTGAAATGTCACGAAATTGAACTGGATCGGACGAATAAGTTCATAAAGGAGCTCATTAAGGATGGCAACATGCTGATCAGCGCCCTGAGAAGTAGGTCGAGCTCAGGATCCGTCTGTAGGATCCGTTTGTAGGATAGTAGATTAACTAGATCCAGATTGTTCAAACAATGAATGAGATCATTTTACAATGAAATTTTTTCTTTTTTTTTTTTTTTCTTTTTTTTTTTTTTTTTGCTTTACATTACTTGTGTTGTAAATAGTTGTTTAAAGAAAGACACTTTTTTCCTAGTGGAAAAAGGTTCATACTCTCATTTTTTTTGTACTTTTGCTAGAAATAAATGGCAATAAGTTTGAAATTTATTTTCTTATTATTTGACTGTTGACCCAGACATGCAGGGTCCATTGCTAATGATTATTGTTGATATTGTGCAAAAAATAAATAAATAAATAAATAAATAAATAAATAAAATAAAAACACATCTGCATATAAAAATAAATAAAAGTCTAAGTGCTCTAAGTACAAAGGTTATAATAGTTTAGAGGTATGTTACTTTTTTTTCAAATATATATAGATTTGTTTGATTTGCAATTTATAACATATATATAGAAATATATAAATTACAAATAATAGTGATCACAAATAAAAACAGAAAATGAGCAACGTGTTCTTGGTGACATTATTATAATAACAGATTACATGTTTGGGATTTAACGAATAATGGACCAATTATTCCATCAGATCATATGTCATAAGTTATATGGCTTTAATTCAAAAAGCCACGAATGTTCAGATGGTATAGCTTGTAAAGCAGTAATAATGCATTGCTTATACATGCACTGTTATCATCGAATCATTATTATTATTATTAAGAAATAATAATGTAAGCTTGAACTAAAAATTTAAGCTTTTAGACCTCTTAATGGTTTATTAGTGATCCTATTGATGGAAACTTTAAAGTTTTACGTAGAGTGATACTCGTACAAATAGGTGTTTTCCTTTAAAGATGACATTTTTAGAAAGCTTAAAATCCTTTACTATCTGAAGAACTCCTCTTCTTTTTGCTAGCTTTGCTGGTAGTTGTGGCTTCAAGGAAAATCGCTGGCTTATGCACTTGTTCTAATATGTTGTTGATTTCTATACTAACAGCTCATTCAGAGGTTTGCATCCTGGATGCCCTACATGATGATGATATTTTGTTTATGAGTTTATGTTTGCATTTTTGGAAGGAGTCTCATCTTTATTACATTTTTGTAATATATATATATGTATTACCATAATTGTCTCAGAAGTCGTTTATTTAACTATCACTCAAAATAAATTAGTATTTTCCTTGCATTTATATTAGGATATAAAAAAAATAGTTTACTGCTTTAGTCATTGTAGGTGGATCTGTTTAACACTGATTTACCACTGATTTACCTTTAATCGCTTTCCATTTTGGTGTCCATCAGCTTGCTTCACCTTGACTGTTCGGTTCTGACCTTGACACTATGCTACAGGGAATAGTGCAGCAAACTATTCATTTGTATTTAACAGAAGCTACTTCCTTAAATAAGAAAACATGTATATGTCTGAGGATAAGACGTTTTAACCAGTTTATATATTTCAGGTCAAAACAACTGCTTTATTTATGAAGTTTTTAATGATCATTTCTTATTTTATACATGCTGCTCTCTCTCAATTAATCAAATCAATACCAGCCACTTTTTCTCCCAACCTTTTTCTTTTTACTTTTATAAATCCTCCCCACAAATTACTATTAAAATGAATAAAGCCAGTACAGATTAATTATTCTCTTTACTTATACCAGCACAGGGTCCCTGGTACAGAGAAGGTAGTGTTGTACTCATGACCTTTCACACCTAAACCACTGAGCTGCACTTCACCAAATGTACAAACTGTAGCCTGGTTTGTAGATGTTTTCAAACCACAAGGTTCCTGTTATCTTTTACATTATAACAGCTATAAACAGATGCTCTTTCATCAGTTTCCCTATTTCTCTTGTTACAAGGTGCTGACACTGGAAACTCCTTACTTACTGTAAATGTTCACCAATATTATGGGATAATACTCTACTTCGATATTCATATGAATATCAAATGTTCTGTGTATTATAAATAAATTCTCCAATTGCTATATAACTAAAGAAATTATCTTGGCAAGGTAGAATTAATTGTTACTGATATGTTTCTGAAGTGACTTTTTAATCTTTTAGTCCTTGTGTGCTTCATTGTAGCGAAGTAAATGTGCTCAATGGTCTACACAGGAAAAGCTTGGTTTATCCTAACAGTGTTTCCAGACTTTTAAGGAAAATCAAAACAAAATGAAACTACGTCAAGAATGTAAACAAATTATTAGGTAAAGCATAAAAGCAGCTGCGCCGGCAGCCTCATTTTTTGGTATACATTCCGAGCTAATAGAAATCAGAAGCTAGCATCTAACTGCAATCAAATACAACAATATAACTGAAGGTATATCTTCATTAATCATATTATACTTAAGCAGAACTGCCTTTATTGTTGGGGTGGGTAGTTTGGCAAAATATCTTGTCCGTGTACTTTTTTTACCGGGTTTTTTTTTTTTAGAGGCTTGTTACTGGGTTTTTTCAGTGAACAGTGTCAGATACAAATGCATCTAATCAGAAGATATATATATATATATATATGAGAGAGAGAGAGAGAGAGAGAGAGAGAGAGAGAGAGAGAGAGAGCTTTTCAGGGGTGATTTCTTTTTCCTTTTTTCATTCTCTTACACAGTCTTCTTTCATTCTTTGCCCATTCTGCTCTGTTCGCTGCTCTGTGCCATGGCAACATGGCTCATACTCAAACGCCTGCCTAACAAACAAATGAGAAAGTCTCTATGGTGTACACTGTGTGGTGTGGAAAAACTAAAAACACTGAGTAAGTTGCACTTTAGCATTTGTGTTGATAAGAGAGGCTTAAGGAGAATGGCCAAAGGGGACAAGAAGGCAACAGTAACTCAAGTAACTACTCTTTACAACTGTCATGAGCAGAAATGCATCTCAGAAAGCACAACATTCAGAACATTGAGACGTGATCAGAACTTTAGCAGAAATCATATCAGGTTCCACACAAGAATTTGAACCTACAGTGGACGCAAGCTGAGTTTTGGCGAACATTTACCCAGTCTAGCATCAGGTTTCTGAGATTCCCTTCCAAAAACTATTAGTCAATAGATCCGTGAATAAATATCAGTGTATTTTTTTTTTTTTGGGAAATTTTTCCTATTAAAATGGGTTGATACGAAGACAGCTAGAGTGATTCAAAAATGTCTTTCTTTTTTGCAGATCTTTCTGCAGCTGTGCAGAGGTTTTCACAGTCTCTTCAGGATTTTCAGTTTGAATGCATCGGCGACGCAGAAACCGATGATGAGATTAGCATTGGTAAGTGACTAACCACCGATTCCTGTGGGATTTCACCGACTTCTCATAACAGGATGATCTGTATGACTTTCCACCACGGGGAATAATCACATAATCAGATGATGCCGAAAGCAATAGACCTGATATTTCCACAGTTTCCATATTAAACCCACCCACGTTGAAAAAAGTACCCAGTGTTGCCAGGGATACAGTGTTCATTTTGAACCAGCTGTCCTTAAATTGACCCTGTAGGTGTTAATTTAATTTGATGTCCTGCAAATAGAATTAACACTTAATTAAATTGTATAAGTGTCAGCTGAGCTCTGCAGGATTTTACTGTGGTCGCCGCTTTTACTTCATTTCCATGTTCTCATTCTGAGCCACACACCCGCTCTGTCTGACACATCTGAAAACAATTCTGCCCATTGCCGCCGCCACTAGCGCCGCCACTAGCACCACCACGCACCGGCCTCAGTGCTATTCTGTGCTAAACAGTGATGTCATTTCATCACAGGAAAACAATGCAGCCTGAAATGTAATATCCCGTGGGTTATGAAGATTACGATTTTGAAATAACACTCTATAAATAAATCTAATCTAATCACTTCTCATTAAACACATACCAGTGAAGCGCACAATCTGACAATCTGTTTAATAAGGATAGTCAGAGAGTCTTAGACAAAATATAAGGCCAGTTAAAACAAACAAGCAGGTATAAGCTAGACATAACAAAAAAGAAAAAACATACCACGTCAAATACAGCAGCTGAAATGTTTGAAAAGTTAAAATATGACTTTAAATTTGGTTTCTCAAGGGAGCAATCCATGGATGTTTAATTAGTGAATAGCAAATGTATCAATACAATGTAATATTAGACCTACGCAGTCTTGTGTTAAGAAATGACTAATATATTTGAGAAAAATTTTATTGTTCCCAATACTTTTATCTTGCTATTACTGTCACTGGAGCTTTTAGGTTGCTCATATAAATAAACTAACAGCTAGTTTATGTACAAGCTAATCTAATTACAAGCCTAATTCCTGCAAAATAACAGTGAAGAGGTCATGCTTTGATTTCCACATTTCCCTGTTGCCTAACAACTGTGAACAAGTATATGACATATAAGATTTGTGTGCACAAAAAAACGAAGCAGATACAGGTCAAAAGCTTGTTCAGAAAAATGTTGAACTGATTTGTGAATTTGAACTGATATATGGTTCTTGGTAACAGATGAGTTTGTTTGAGTATTTCAGAAACTGCTGGTCACCTGGGATTTTCACATACTACAGTCTATAGAGTTTGCACAGAAAGGTAGAAGGTTAGGGATAAATAGCAAGACTTCTTGTATTGTTGAAAATCCTGTTGTATAAGAGCAATAAAACATAAAAAAAACATGCTATTTTTGGAAAATAGGCAACTTTAAGCCGTTAAGACTAGCCACAAGTCACCTCAAGTCACATCACACCATCCTGTCACTATTCATTTTCTAACTGCAAATCCTATCAGTGTATATAAATGTGCACCTGTAATAACACCATGATGCATTTTAGACAGTTTATTTTTTTCAAGAGTGCATGAAATAAATATATTACAATCTCTAATGCTGTATTAAATCATGTTTAGCGTTATGTAGCTATACCTCAACATGCCATTGCAACATGTATCTGTAGTCACTGTGAATAATAACGCATGTATTTGCTAAACAATTGAGGGCAGAAGAAAATGTTTAGCATAATTTTATGTGATCCTAATATACCACATCTCTAGCATGTTTCATTACATCTAATTTCAACAAGTTTCCATGTATGAGGAACAGAAAACCAGTTTACACCAAACCATGTTGTAGTGTCTTTAAGTCTGAGAGTAGCTGTTGAATGTGACATGAGTTACACACTAATAATAATGGTGTTTGAATGAAACAAATATGAGAAGAGCTCATCGAATTTCATTCAACTTTTAATACCTGATAATAACATACAGTCAAAAGGGTGAATGTGCTTTATCTAAGCTGTGCACAAAGGCACAATATATGATGAAACATTTTCTCTTTGGAAAAACAGCCCTATGACTGAAAGGACATTCATTCATTTGTTCATTCATTCATTCATCCATCCATCCATCCATCCATCCATCCAAGCACTGGGGTTATCATGGATGCATGAGGCAGGAATAAACCCTGGATCGGATGCCAGTTTATCACAGGGAATGCTAAGGGTTCTTTAACACTTCACCTATATGATACTCACACTATTACTCTAACAATGACCCAGACCCAGTAAAATAACTAGCCTAACCTTGCTATCTATATTAGATTTATTATGATATAATGTAGTAATAAAGATTATTTAAGAAAATTAGGATTGTTTAACCTTAGGGTTCACTTGAATTAATGGTATGTAAACACAGTTTTTACACTGCAGGATCAGAATATTGGCAATGAAAACTTTTTGTCACATTATATTTTCTCAGTAAGAAGCCAGCAATGGAAGCAGCATTCTGATTGGCCAGGAGGTAATAAAGTGCTTGATGTCATTGCGGTTGTTTTGAAAGAGTTACATTGAAACTCCGCTGTTTCCAGAAAAAACACGATTTTCCATTGGTTTACCTGCAAAATGCCTAGAACCTAGTGTGAAAGCAGCCTTAAACCTTACTGTTGTTATACTGGAAACATTTTGAAATTCATGCCTCTTATATTGTAACATTTGCTATAGATTTTGTTAAAGGCCAAGCCATGGTAGCACTTCTTGAATTTGAACTCACGGTGTTGCTGGGACTATCACAAAACATCAACCCTTACGTCACTCCTCCAAGTGCTATCTCAGCCTCATTCATACCTCTGCAATGTGCTAATTTCTCATGGATGCTTATAAAACCTGAAATCCGAGCAAACATGCTGTCTCTGTGTTTACACTTCTCTCGCACATTAACACAGCTGAAGTGTGTCATGCTGTAGATGAAGGGCTGTTTACTTAAGGACCTGCGTTAATAACCACAAATGTGTACCCTTAGGACACATGTTTGGAGGATCTGAAAGCAAGAGATTAGGACCCAGGGGTCTCAGTGCAGTGAGAGACAGTCTTATCGGCAAACAGGAAAAAGTTGTGTATTCCGCACAGGAAGTGATATAGCTGAAGCAGCTCACTAATCCAGTCAACCTGAATGACCTGAGATGAAGCGATATGGTTCATTACAATTATCCCTGTTATTAACTTTTAAGTTTTTTTTTTCCTGCAGGTTGCACATCTATTCTACATTTCACTAAATTCTCACAAAATAGATTAAGTAGTGAGATTGGTATCTTGCCCTGAGTTTTTGTATGAATTGCTTTAGCAGATGGATGTTATGACTGATATGCATTTTTTTTACTAACACACCAGAGACCTATGCTTCATGCTTATGTGAAGTTTTTCCACATCTTGGTCATGCAGGGTTTTATTTTTGCCTTCATAACTCTTTAACAACGCATCACTGATTGTGAATCTCCTTGGCTTACAGAAAGTCTCTGAGTGGGTGTGGACGTTGCCATCATTTTTTTGTTTTAAAATGAAAAAGGAACACAAGGGGACTTTGGGAATGGGAAATGAATTCATTTTGTTCCTGGCCCATTTTCAAACAGTTTATAAATCAAATATTTATAAATCCAAATATGAAACATGCAAAAATAGGATGTTCTGTGCTTACGGTGTGTTCTGTTTTCTTAAAAGGTTTGATAAAATAGCATCAATATATGCAGAAATAAATTTTGTGTGATTATATTTTGTGTGCTTAAATTGCGTCACCAGGTGACATCCTGCTGATATTTCAGTTACATGCTTCAGATACAGCACATTCATGCAGTTATCTAATCATGTAGCACTATCACAATGCATATATAGGTCAAGAGCTTCAGTTACTGTTCACATCATACATCAGATTGAAGTAAAAGTGTGATCTCTGTGACGTTGTGATAAATGTTGGTACCAGATGAGCTGGTTTGAGTATTTCAGATACTGCTGATCTCCTGGTATTTTCACACCTAACAGTCTCTAGAGCTTAACACAAAATGGTGCAAAATACAAAAAAAATTGTTTCGTCTGAGAGTCTTCAACTACAAACAACCTTTTTTTAGTCCGTGCCCATGATAGCCTCAGATTCCTGTTCCTGGCTGATCGGAGTGGAACCTGATATGGTCTTCTGTTGATGTATATCATCCACCTCAAGGTTTGATATTGTGTGTATGCTGAGATGCTTTTCTGCTCACCACGGTTGTAAAGATTATATGAGTTACTATATCTTTCCTAGCAGCTTCAACTCATCTGGGCATTTTTTGTCCTCTCTCTTATCAACGAGGCATTTCCACACAAAAAAAACTGTCACTCCCTCGGTTTACTTTTTTTGTACAATTTTTTTTTTCTAGAGACTGTTTTGTGTAAATTCCAGAATTTTGTGTATCCCAGGAGATCAGCAGATTCTGAAATATTCAAACGAGCCTTTGTAGTACCAACAACCATGCTATGATCATAGGTGTTCCTATTAAAGTGGAGGGTGAGGGTATGTCCAGAACATCAAAATTTAAACATTTTATAATGTAAAATGTATTTATTTATTTATTTATTTATTTATTTATTTATTTACATAATGTCTTGCTAACAGTTTTGAGAGTAGGGTTATTGTATTTTTATGTCAGACTGTTAAATAAGCTTCAGGTTTCCTATTACTTCCAGTGGTCATGTTATATTTAGTCAAAACACTAACAATTTGAAGACGAAATCAAATTAGGAAAGAAATTACAACATATATTGCTTTGATGTATGAGTTGTACGTTTGATAGCTGAATAATTAAAATGTCTCTTTTGTCACAGCTCAGTCATTAAAAGAATTCTCTCAGCTATTAAACACAGTTGAAGAGGAACGACGACGACTCGTAAGTAAATTCCTTGCATGTTCATATTATTTGATCTTCTTCAATTATTGTCTTAAATTTGACCCTCTGGTGTTATTGGGTCTTGTTGCCATTTCAGCATTTGTTTTGTGGGTTTTTTTCTCATTCCTTAAACAACTTGTACATTATTGTAGAAAAATATAGCTCTTGCGCCTTAGGGAAAAACTATGAGCTATTCTAACAAATGCAGGAGAGTTATGGGAAACATGCTTTGGTTAAACAGATGCTTAGTTTGGGTCATGACTCTTTTTTGGACAGAGGGGAAACTGCACGTTTCAGTAAGTGCGATGCTTTAATGTTGCCATGGAATTTCTCGCTTGTTTGTTTTTTCCCCGCCTATCAAAACTAAAAAATCCTCCCTAATTAGTTTAGTGTGACATCAATTCTTGTATTATTACTATTGCAATTTCATAAACCAAGAAGAGCAACATTGGATTATTTTGACAATACTCCTTGCTACATATTTCTATTTTGAATATGTGTCATGCCCAAGATTCATCCATATACTGTATGATGGCTGCTGGTAAAGACTAATACTGTGCATCAGTCCAGACAAAACTGATTTGTCCTTCAGCCATGATTTTTTTTTCCTGTTTTATTGTTTATTTGTCATCTAAACAAAAAATCTTCTCCATTAATGAATTTCAAAGCCCCCAGTGTTAAATTCAGTGATGTCACCAACTCACCGGTGTTTACAGTTTAGAAGTAGCATTACTGAAATTTGCTGCAGTAATACAGGAAACACCCAGCAACTATATACTTCTTTACTTTTTCAGATAAAGCTCCTCTACATTTTCAGTGGTCAGAGCAAAAGTAAATAAAAATTCTCCTTACAGACTTATTTCACTGACAGGACATTTGCAGTTACATTAAATTCATCGTCATCTTATTGAGTCATAAACTCATAAACCAATATGTCTTAAGGGTTTGTGGTAAAATTCTTGGCTTGTTATTTTTTTATTTTTTTATTTTTTTTCCTCACTTCATGCTAGGATTTTTTTGTTAGCAGTGTTATTTCGGATGCTGTTGTGTAGGATGTAGTGTAACCTTTTGTAATAAGTAAAAATATAAAGATATAGTCAATGTTATTTGGTGGACTCCAGAATTGTGGATATTCTGAACTCCGGGAACTAAGCTTGAATTTGAAGTAGTTTATTTAACATTGGGATTATGTAGTTTAACAATGTTGACAGAGGTTTCCAAATATTTGGGCCTGTAATATTGGAAAAGATTTGGGGTAAGAGAGATTGTCTTACTTGTTAGCTACAGTAGACTCATAGCACTAGTAAAAAAATAGTGCAGAAGAAAGAAATTTAGAATTTCTGTTTTCTAAACGATGTAGCATGGGATTCATTTAGCAGATACAGATAGACATTGCTGATAGTGTTAGTTGGATGTATAGAGTAGGTATAGGTGACATGACAAAAAAAAATCATATTTTGATACATTTCTAAAGTACATGATGCATATTAAATTTATTTAAAAGAACATTTTGTACGAAACTCTAAGGTTTCTAACATTCCTTCAAAATCTTTTTGACCTGAAATTGTTATAAAATCCTGACAACATCCATGATATCTCACAATATCTGTGAATTGTGATATAATGTATCCCGATATTAATATTGTAACATCATATTACTCAGCACAAATTTTGTAGTCACTAAGAAATAGGGTACAGATTCAATATTTTATCCATTGTCTAGACTTCTGCATTTTCTCTGTGTTGCTACATGCACTGATGAATAAAAAGCCAATATTATTCAATGTCGTGTCCTGCCCCTTGTGGAAAATATGCTTCAGCTCATTACTCACAGTGGAGAAAATTAACACACATGTGGAATGAAATTTAGTCATCGAGTCTGACATCAAAGCCGATTCCGTAATGCGTTTCCCAGAGCACTGAAATGTGTAGGATGAATCTGGAATCAATTCAACGGCCTTTTTTAATCTCTTGCACTATAACGCTGCCTGTTCAGTCCGATCCCCTGTTGTGTTTTGGAATGAGAGGAGGTCAGTGGAGCTGTGCGAGGAGCCCCAGGGGGAGAATTACCCAGCAGCCCCCTCCAGCCTGACTACTTCCTGTAGACCGTGGCTCCGCTGTGCTCCAATCTCCTAGGCTGCTGTGCCAGGCCTCTCAGGATGACAAATACCTCCGTAAAAAAGAAAGTCCCAGACAGCGCTTTCATTCATAGACGTACAATAACAAGACCAAAAAGAAGTGAATGACTCTACGTGAACATTTTGACCTACCCCTGGGTAGCAGCTGGAAAGTTTTCGTCATTGTCGTTGCAAGAAATTCATGAGACTGTTATAACTGATCGTAAATCATTCGTGTGTTACACTACAATGCTGCTGGGTGCACGAATTTGATGTGTAAGAAGGTGTCGTTGTTGATTTTTTTTAATTAACAGCAGCGCTAGTTCAAATCAATTCAAATCACAAATAGAGATAACGTTACCGTCCTTAAAGTTAACGCTCCTTCAGAGGGACTTGTTTGGTGGATACTTTACAAGACAAAACTCAATAATGCATTGTTCTTTTACAAAGTAAAAAAGGTTTCTGTGGAGACATTTATATAACCTTTATGGAAGTATTCTCTAGGGCCAGTGTTTTAGAAAGCAAAAAAAGGAGAGACTCGTGATGGAAGCTCTGTTTATAGCTGCTATAAAGTAAGTGAAAACAGGAAGTTGTTTCGTGGACAGTCCACAGCATTGAATTTAACTATAGACAGATAAAAGTAAGACCATTGTAATAATTTACAACTTTTGTTGTAATAGGAATTAAAAATAATGAACTATAATAGCACATCCTTAAGTGTGCTATTCCTTACTTATTATATTGGAAAAATAATATGACTGATACATTATCACATGTCTTTATCTCTAAATGTTACCTGAAATCCTCCTACTGGATATCCATTGGCATTTAGAGAACATACTGTAAGCTGAAGAAGGCAGCCAGATATATCTACTAGAAAAGGGAGGCTTTTTCCCACATGATGGATCAGACTGATGTAAGATTTGAGTTTCCTCTCGGGCTATAAAGGGCCATGGGAAGTTATGTTATAAGGGATACACTCAAGTCGACAGCATGACTGTCTGGCTGCCGAAATGAGGAAATCCTCAGCTCTTGTAAAGTGCTGAAAGGCCACAGGCTTTAATGAGTCAAGCACTTACTGTCAGCTCCTGTGTGTCCAGCCTCAACATGAGTCAGTTTGTTCTTGACTTTGTATTCAAAATATTATTATATTCTTCGAACTTTCGAAATTGTTTTCGGACTTTCCACGATGTAGAACGATTCATTATACCTTTATGCATTCATTACACACGTTTGGGGTGCAAAATATTTCTTTAAGGTTCTGTTACACTCCTTGCGTCCAGGAAACGCACGTCAAGCACACATCTTTCAACAGCAAATTTGTTACTGCTTTCTGAAAGGTCCATATCTTACATCTGGAGCTGCTTGGAGTCTGACCAACTCCATTAGAAGTTCAGGTTGCATTAGTTTTGACGTAGGCAGATCAGGGCTGTGGAGACAGACTGTCAGTTTGCCAGGGGGAGGGCTGCGTACAGGCAAGCATGTGGAACCTATTTTGGGCAATTCTCTAGTGAGACTGGAAGCCCACCACTCGGTGCCTGGGAAAGTATATAAAAGGAACTTAAGTATGTAATTGTGTGTTTTTCCAATTGAGAGTATGAAACGAAAGTGCTGCAAATTATAGTACTATTATTGTACAGTATACAGAAGAGTTGCTCTGGATAATTTTTCGTGCAATTGTTCTAATGCTGGGGAAAGACAAATTATGATGTCAGGACTGTGAACTAGCTTGCAGGCGCCAAAACCTGTTGATGTTTTTCGGGTGAATTTGAAACATTTTTAGCTCCGAGAAAAGTACAGAATCATGTGACTTTTGAAAAGAGTAGTCTGAAACTCTTTTACCTCAAGTCAATTTCATAATGATCTTCTTACTGTTTGTTACACATTCTTACACTTACGTACTTTGTTGTGTTTTCTGAATTTCTATTTTTGAGACATTTTCTAATAATTGTTGGAGTTTATGTCAAGACTACCAAGGTACCAATCAGAATGAGCTATTTGATAACTTCGTCATTACCCCAACAACAGAAATTAATCTGACTTTTTTCCTGCTCAGTCAGCATTTTTCTGCCAGACTGTGAGCAAGACTGCAGTCAGTCAGCAGGTAAATGCTTTATTTAAAGCAGGAAGACAAGCAAATCCAAATCATTTGATACGAACATGATTAAAAAACAGACAGTTAGCCAGGCTGTCAATAGATGGAACATGACTAAAATAGAATCAAGAAACCAGAGAGTAAAAATTAAGCTCATAAACCTTGATATTGGCTTAACACTGAATTAATTAAACGGCTTGGTACGAAAGGCACAAAACACCAATGTTGCGTTCACACCTACAGCAATTGGAGATCAGAGTTCATTTTCAACGAGAGCTGGTGGCTTCTGGCTACATGAATGACAACAATGGTTGGTGACGAGATGTGGGCATGTCCAGTGAAGCAACAAAGTTTAGAAGTTTAGTTTTATTTAAATATGGAGTGACTACTAATGGGAGTGAAGGCAGTAGAGCACACAGGATCGATCGAAAAGAGGATACACTGCTTTTGAATTTAATATACAATTCTCTCTCCAGAATATTTCATTTTAGAGACAAGAAAAATGATAAACATTTTCTATGGCAACCAGTAGCAGGAATGTGACTGGAGACTTGTAGTGATTAAATCAATTTAAGTGTGAATATAGCATAAGACATACTTTCTGTCTTGTGTATGTTTGAGGGATGTATGGTGTGTGTGATTGAGTCCAGGTGTGTATCCAGACTGATCTTTTTCCTTTATCATTAATTATGTTTACCTTCTGCTCTATGTTTATGTTCTGTAAAGCTGCTTTGAGACAATGTCTATTGTAAAAAGCGCTATACAAATAAACTTGAATTGAATTGAATTGATCTTGAACATGGAAGAGAATCTGTGTTCAGGGTATTGTAGTACTGGACAGCCGTGTTTGTATTCTGCGGTGCAATCTGGGAGATTCTGGTGTTGAATTTATATATTTATTTTATATATGCGACAGCGAAAAGCCAAGGTAGTAGTTTTTTTCATGACTTTAAAAAGTTCATACTAAATTGTTACTGCGTTCCATGAGCAATGTATAGCTATAAATATGTACAAATTACACCAACACATCACTTGGCATTCATGACTTGCATCAGTGTGAAAGAAATGCTCCGTCATTCCTGCATGCTGTTTAGCGCTCTTTTTTTACTTAATTACTTTTTGTTATTTTTTTTATTCATAAGTTGTTTACTTTGCTGGGGGAATGCCTCTGTTGGAATTTAATCTAACACACCCACTCAGGTCCAATCACACAGATAAGAGGAGTTTTTGTAGCTTTTATTTACTATGACTCTGTACTGCATCATTTTGTGAACAAAACAAAAAAGAAATCCTACCGCATTATTTTTTTTTGTTTGCATATTTTTTCCAGATCTGTTATTATTATTATTATTATTATTATTATTATTATTATTAGTAGTAGTAGTAGTAGTAGTATTAGTATTAGTATTAGTATTATTATTATTATTTACAGTAACTATAATGTGTGTCTAGCAATACTTCCTCAAATATAATTGCTTCTGGTATCCATAAAAGTTGCTGTGGATTTGGAAAAACAATACAATACAAATGGATACTTATGCATTATAACTAAGCATATTCTAGCTCTACTCATGTTACTGGTCCTATTGCAAGCTAATATAAATAAACCAGCATAATTTAGTTATATTTTCCTTGTTGTATAAATGGACTGTTATTGTATTATACTAAGGAATGCAGCGACCCAACGATAGTAATGTTCCACATAACCATCCTACAAGAGCAAACTGAAAGGCATATTTTCTCAAGGTTCTCAGGCCCAGTCCATGGGAGATACATAGGCTTTCTGTTATTCAGAGAAATTGTCTACAAAGAATTACCCAGGGGTATTAAAGTTTTAAACATTCTTATCAAATTGTGATTTGATTTAGATACAGAACGCCGATGACGTCTTGATTGCGCCGCTGGAGAAGTTTCGCAAGGAGCAAATCGGTGCTGCCAAAGTAAGTTCTCCCAGATTCCCATTGTAAAAGGTATGCTTCGTATTTCAGCAGAGAGCCATTTTTAGCCTTATTGTGACATAATCCTGTACATAATTTAATATAGGTCCTTGCTGAGACTTTCCAGGAAGGGGGGAAATTGCAATCACCTGTTAAGGAACAGCAAAATTATAACCAGATTTGGTAATGCCACATGCCTCAACATTAAACGAAAAGACCCAGCATTAAGTGAAGACACTGCAGCTCTGTGATATATTTACTAGATTAACGGCTTCATAGTCCTGACCTTGAACTGGTGATTTGTTTTTTGGGCCATGTGCCAGATGCTAGTGCTTGAGAAGGTTCTTATTATACTTCACGTTAACAGTGTATGCAGATATTTCTTCACAAATCCTTGCTTGGAAAGAGAACATCCTAACTCCTATGTGTGAACTTCTGAAAACAATTCTGTATCCTGTTTAGTAGCTCCCAGATTAATTAATGGCTGGAGTGCTTCATTCATGGCACCCAGACTAAAGCTTAACTGACTGTAGACAGACAGTAAACAAGCTGATATGACGCTTTAGCTGAATGCTATTTTTGAAACTACAATGTCTTGCCATCTTGGCTACACTCCTGCAGTTATTTCAGTTACACAAAACCAGGCTTCTATCTAAGGAAGGACCCAGATACCAGTGTAGCTTTTGAATAAGAAACATATTTTTAAGGTTACTCTGTTTAATGCGCATGCATGCATCTCACTAATTGAGCATAGTGCCCTTTATCTGCTGTGAGTTTATGACAGATAGGCCAGATGAGTATCAGGGATACTCATGTTATATACAACCTCCATGGTAACTTATACACACTGCCCCATTCATGTTTTAAACAGTGGCCTGTCTCTAGTCATACCATCTACTCAATTCAGTTGCCTTCTAATCAGAAAGTTCGGAGTTCAAATACCAGCACCACCAAGCTACAACTGTTAGGCCTTTGTGCACGACCCTTAACCCTCCACTGCTCAGTTATATGAATGAGATAAAAGGATAAGCTGTAAATGTAATACATTTCAGAACCTAAGAACTAGTTGTTTAAAATGTTGTTACATTGGATTTCATGCGTTCTAGTATTTGGGGTATTTTCTAAAACTTGGGATTTTCCTAAAAAAAATATTTCCACCAAATTTCAGAAAAAATTACCAAATAGACATGAATTGTATTATTTGAGCTTCAGCCACAATGTATTTTGTTCTCAGTGGTTTCAGTGGAGTGGTCAGACAGAACATTAATAAAAACGATCTGTGGAAGGTTGCTCCCGGTAGCAGTTTATTTAGCTTTGAGTTCACTGAGGGACTTCTTTCTAAATAAATGTGGTAGTTAATGTGGTAGTTTTATGTGGTAGTTACACCAGAGGTTTGCCTTTCAATTTCATCAGGTTTCAATTACATCAGAGGTTTGCCTCAAAGCCTTTCAATTTCATCAAGTCAAATGTAGGGTTAGGGTTAGGATTCTAACAGGACCTTGGGGTAACAAATAAAAGTACAGTAGTACTATACAAGAAAAAAAGAGATATGGTTCTATTAGGGCAGGCCAATATGGCCTAAAATAAAAATCCCCGATTTTTTCACAAAAAAATCGATTTACGATTTTGTTCGATTTTTCCTGTATATTTATATACGTACATACACGAGACAGATTCCAAGGGACCGTCTGCAAAGTGCAAAACCCGAAAAACAAATACTTCACTGTAATACACTGTACTGTCACCAGCTCACACACCACTGATGTCCTGATAGTTATACTACAATAAATATATACTTTTTGTATAATTTTTATGATTTTTCATATAAAAAACAGTACAGTGTATTACAGTGAAGTTATTGACCGTTTATATAGTATTCGCTTTTCTAGTTTTGCATTTTGCAGACTGTCCCTTGGAATCTGTCAGGTGTTCGCACATAAATACTTGTGTATTTTGTCCACCGCAGAGGAAAGCTGATTTTGAGGAAATTGGGTTGCAGCTGCCTCTCTACATTACTACGATAAAAAAAATAGGTGTTATTTGTGTAATAAGAGCATTTAGCTCAGGAGTTATTGATTCGGGAAACTCTGTGTATGTGCGGCCAACTTTACTTAAGTCGCAATACACAACATAGAGTATAATGTTTGTTGATGCGTATAACAGGAATTCTCTGCATCCATGATCACTTTCCAACGGCCCCTTCTTATCATACTGGATAAAGTTTGTAAATGTTTCTAAGACGGTAGGTTGTTTTTTGGCGGTGTGCTTGTGCTGCCGCGGTCTGTTTCATTTCGCAGGGCGCAACATCTCTCCCACTCCACAGCATGCCTCTGTTTAAGGTGCTGCAGTAAGTTAGTCGTACTGCTACCAAAACACACTTTGCAATTCCATATGACAGATGACACTGTGCCTTTCTTGGGAAAGAGTTCTTCCTGCTCACTGCCATGTTGTTTGTGTATCTCTATGTCAAATGCGCGGGGGGAGGGCTGAGCCCAGAGGGGAGCGTCAGCGGATGTTAAAGAAAAAAATGATTTTCATTCAAAACAAATCGATGTAAACTACACAATCGAATTCATCGATAAAATCGATTTATCGCCCAACCCTAGGTTCTATGGTTCATTAACTTCTTTAACGTTCTCAGTCATACAATTTTGTATAAGCAAGCATGCATTTTTGAGGGTAGAAGGAAACCGGAGATCCCAGAGGAAACTTCACACATACAGTAGCCCATGTTAATTGTCAAACCAGGGAGCTTTGAGGTAGTAATGCTAATCAAGCACTGCATGTGATTTTAAGATATTGAGCACTACATTTTTATACATTTTTTACATTTTACATTTTTCTTAACATTCCATGGCCTTGAAAATCAAAGGATTGTACCGGTGTGACTGATGCTTAAAACACACCTAAGTTAAACTTATTTGAATGAGTTCAGGTGTGTTGGGAAAATCGAAAATGCTAATATGTGGAGAACGCCAGTATTTCAATACCAGGATTAGGAAAGTGGTATGATTAAATGCAGGGAATTAAGAAGCAGTCTGCTGAGTCCTGATGAGCTGGAAGTGTTCCCTCCTTTCAGCTATGCACTGCCGAATCAGCTCACTGCGGAAAGATCCAAAGCCGAAAACATGCTGCCTTATTTGGCTGTTTTAGTCCCAGATTCTTCAGACAGAGCTGCGATGGAACTTGCTCAGCTTTGACATTAAGACCATAGAGGTCAAAGGGAACGGCTGTCCGGCTGTTCAACCTCCTTCGCTAGAGCAGACACACACATGACAAATGAGGGCATAAAAACTACACATTACTGACATCCCAGTGTCCCACCACAAACACAAATGTCTACACCCTCATCAGACCACACACCAACACTACAAACATCCAAGTTTTATTCCTCCAGGTTCAGAATACTGTATGTGTACTTCTCTCAGTACTCCTAAACAAGAGCCCTAATGGTTCAGGAAAGATGATGTCATTGTTAGTCAGCAGATGGCTGGAGGACTTGGAGTAAGCATGTCAGAAATGCGATTCCTCTGCTTTGTCATTTGGCAAGTTTGCAAGTAAAGGGTCATGGGAAAGTTTTGGATAATGGCGTAGAGGAAAAACAAACAGCATGGATCAGATTTCAGTTGCAGTCTCAAGAAAAGAATTCATTTCATGAAGGTCTTAAAAAGAATGTGGTCAAATTTTAAAATTCCTCAAACCAAGACTTTAAATTTTCAATCAAGTCTGACAGCATGAGCGGCCATGTTGGTATGACATCATATGCTGAACTCTGGTTTAGCACAGCTTCCTGAAAAGTAAGAATTCCAAACGGAGAGGGCGTTTCCATCATTTTTGTTCCTGGTCAGAAGTTTGATAGTCCATGTGCGCAGCATGAGGCTAAAAGAGTAGCTACTGAGCGGAGCTACCCAGCATAGTTTCTGGATAGTTTATTTCACAACTAGGTGATTTCCACCAGTTTATTAGTGGAACAAATAGTTTAACAGCTGCTAATTTCTTAGTTAAGTCATTAGTTAAACAATTCGAAAATCTAAAGATGATAAATATTTTGGAATGTCTTGGAATATGATTAGGACAGGACAATTTGATAGGTTATTTGCAATTATCCCTTTTGGAACACCATTATCTTAATACTTTTGTGTTCATATATAGATTGTTAATTGGATACTTTGGTAGCTGTATTGCTGTAGACATACAGTTAACTAGAGATTTAGCTAGCAAGGTATCTGGGTATTTCTTTGTTTTGATTGTGGACAGTTAAAAATTAAGACAATGATGTTTCAGCATATGACTTATTTAACACATATTTTTCAATTCAATTACATTTTTGGGGTACCATTATGATATGTTTTGCAATTTTTCTAAGGGTCTGGAGTAAATAATTGTTTTCTGTTAAAATCACATTCTCACTGTTATGTCCAGAAGTGGATGGCTACAAGGGCATATTGCAGGCATAGTGAGTTAACTATGTAGTTAACTAACTTTCTGGTTTATTTATTCTATAGCTGTGATTTACAGACCCATGGTTTAAAAATTAGTGAAGCATGCATTTCTTGATATCTGTCATCTCCTAACTACAAGTTTCTCAGTTCTCTGTGCTGTACCTGCCTGCTATGAATCATCAGTTTCATGACTGTTAACACTTCCATAACTGACTGATCTTTTTCCTGTCCTACTATAACTACACTGTCAAACATTTGAGATGTAAAAACTAATAATTGTCCTTTAGATTTTGGAATGTGATCGTTCTTTCTAGCTCAGCTACGCTCAAGGTCGATGTGGAAACCTAATTGGGTAGTTGTAGAGCCAAAGTTAGCCAGCTAGCATACCTCTGGGTATTTCTATTTCTAAATTACTAGGAATAAAGATTGAAGGGATAATGAGTGCAAAGGTCTTAGAGATTTTACCTGTGTTTTGGATGCTTGCACTGGTTTATCAGATATTTAATTTCTAATACCTCAGAATATGTCAGAAATCTTCAGAAATCTTCAGAAATTTTCACTATTTATGTAGAATAAGAAATAAGCCATGAGGTAAATTAACCTCATGGCTTATTTCTTATTCTACATAAATAGTGAAAATATAGCTAGCATACTTTTTGTTACTAAGGTTCCTTGTTGTTTTCAGTGTTTTGGAGGCTTGCAATGATTCATCAGGGTTTTTAACACTAATACTTCAGTATGTCATAATTCTGTTTCATTTAACTCATGACCGTTTTTCCTCTTCTACATACAGTATATGGTGAGAATGTAGCTAGCATACTTTTTTAGTTAGCTAGTTAGCATAGGTTCTGAATTGTGTATATTAAAAGCAGGTAGCCTATGTGTTGTTTGAAAGTAGAACAAAGATTTTTCCAACAAATGTCATTTCAGTTACTTGTTATTGCACAGTTCTTCTTTTGACTGAAAAAAAAAGTTCATTAAAAAATCCCTCTGACGATAACAAGACTGAAAAATACATGTGCACTGTGGTTTTCTGTCTGATATAGTGAGTAAGGTTGCACAATGTTTTCAAGTGAAGTTCAGCTATTTCCAGACTTTTCCATTTCCGTATAAATTAATAATCAACCATAATGCACAAAAAGCAGTGAGTGGAGGAAAAACTGTCCTTTCTTCTCTGCCTGCACTTTCAATATAAGGGCATTAAACTCTTTCTGTATCTGTCCATATCACTGGAGTGTTTTCTTTAAGGGAACATATTGTTTAGTATTGCTGCATATCATTCAAATGGTAATATGAAAAGATTTTGATTTTATAAAATGTTTACACTATTTAAAGAATACATATATATATTTGCTTATAATACATTTATTATTCATATTTTACAGTATTGCATGTGTAACCACTATGTCTCTATGTCTATGCCTTTTTGACTGCATACATTGTCTTCAGATTACAGATTATTATTTTTTTTACCTAAATCTTATTTTTAAACTTGTCTGTGTATGATTTCACTAGTGTTTTTGCACTGAGCTGCATTGTATATAGATATATAGATAGCTGAAAGCACTCTTTATGTTCATTGAATGTAAAATTAAAAATGTACCTTATGAATCTGGATTGTGATCATTTCCACACACGTCACAATTCTAGATGCAGACTTAAGTATTTATTGATTTATTGAATATTGAAATGGAATTAATACAAAGTATCAGTTCAATGACTTTGCCTACACCTTTGTGTTGGTCCAGTGGACAGGAATAAAACACGCCACCTGCTGGTTAGACAGCCACTCAAAATGCATTCTGTCCATATCCAACCCAATCGTGTAAACAAATGGACATCTTCAAAACATTTTAATGAGGCTTTTGCACGAAGCTTGTTTGCCCTGTTATATAACTTTTTTTTTACACAAGGCATTTATCTTTGTAATTACAGCAAAGGAAATTCCAGTTTTGTTATCAACATTATCATTATCTTATTTTCTTGAAGGACGGAAAGAAGAAATTTGACAAGGAAACAGAGAAATATTATACCCTTATGGAAAAACACCTGAATTTGTCCTCAAAAAAGAAAGAGACATTTTTACAAGAGGTATCAGTTTATAGCATTTTAACTTATTGTATATTTATAATCACCATGTCTGAGTATTTATTTGATTTTTTTTTTTTGTCCTTTTTTTCAGGCAGATACTCAGATCAATAAGGAGCGACAGATGTTTTGTGACGCCTCTCTTGAATACGTCTTCAAGATCCAAGAAGTGCAGGAAAAAAAGAAATTTGAATTTGTTGAGCCGGTGAGGATGATAAAATAGTAATACTTTTTTCAAATTTGCAACAATTCTGGCTGAACATCACATAAGCAGTGACACACTTTTGTTGTAGATAAATGAATATTTAGAATCTGTAATTTCTCACAACTTAGTTCCTCACTATCTGAACCCACAGCCAATGAAAATGCAGTGCAATTCTCAGCGGTTTGTTGCTGTTGCTGGGAAACATATTCATTCATTCATTCATTCATTCATTTATCTCGGTTCCAGCACCCAATACACCCAAAATGGGACCCTAGTCCATCACAGAGCACCAAGCACACATTCACATACATCTATGGAACATTAGTGCAGCCATTCCAGCTGGCAGCATGTTTGTGGGAGGAAATCGGAAAACCTGAAGGAAATCCACGCAAATACATAGAGAACATGTGAAATTCCACCAAAACAGAAACCTGAGCACAGGACCAAACCAGAGACCCTGGAGCTGTGAAGCAGCAGTGCTATTGACTGCATTGCGTCTCACCTTGCTCGGAAATGACATGATAAAAATAACACATTTATGATGCATTTCAATAAAGTGTCTAACAATCTAACAACACAAGATGTCATTTATAGCTAAGGAAGAAATTTAGCATTTGGAGATGGCAAATCCTGACACTTCTACACCTATTAATGGCGTTACTTTCCTACAAGTGCATAGATGCCTTGCGATATAGCATGAGCAGCAGTACAAAAACAAGATGCAGTGGCTTCACACCATGTCTCAGAGGAAACACATTAGCCTTCATCTTCTGCAGATGGTATCTGTGATGTGACAGGGAAAATATGGCTGGTGGGTTGTAACTGGCAAACGGAAAGAAAACCTTTATTGGAGTTTATTTAAACTGAACACTGTTGGAAATGTACTTCATTCTTTGTCCCACCTAGTTACAGTTTGTCTGACTTACAGTAATCTACAAGCGTGAATAAAAAAATACATCACCATGTAGCTAAACTCCGTAATGCTACAGGCACAGACAGCTTGGACAAGCTGGATCATTTGTTGTTTTTCATTTGTTGTAAGGCTTAATTGTGGTCATGATTGCACCAGAACATTTCTTTCAAGTTCCATGGCTGAGAACAAATGTCAAATACCAAACATCTTCATACTGAAGTTTTCACTCTCTCTCTCTCTCTCTCTCTCTCTCTCTCTCTCTCTCTCTCTCTCTCTCTCTCTCTCTCTCTCTCTCTCTCTCTCTCTTTCTCAGCTCCTGGCTTTCCTTCAAGGACTGTTCACATTTTACCATGAGGGTTACGAGCTGGCGCATGAATTTGAGCCTTATAAACAGCAACTTCAGTTCAACCTACAGAATGTAAGAGTCTGTGTTACACTCCATTCTTCACCTGATGCCATAAATAAAAAATGAAAGACATACTGCATGAGAGACTTTTAACATGTAAAAATGTATTTATCCCTACGCACTATTAAAATGCAACAATACCCAGTGACCTTTATTACCAGACCAGGCGACCTTTAAAACACATCGTTTTAGTTTTACATTCCAGTTTGCAAGTATGAGTTATGAGTCAAAACTATAAAAAAACAACTCATGTTTTTTCTTCTTATATAAATGAAAGATGAGCACATGTGACTCAAGCACGCTGAAATTTTGAGCTCTCAGACATGGAACGATACATACTGAAACCCTGTATGGCTTATTATAATATTCTCTACTTCCTGTTATTGATAAAAAGAGGATAAAAGGATAAAAACATTGACCTAAAAAGATTAAATAAGTCTCCTGTTGGTAATAGTAATTAGATGGTAATGTTGGTTACTCAGTAGTAATGATAATTAGTGTGTAATTAAATAGCACACTTGCAAACAATTCCACTACATAGCTGAGTTTTAGACTATTGGTTCTGGACAGTTCAATAGTTTATCTGATTTTGTTGTTTAAAAATGCATAAGACTACTTCACACTGCTATTTACTGATTTTAGTGGACGTTAAGATAGAGTGGGCATTCATTATCCATTCATTCTCTTTTAATAACATCCACATTTTTGGTTTAATGTTTCTGTGAACTTCCTGAACCTGAATAATTTTTTTTTAATCTTTGAAGACAAGGAATAATTTTGAGAGCACCAGACAGGAAGTGGAGAATCTGATGCGTAGGATAAGGTCAGCAGAACAGGACTTCAAAGCTCCAGGACAGTGGACTATGGAGGGCTTTCTTTATGTACAGGAAAAGCGTGAGTAGCTCTGTATTATTATGATGATGATAATAAGAAGAAGAAAAAGAAGAAGAAGATGTTTTTTTTTATATATTATTATTATTAATATTTTAATTACTATCTTTTCTTGTGTGTTTAATAATGCCTGATCTGCATTTTTATTTATTTGTTTGTTTGTTTGTTTGTTTGTTTATTTATTTATTTATTCGTTCATTCATTTATTCATTTATATGTTTATAAACTGGGGGCATGGGGGCTTTTGGGTTAGCACGTTTGCCTCACACCTCCAGGGTTGGGGGTTCGATTCCCGCCTCCGCCTTGTGTGTGTGGAGTTTTCATGTTCTCCCCGTGCCTCGGGGGTTTCCTCCGGGTACTCCGGTTTCCTCCCCCGGTCCAAAGACATGCATGGTAGGTTGATTGGCATCTCTGGAAAATTGTCCGTAGTGTGTGATTGCGTGAGTGAATGAGAGTGTGTGTGTGCCCTGCGATGGGTTGGCACTCCGTCCAGGGTGTATCCTGCCTTGATGCCCGATGACGCCGGAGATAGGTACAGGCTCCCCGTGACCCGAGAAGTTCAGATAAGCGGTAGAAAATGAATGATTGAATGAATGTTTATAAACTGCTTAGATATGGAGATGATATTTTGTACCTTCACAGCTAAACATCAGATTAATTTCCCTACACCCTAAAATACCCACACAATTTAAATGCCACCCATCTGACACCCCCCACCCCCCACCCTAAAACAACCACAAATGCCCACAAACAACTCACTGATAAAATGCTCCTACAATCACAAAAATCCCCCTCAGTGCTTAAAGCCCCCATTCATGGCTGATGATTATTAACATGTATCTCTCTCTGCCTCTCTCTTTATTTGAAAGCACGTACAGTATAAATGTTCATTTATTATATGTTGAATATCTTAAAGGTCCTCTGGGATTCACATGGAGTCGACACTACTGCACGTATGACAAAGAGACTAAAATGTTCACCATGAGCAGCTCTGAAATCAAATCTGGCAGCAAACAGGTATAAAAGTGATTTATAAAACACTGTCTTTTCTCTTTTTTTTCAAATCTAGAATATATCCAAGTCATTGATATCCACAGTAGTTTCCTATGCTAAATAAGTGACTCTTGTGTACTTTGTGAAGAACGGACTGGTTCTGAGTCCACCTGAAATATTCAAGCTCAAGTCGTGCATCAGGAGAAGGACAGACTCCATCGACAAGCGATTCTGCTTCGATATTGAAGTAGTGGAAAGGTTTGTTTTCAGTTTTTATACTTCTGCATATTACAGCACATTTTTCTCCTTCAATGCCTTCAAGGCTTTTGCGAGGTCAGTGAGGACGTTATGACGTTTGGTTTTACAGGGTGTGGTAGAGATTTTTTTTTTTACATATATTGCATTTTTCACTTGAATGTTTTCCTTGGCAACTTCAGAAGTCTCTCAGGGACTCCATTCAACATTCTTTTCTCTACTTCCTTTCTTCTTGCTCTTCATAACTGAAGAAATAACACTTGTCAAGGGATTCTGTTCGCTTCTCTTCAGTGTTTCTATAAAGTCCACCGGTATGTCTGATTTTACCTGCATTGTGTTTTGATTGCACGTGAACTCCCACATGCTACCTGCGCTTTCACATGCTTTGCTTAGCCGTTACATCTTTCGCCTTGCTAGTTGCTACTAATTGTACTGTCAACTCCAGAATTATTGGCACCCTTCATGAAAATGAGCAAAATGGATCTAGAAAATAAATAAGATGCAAAAAGTGAGATAACCTTCGGAATGAGAATACACTCGATTTTATTTTAGCACATGATTATTTTAGAATGAATAAAATCCTTTCAGGTAGTTTGAACTCTGATTTCAAAAGGATTTGCACCCACTGCAAACAAGATTAGTTGAATCTTTGCCAGAATAACAGAATTAAATCACTTCCTGTCATTTCTAACAAAATTTGAGACGCTCCTGGATGATTGTACTTTACAGTCCTTTTGTATTCTTAGTAAGTTTTCACATTTGCAAAAAAAACTTGCACACGTTTTCCTTATGGAAAGTGGAAAGCAATAGGAATGCAGCCCCGTTTTTAAAAAGTACTGCAGCCAGCGTCTTTTTCTCAAAGAGGAGTTTAAAGTTTATAAAAGCAAGTCAAAAGTCAAGGGACAGTCAAGATAAGCAAACATGGCAGCCAAATTGTTGTGATGTTAGAGAGCAATGTAAGGAAATTTGCAGGTTGAATTAAAGCATTATTTCATTGCCAGTATTCCAACATTGCAGTATAACTAAAAATAACAATATATTTTTTAGGGACATTCACCACTATGCAATGTGACATCTGGAGTTAACTGTGGCTACATACAGAAGTCACAAGCATGTTACAGCAAATCAATACTGGATAGAGCTGTGAAAAGCATTGTTTATTGTTAGTGCTCATCATGTGAACTGTCCCCCCCCCCCCTTCTTCATATGCATATTGTGAACTCATTCTTAGGTTTGTTTCAGTATATGGTTTCAGTTCAGGTTTATAGCGAAAGACCGTTGCAAACCACTGCTTTTGTGTTTCACAACTGTTTCTGTGTTCAGTTGGTCATACACTGGATTTCATTATTTTGTTGAATATAGTATAATGCTGTTACGTAACAGTATTTATGATGCCATTTATCTTCACAAGCTCTAGTGTCTCTGGTTAAGTTCTGGCAGTGCATCGTGTGAACTGCTTCCTGTTAGAAGGCATGTACAGTATTTCTGTCTATGATACATTACAGTAAACTGTACTATTATTAAGAAGTGGCAGTCATTTTCTCCAGCTGTTTGAGTGGAAGTTTTGAATCAGTGTGTGTAATGTTTAAGTAATATAACTGGTGCTAATAATCCTGAGTTGACTGTGAATGATGCATCAATAACATTACAAACATTACAGTGCGGTTTGTTCTTTTGCTGTTGGTTTTTTTGTTTGTTTGTTTTTTGCATCCTCTTTGTTTTGTTCTTTGTGTTTTTGTGCTCTTCACTATTTAATCCTGACTGAACTAGAAGTACATCCAAGTTTCTGTTGTGCAAAAGATGATGTGTACAAACAGTTGTACTGTTGCAGAAAACCTCTTCACTGTGATTATTTTTTTCCTTAGGCATGGCATCATCACCCTGCAGGCTCTGTCTGAATCCAACAGACGTCTGTGGATGGAGGCAATGGATGGGAAAGAGCCAGTAAGAACACACCCATTACACCAATCCTATACTGTACACTGTATACTGTTATTATTTTTGGAAGGAGTCACCAGTGTGACCACTTTGTGTGAGACGGATCTAAAGCGATTCCTTTAAGACTCCTTTAAGGACAGAGAACTCTTAAGTTCTTACGTTTTAAAAACTTCAACAGGAAGCAGGGGAACAAGTATTTATTGCTGCTATAAAACTTATTTATATACCTTCCACAATATTATCTGTAAACTGATATGAAGCATCGACTTCAGTCGATTTATATAAAGAGTATGAAATGAAAAATAAAATGATTAATAAGTGTTTTATAAGAGGAATAAAACGCACCTGGAATTCATTATTCGTTATTTTTCTATAAGACCATTTATCATCTCCTTTATCATTTATTTATATGTAAAATATTTTACCATGACTCATTCAGAGGAAAACATCCAGTGTAAAAAAGAAAGTTTTGCTCGAATTTCTCAGCTATTCAATAAACTACAAGCCAAGTAGAACCAGGAGTGCGAGGTCATCACTTTATGGTGTCGAGATGTGTTTTTATGGTGGAGCTTGTCTCTGTGGTTTCCGGTACGCTTGGGACAGACTCATAAAAAAGGTGCAACAATTATCCAGAGTCCGGTTTGTCTGGATGATTGGCTTCTGAGCTGTTGAGTACTTCCTTCCTGTTTCTGTTGAAACCTAAATAGATGTACAATGGATTTTAAAGGTCTATACACCCCTGTTAAAATGGCAGGAAAAAAGAAAGAAACCAAGATAAATCATGTCAGAACATGAAAAAACATTCAGAAGTTTCATGAAAAAATAGAAAAGAACTTGAACTTGTAAGTCTTCAGAAAAAAATGTAGTAAAATAACACGATTTCCAACACAGATTATTACAACAGCACAAATACTAATAGCAAATGATTTTCAAGGCATGTCTCAAATAATATTCAAATATCTGTTGCTTTAGATCAAATTTTATGATTTATCTTTGTAACCGGCATCTGTTAAAGTATACCTAGGGAAACCAGAGAGTTTGCTCTAATTCCTGTTAGAGCAAGCAGGCGAATTCAAACTGTTTATTTTATAACGTTCTAAATAATACTTAGAAATGAAGAAATGAAATAAAATGTTTTTAAATGTTCAAATATTTTGTCTCATCCTGAGGAGTTATAATATAATTCATAAAAGAATAAAAAGTAAGAGGCTGTTTTACTCCCAAAAATAAACCAATTTTTTTTTTAGCCTTGAAAAGGTATAAAAATATAGAAATAACGAATAGATTATAGAATGCACATATTTTCACAAGGCTCCGTGTGTTTATACAGATGATATATGTGACAGATGAAATAACAAATGACAAGATTTTGGTCCATGAGGAGCTGTTAGAATAGCTTAAGTTCAACTTGGCAAAGATTCTACAAGTTTACAGAAATGTATTAGAGTGATTTAACATCGTTCTTCAATAAGATTTTTCCTGTGTTGGTGTTTTGATGATGGTGGAGGACAGCATGTCTGATATGTCACTCCAGCCTCACAATGTTTGCCTAGGTTGAGATCGGGTAAGAGTGAAGGCTGTTGCATATGACTGTCCTCCTCATCAAACCACTCAGCTAGCTCTCATACCTTACTGGTGTGGGCGGAGTCATCTAAAATAGACCACACCCATCTGGTTAGAAATGTTTCACTGCGTCATTTGCAGTTCGGCTTCACGCTAAAGGGAAAAGTGCCGGTAGATTTGCCAGCAAAATAAATGAAATATAACACAACAGGTCCATCAACTCGCCTTTAATGTATTAACCATCTGTATGATCTCAAATGGGTTTGAGCAAAACAAATATTTCTGCTGCTAATGGTTTAACGTTACGTAATTTACATCATTACTTTTATATTTTTAGCAGTGCAGGAAGTCAGATTGGTATGATTTGAACAGAAATGTTGACGTGAGAGACTCTGTGTCTTTCTTTCCTGTGTGTGCTGCTTTTTTAAGTAGTTCTTAATAAGTTTTGTTTTCCTTCTAATCTTTATCAGTAGACAGATCAGACGTGCTGTGTGGAAACTTTGAGGCCCAGGAAGAGAAGATGACAGACCTGTGTGTTTATATTTCATTCATGGCTATTTATGGTTGTGAACCTTTGATCAGTCAGTCAAGGCGATGGTTAGGCTGGATTTTACCCATAATAGTTTAACTCTTAACAAAACACACAGGCACACACACACACACACACACACACACACACACACACAAAAGAGAAAGAGAAGGCTGTGGGTTTGATTTGCCTGAACACTGTATTCCAACGATGTATTAATTGTTGTCTTATAGCTTATATAATGTGCATGAGATATATATTTTAATAGAGTAATGTCTTGTGATCTATAGATTTACACACTTCCTGCACTTCTAAACAAGAAAGAAGAAAGTAAGTTGTCTTCTCTCACATAATCACATGTCTCAGAATTAAGAAATGTTCCCATAATGGCAGGTTAATGCAACGCATCCTTTGTGTGTGCAGCATTCCTAAATGAGGCTGGGTTTAACTTTGTCAAGAAGTGCATTCACCTTGTAGAGACAAGAGGTGAGTGATAATTACAATCCCAGATGAATATTTCTTTTCTTCCTGTATAAACATGCATGCTTATTCTTGTGTTGTGATTTGGATTTAAAAGAATAGTTTTAAAAAAATCAGTTGTACAACATTTCTCTCCTTATCCCTGTTGTAGTTGATGAAACAGGACATTTTTGGTGTTGGAACTTGTAATCAGAGTTTATCTTACCCAAAATCATCTATTGTAAATATATCACACAGATGTACTGATGTGGTGTAAACAGGAACGTTATAAATGCAGCCATTTTAAGCAATGGCAATTTGTCTGTCAAAATTTGGCCTGATTCTGACAATGGCTTCCACATTTTAAAGGTAAACTGTGAATGTGATTGTGACATTGATTATATAGCTCCATGATCTAATCTGAAGACAGATTTGGAGTATGTGTTTTTAGGTAAGATAGACTCACGTTACTCCAACTCCAAACATTTGTTTTGGCCCAAGAGGTTTTAATGCAAAAACGCATTTGTTTTGGCTGATTGATGATATGGGGCGTGATGTTTTGTTTGGGGGCTCGGGGGTTCGAATCCCACCCGCACCACATGTGTGCCGAGTTTGCGTGTTCTCCGCACATTTATTATTTTTTTTCCTGGTTCTCCAGTTTTCTCCCCAGTACATAGACATGTGTTGTAGGCTGATTGGCTTCTTTAAATTGTCTGTAGTGCAGGAATGTGTGTGTGTGTGTGTGTGTGTGTGAGAGAGAGAGAGAGAGAGAGAGAGAGAGAGAGAGAGAGAGAGAGAGAGAGAGAGAGAGAGAGAAAGATTGTGCCCTGTGATGTGTTGACACGTTGAAAAATTGTTAGCTAATGTAATGTGACACCTGACCTAGTGAGCTAGCGTGAATATGTTTGCCAACAAAGCGCTTCTGTAAATCGTTTTGGATAAGGGAGTCTGCTTAATGCTGTAAATGTAATAACATTAATTGCTAGTGAAGTAAACTAATAAAGACTAAAGGGATTGAAGTACGAAGTTTAAAGTTCTTGGCCAACATTTCATTTCTGAGATGTGTGTCTTGACATCCCACATAAAAGCTGCTATTCTAGATAATGGTCAGCGTTTTTATTTTCCCGGAGTATGTTCTAACTGCGAGGTGACGAATAGCGCATGTTGTGCTAGCAGGAGATGGTTTGCACGTTGCAATTTATTGAGCACAGTTTCAGTTTTCACATTGCTGCATGCACTGGATACTGAAAAGATAATTTGTGTGCACTAGTTTAGAAATAGTATCATGCATGGTCACAGCTTGTGGAAGGGGCACAATCACCATGAGGCACATTATATTAGACACATAGACACATTTTAAATGAAAACTTTTTTTTTATAGTTTTGTGAAGGTTTAATGTGGTTGTTGAGCCTAGTTGAAAAAAGACTTGTCCCAGACACTCAGACTCCTACTTTGTCTCTCATCCTTTTAAATATATATTTCTTGGATTTTCCCAGGTATCCAAACGATGGGTTTGTACAGAATTGGAGGCGTGAACTCTAAAGTACAGAGACTTATGACTTCTGTGTTTGGTAAAGCATTTAAACTTATTTATTTATTCGTTTGTGTTTGTTACTCTTATTATATTGAGTTGCATGCTTATAGGGACATGAAGTGGTTATAACAGTTTTTCCTAAACCAGGCCACTTTTTCCTCTCTCTTGAACTTAATAAGAATAATGCAGCTTGTAATGTTACAGAGAAAGCAGAAAGGGTCAAGTTTTCTATCCTGAAGACTTCTCCATTGTATGGAAACTCTGACTGTTACAAAGAGACACGTTTTTACAGAACTGTATCAATGCTGATGTTATTCTTGCTTAAATAACAGTACTTTTTACTACCATTTATTATTAGTTTAGATCATGTGGAGTGTCTGTTGTACAAGTGAATGATCTGGTTAATAAAGAAATAATTAGATCAAGCTCATGATTGGGTTGCAGCCAAAACCATTAATAGAATTACTGTTACAAAAAACAAACCAGACCATCTGACCAATCAGAGTCGAGTCTTCAATATTTTATGTTATCGTTCTTGTTCATTCCTTTTTAATTCACTCTTCGTTTATTAACGTTCCTTCTTGAAGCCGCTAAAGCTCCTGCAGACATGGACCTCGACCCAGACACCTGGGATAATAAGACCATCACAAGCGGACTAAAAAATTATCTCAGGTTAGGAAATAATTCGAACCAAACTTATTTCACTGGTTGCTATCAAAAGCGAATGAGTGATAATTCAGCTGTTTGTGCCTGCAGGTGTCTGGCTGAACCCCTGTTAACCTACAGACTTCACAAGGACTTCATCATGGCAGTCAGTGAGTTCTAGCTGCCCTGACTTGTTCCTCAGAGCATTCCAAATGGGAAAGTGGAAAATCAATGTTTAAAGCATTGCAGATGACTTTAATCAACTAAAGCTTCAAAAAATGTTTGTTGTATTTTTAGAGTCAGACGATCAGAGCTACAGGGTCTGTGCGGTTCACTCTCTCGTACACAAGCTGCCCGAGAAGAACAGAGAGATGCTGGACATCCTGGTCAAACATCTGCTTGTGTAGGTGACAGAATACAGCATGATTGCAGCATGATTTCAGTTGGTAGCTGCATAGAAGAAGGTATTCTCTGTGGGTGCTTGGATAAACAGTGGAGTTGGTTTAATAAAATCCAGCCCTGCTGTAAGAAAATCTAATAAAATATTGTCCTAATGCTTTCTATTAACAGACTGATGGAAAAATTGGAATAGTAGGTGAATTTCCATTAGGAAGTGTGTTTTTATTTCTAGCTGGTGGCCATTGACGCGTTACACTTTTAGGGCCTGAGATTAAATGTAGCGTCTTAAAGGCTTCTTGGCTTTGCCTTTCTGTGGGAACTGTTTAAATGCTTTAATGAAAACCCTACAACAATGTATTCTTTTGTACGATGTTTAAAAGGAGCCATCGCAATAACAATCCGTATACCAGCAGTAGTGAAAGCTAATTTTCTTTCTGTATTTTTTCATTCACAGCGTTTCCACACACAGCCAGAAGAATTTGATGACGGTATCCAATCTCGGTGTGATCTTTGGCCCTACACTGATGCGCTCTCAAGAGGAGACTGTGGCCGCTATGATGAACATCAAATTTCAAAACATTGTGGTGGAAATTCTCATAGAGAACTATGAGAAGGTAAATCTGTCTTATTTTTGTGTTGTTTTATATAATTAAACATAACAGCAGGTGTCACTGTTTAGCAAACACGCAGAGGAGAATTCATGAGTCCCGCTGCAGAGGCTGACAAAAGCGTCCTTGTTTTCAGACATGCTCTCAGGTTTAGTGTGTTATGAAGTTGTGATGTGATTTATGGCAGCAAGCATGCTGACTATTATTTCACTGATGTTCCTCAGATCTTTCATCAGTCTCCAGATCCAAACGTGCCTCTACCTCAGCCTCAGGCTCAGTCACGTTCCAGCTCACGCCGTAGCAAAGCCATCTGCCTATCCTCAGGCCCACGCAAGTCCCGAGGCCTGTATACGCCTGCTCTCTGCCTGGCTGATGCTGACAGTGTGTATTTGTTTTCAGTCTGACTTTCATGATTTGCAGCCGTATTTTTTTTGCCTTTATGCCTTTCGGACTGTCTGTCCATCCATCCAGAATAATTGTTAACACACTATCTCAAATGATTTAAGGATTCGTGTAGAATCATATGAACTGTTTGAATTGATCCAGACAGGGTCAAGGTCACAGCAAGAGATTTCTCTAAGAGTATCAGATATTTCAGACTATAAGAACAAATAGACTTAGTAGCAAAGCTGCAGTATATACATGTTCAATCTTTGGCATTGGATTAATAATATGATTAATATGACCATCGGTTTTTATACTAGATTTTACACAAGGTTGCTACTCCAGCATTTATTTCAGACTGGTTCAAGCTGACTTTCATTGAAATAAATTTCATTGAAATCAAAAATGTCTCATAACGTTTAACATGTCACAAAAGGATTTGCTCCTTTTAGGCAAGAACAAGGTAAATGCTTTACATGTAACACACAGACAGACACTTTATTCATACCAGTGGGAAATTCACAATTAACACAATTACAAATTTTCCAATGAATCAACATTTCAGACAAATGTTCTTAGTCAGTTTTTTTTGAGAAGTGTTCTTCTGCATGAACGTGATGAATGACAACAAATAAAGCTGTGGGATTTGTCTAGGATAGAATTAAAAACCATTTAATTGGTCACTTCAAACTTAAGTTCCACCCAACTTTTAGTTGACTCCCTTTACAGGTTGAGTCACTCTGCGCTTTTAACTTCAGTTCCTTTTTCTGCCTCAGGTGACACGTTCAGCAGCAGCCCCAGCAGCACACCAATGGGCAGCCTGGAGTCTCTGTCCTCTCACTCATCAGAGCAGAATGGCTGCTCTAAGGCGGCCTCTCCCTCACGCTCCAAACACAAGATCTCCGGCAGCCTGTGCTGGACCACTCCGTCCCCGTCCTCTGACGGCCCTAAGAGCCCAGGTGGCACCACTAGTCCTGACTCCAGCTCCAAAGAGGATGCAGCAAAGACAGACGGAGAGTGGGAGGAGGCTCTTAGTGTTCTCCCACCAGAGCGAGTTTCTCCAGCTCCGGAGCTGCCTAACAGAGCTGAGGAGGAGAACGCAGAAGTGCAAAGATCAGGCCGCATCTCCAGCATGTCCTCCTGCTCCTCCCTCACCTCCTTACACATCTCTGAAGGTGAAGACACCAAAAATCTCACAGTATCTATACTAGCAATATATAAAATATAATCTAGAAGTGTCCAGATATTAGAAAATATCAAACAAGGTAAAGAAAAATAACGCTGTGTTCATGTTTTGGTTCGGAAAAATATATATAAAATAATATTTATACCACAGCAATGTAGAATTCTGGAATCTGATTCATTTTCTATAAAAGCAGCTCTGAAAATAGTCCCATGTCATTGTCTCTACAGTAAGATCTAATTCACAGAAACGTGTACATATTTGAAATATTGAAATATTTAGCTTTTTAACTAAGAGAAACATATACCGTCATTGGTAATATGAGAAGTTTATTTAAAGAGGTCAGTGCATTATTACAGTTAAAGGTTAATAATTATTATTTTTTTATTTTATTTGTTTATTTATTTATTTATTTATTTATTTTGCCTTATTTCATCTGCAGGAACCAGTTAGATATAATTAAGACTTTTTTTGAACTTTTAACTTCAGAAGAAAGGTAGGGAATTTAGTTTTTGCCGCTATAAAGTAAGGGTTGACAGGAAGTTGTTCATTAAACACAGCAACGTAAATGATAAAGGATAAAAAGTACAATGTGCTGTTTACTAAATTAAAGTAAGACATTGATGAATAGCTGTGGTATAAGAGGAATAGTAACAGTAACTCTCTGAATGTTTTATTCATTCTCTATCACTTAAAAACATAACACACGTGACTTTTTGTGTGTTTCATGTAGGTTTCCGGAGCTGCCATGGTTCAGTTCAGAGTCTGGTTTATTGCAGTAACAGAGACAGCCTGAAGTCACTGCCTTTACCAGACCTACCTGTTAGAGACCCAGGAAGATGCAGCCTGGACTCAACAGGGAGCAACGGATACCAGAGACCTGGCTCTGTGTAAGCAGTCCTCACCTCAAACTCTTACTCACTGCAGCACTCGGCTTTAATCCGGAGTCATACTCAGTGACAGATGTGTCAGAAACATGTTGCACAATACAAACTCACTAAATTCATCACTACTTTAAAGGCTTGCAAATAATGTTGTTTAGATTCAGACTTGCTGTGGGTTAATCCCACAAACTCACAGCTTGTTCAGTTAGATATTATATAACATATTATAGAGCAACTCAAGTGAACCTGAAAGGTACAGTATGTGGTAACAAGAGTGAGGAATGTACATTGGATTAAGGGATTAACTGAGCTGATGAATGTATACAAGGCTACAGCTATTTAAAATACAGGGATATGAGACCATGCAGACTATCTGTAGATATAAATATATAAGTTATTAAACTTCAGTGAGAATCCTGTAAATGTGACGGACACTCACATACATCGTAATGTGTAACCGTATCCAATTAATCTCATGACAGCTTAGTATTGTATATGGCGTATGACTACAGACCGTTCATGTGGTAATAATGTAAGTCACATCCACAAATTGCTGTCATGCAGTAAAACCAGAACCAGATTGCAGCCAGTGGCAGAGGTAATACATCTTAAATATGGGCAGGGAAGTATGATGTAATAAAGTTAAGCAAATATTATAACGTGATGTGCGATCAACCAGTGGGATCCGAGGCAGCACTCTGGATGCTCATTGTCACGGGAGAGGAAAAAACAATTATTGCAATTTATTGCCGTAAGTATATTATGATGAAAAAAACATTTCTCAGTAAGGTTTGTTAAAGTAACGAAAACTTCGTTAAATGACCTTATTTTAAAGAACTTATTTGAAGAACCTATATTACTTCTTTAAACAAAAACTAACATAATATATCAGTAATTTAGTAAAGCTGCGTTCAAACGTAAAATTTGCAATATCTTATCGGCCATTCACGCTACAGCTGATTTACATTTAGAGACTCCCACCGAACTCTATAAAAGGCAATGCTCAACAACAAAATGAGAAAAGAAATGATATATAAATGAATAATATCATTTTGTTAAATAAATAAATAAATAAGGTTGATCTTTAAACAGTTTAGCGTTTTTTAATAAGAATTTTTTTTATGTATTGTACAGTACATACAATGCTCAGGACCTTGTTAATGCAAAAGGCTTGAAAGGCTAAATAAAAGGAATGAAAGCCATGCAGAAAGGACACACAGTCCTCTTGGGTAGATTTGACCATGACTAAGTGGTGACCTTAGACCAGAGTGCTGGCCGCTAACGTTCTCTCCGACTGCCAAAGTGCTCTCATAGACTATCCAAACTAAAATGCTTTTTCCGTTCATCATAACTTGGAGACTTCTATTGCAAAAAAAAAATTATACTTGTTTCAGAGAAGAGGAGTCTGTTTGGAGCCTGCATTAAATAAACTGTCTCACTAAGGTTATGTGTAACGTGCTCAGAAACTAAACTTTGTGAGTGCAGCTGATGAATTTGCTTTTTGTGCTTTGTAATTGACACACAATGTTTACTGTTATAGGGTGACCTCCAGAGCAGCGTCCTTCGAGATCCCTGTGGTCTCCCAGCCATCTACTGCTGGAAGGTACATTATCAGGCATGGAGCAATGCACGATCCCTATTAGTTTCACCACTCTGTTATAATATTTAGCCCCGTTGTGCCACAACAATTCAGGATTGATTGTCACACAGAGTTGCTTTTGCTTGTGTATGCTTTCTATATTAGGAGCCATGTTGGTTTTATAATCTCAGAGGAGATCTGTGGTAGTTCATTTTGCCTGTGCATACCCTCCAGTCTCGGACTCACCTCTGACCCAATCCACTTCATCATTATCAAGAAGCGAGCTAGTCTCTCCAGCTGTGTTTTTTCTAACTCACCTCCTCTGATATGATTACAGGGAGGCCAAAGCCATGTATTCCTGCCAAGCGGAGCACAGCCATGAACTCAGCTTTCCTAAGGGAGCTGTCTTCAACAATGGTAAAGACACACACACTTTATAAAAACAGCAGGCATTACAATGCATTGCATAATATGGATGCATTGCATAATATCTACAGCTCCCCTCGCACAGTATACACACATCAGGATACAATATGATGGAACAGTTCTGGAATGGTGAAACTGAGAATGTTCAAATACCAACAAGGACCAGGAGTCCAAGAGAGCCAAATACAGTGTCTTACACACTCTCTCCTTTGAACTCATGTATGTTAGAGAAAGAAAATAGCACTTTCCTCTGAGTGTGTTACTCTGTCCTCTGACACAGCAGTTTAAACTGATGCAGGCGGCTGCCTTTACATGACACATGTGTTAGCCTTAACCCTCCCCATTTGGTAGCTGTTATATGATAGAGGAAAGCTGGCTGGTGGGTGGGTGGGTGGGTGGGTGGGATATGATGACCAAATTAGGAAGAAAATCAGGGGGAAACGATGGAACTAAAATATCCTTTATATACGACGTATAGCAGCTTCACTGCTAAGCTATGTGAATCCGAAGCAGAGTCTTCTGCAACATGTCTTCACTGTGACTGACAGGACCAAAAGATACTGCTCTTTCAAAGAATCTGACAGGGAAAAGACATGCCTGTTTCACTGGGACTGAAAGACACACAGAAATATAAGAAATGCACAATAACAAAAACAAACATTGATCTTTAGACAATGAATGCACAGTAAATAAATGTTCTGATCTGGATTTTAATCCAAATTTCTTTTCTATTTAAAAAAAAAAATTGTAATTGTTTTTCCTTAATTGTGTGTTTTGTTTTGGTTTTTTTCCTGCACAGTGCACCCATCAGTGGAACCAGGGTGGCTCCAAGCTACTTATAATGGCAAAACTGGACTCATCCCAGAGAATTACGTGGTGTTCCTTTAGCCAGGCCAGAAAGCAGACATAGCAAGTCCATGGTATCCATGGTGATCTTTTCTCCATAAACGGACTGTTTTGTACGTTCATGGTATGCAGTATGTGAATAGTTTGAATGTGTTGACCAAAAATGGTTATAAATACAACATTAACCACAGAGTATATATGTTTGATGTAGATATTAGAAGTTTTCTAAAAAAAAAATAATAATAATAATAAATTTTATGTTTCTTCCTGTTATGCCTTTGGTTCTGTAAGCCTTAAGGTCGATTATTTATAGTCGGATGATCACGCAGACTGGATCTGATAAGTTGAACTGATAATGTGAGAAACATTGGCCTGTCATTAACTATAGCTCTCTGTTTCTTATACTATAGTTCAATTACTGTGATGAAGGAGAACTTACAATTAACACACTGATTAATGCGATGGTACGTGACTTTTTCCCACATAACTTATCATTAGAATGTTTTTTGTATATCTGTCACTGGAGGTAGCAGAAGCCAGGACTTGACAAAGTGTGTCTGAAACATTTCCACGCTTTTCCAGTATATACCTTTTTTCCCCCTTTATCTTCTTAGTTATTGTAAACAGTGAAAAAGACGTAACAGATGCAGGACATCGTTGTTTAGGTCATCCGTTCTTTAGTAGCATTAATGTAGTACGTGTCTGTATTAATCATTAAATCGATGCCACCTGTAATGACGTGTGCTCTGAGAGTAATGTCCCTGCTATGTAGCTCTAAGTACTAAATCTAACAGCTTGTTCCATTTACATCTTACAGTTACAGTCACAGATACAGTTACACAATCTGTACACTAAGCTTATTCTTTCTGCCTCTTCATTCTTACATTTCATAAACATCACATTTCATCGCACTGACTTTATATTTAATTTATTTCAATAAAAAAAACACATCTGTAAAAATAACACCTGATATGTATTAGAATTACAGAAGCTAATGCCAAATGTATGTCGTCAGCCCCGTTGATGTCGTAATACGTGTTATTTTGTGCTCATTGAAATGGCACGCGTTTGCTTAATAGTTGTTGCTGTATTTCATTTCACACTGGTTTAACATTTCAATGTACATGGGGGTGAATTATAAAAAGAGTAATGATGTAGGTTACAATTATTCTAATGCCATTTTTAAATACCAGTCTAAAGTGCCATAATAATTATTATTACCTTACCTCATGTCCACAATAAAGTCCACAAAGTTCTATATCTTGCCCACTAATAGGACCTGATATATTTGAATATATTTTGCTGAATGTGTTCACCTGTTCAATCCAGTCATGCATAATTCAATGTTCTTATGCTTGTATGTTGTTGTTTTTTGTTTGTTTGTTGTTGTTTTTTTACCAAAATATATTTTAAACAACATTTACCCCATTTTTAAAGCAAAATACTAACAAAACGACGAATACGTCAGTGTTATCAAACCTTTTACTTTTACTACCATTAAAGTCTTCTACCTTCACGTGAGGTGATAAGTATTAAGTCACTGTTGCTCATTAGCCTTTTAACTACGATAACGATAAGATGTTGTAGTTTCTTCTATTACACATTTCAACATGTATTTAAAGAGACAGGTGGCCTTTTGGCTTGAGCAAACAATTTCTGGAAAATGTTTTTAAATTTTTCATTAAAGTTTTATTGAAGTTTCTTTAATCTGAAAACCATCTAAAGACAAGTTCTAACATCTATCCAGTCATTCACCAAACATTCTAATGAAAAGGATATTTTACTTGAAAAGATATTTAATGGAAAAATTTACTGCGGTATATATTAGCAAATGTTTCTAGCTAAGAATAGTAGCATGGAAAGTAAATATTAAAAACCCATTTTTTAGTTTTAATAAATAAATAAATAAGCTTGTTTTTCGTTTTACTTCCCTTAGTCCTCTATGGAATGTAAGTATCAGTATATTTTTCTTGAGTCTGTCCTTTTGTCTTTAATTCTGGATCAATTTCTGTCCTGTGTCCATGTATTTGTTTTGTTTTTTATTATTATTCCATGTGTGTGTGTTTTGTTGTTGTTGTTGTTGTTGTTGTTGTTGTTTTTATCTTTTTTATTTTATAACTGTATTTCGGTATTTTTTTGTAATGTCCTGCACAAAAAAATGACAAGATTGTCCTTTTGAAAAAAAAGGGGGGAAAAGGATTTCTTTGTTGTCTTTCTTTCTTTTTTCTGTATACTTTTCAGTGTTACTGCTATTCTACAATTTGATAAAGTTGATATAAAGTGTTGTTATCGTTGCTTTATTTTTATTTCTCATGTAATTTCATTGTCACTGATAATAGAGGATAAAAGAAATGGAAATGTGAAAGAGGATACAAGAAGAAATGAACTGAAATATGACAGTTAATTTACATTTATGGTATTTGGCAAACACTTTTATCCAGTGCAACTTACATACATCTCTCTTTTTTTAATGAGCAATTGAGGGTTGTTGGCCTTGCTCGTGGCCCATCAGTGGCAGCTTGGTGGACCTGGGAATCAAACTTACAACCATCCGATCAGTATTCCGACAAATTAATCACTAATCACCACATTCGTTTTATCAGCTAACGATGATTTATAGTTTGTGTTATAAATACAGCCACTTTTCAGTTAAACAAATGAAAATGTTTTAAGTTTGTACATGAATAATGAAATGAACCATTTACAAAAAAAAAAATTCCGTTTCACATCAGTCATCTTGTTTTCTTGGGCAGATCTTCTCCGTAGATGCTCTCAATCCAATCCGTATGAAATTCACACAAACTCATGACACCAAGTCAGCACAAGATAATATCACATTGTACAAAAAAGGGCACGTTCCAAGAATTGGAGTGTACCGGATGCTTGTGCGGCATGTTTACAGTGTTCATTCTTTCATCCTTAGTAACTCTATTGTCCTGATTAGCGGTTCTGTTGTTTAAATTGGGGGGTAGTGTGGGTTGTAATACTGTCAATCACAGTGGTGACACTCATTCTGCACATGCTCAGTAGCACCGTTAACTAAGAAAAACAAATAAATCACAGCCCTGAGGAATGTATCATAAAAAGGAAGATTTCCCATATTTAGAACTTTTTTGAATTGTTATCGTCTGCAAATGAAACCAAACGATCATGACTGGGAGTAGGGTTTTATAAAAAACACACTTCTGTCACTCCGTATGCAAACAGATGCATTTTTCAAGTTTGCTAATCAGTTCAGTCATGTGTTCCATGTTGTGTGACTTTTCTTCAAGAAGCTCGTAACGCAAACTGGAAATGTCTTGCTTTATTTCCTTCAGTTCACCTGCAACACGATCATAGTGTGAATCACTAATGAGAAAACAAAATGGCCGAGTCAATTTCATCAAACCAAAAGTAAACAGAACATACCTTCGTTGACTTCATCAAATTCTTTGTCCATTTGAGCTTTGATGATGTACCGTTTGATCAGCCGCTTCATAATCTTCTGTGCAAATTTTAAATGAATTCAAAAGACATTTTAGTTATAAATGTACTTTCATTTCACTGACAAGCAACATAAAGTAATTTGCATTGTTGCAGGATCTCAGCAGTACACAGTCCAGAGATTTTCTCTTTTTGTTTGTGCTGTTTCAACTTCTCACTGCATCCCCATGAAAGTGACAGGATTTAAAGGCCTCTATTTACACTGCCTGTAAAACTGTTCTGAATATGCGGAGTGTTACTGTGTTTTAATTACAGCCAACCAATTAAACTAAAAATAAGCAAAACCATTCTTAAATCTTGTTAAATGAAGCACTTATTAATCAGCCACTCTCAGATTGTAAAAGGACTCTAAATGAGTGCTTTATTAAAGGCAAGTTCACTTGTTTGGTGAAGCATTTACAGACAATTCATGAAATTGTCCAATCAGCACAATGCATAAAACCATTCAAGTGCAAGTCAGCGGCTTGTCTGCAAAAATAGCTTGTTGATGAAAGAGGTCAGAGGTAGGTGGCCAGAAAAGTGAACATTCAGAAAGCATAACACATTAAACCATGATGCAGCTGGGCTTTAACAAAAGAAGACCACTTCAGTTTCTACTCCTCTCAGCCAGAAAAAGGAATCTGAGGATGCACTGATTCACTGGCACTGGGTAGCTAAATATTGGACTACGACCAGGTGACTTTTTTTTTTTTTAGGATCTTAAATATTCTGTTCTTTTAGCCAATGAGTCTCACTTTGACTCACGCAGTGATGCAGTGAAATGGGCAAAAGTACAGTAACAGTCTGCACCAATGGGGTTTTACCCTGGATGCTGTGGACAGACTAAGGAAAAATATTTTTTTAGAAAAACAAAAATAAAAAAACTAGCATGAATGCCTTTAAGCTTTTAAACACTGGATGTCTTTTATCCACCATGCTCACCAGGAGTCAGACTCCTGGAAACTTGGAGTCTATGAAGTCTGACTTACTTGCAGATGTGGTTTATGACACTGTGTGACTTACGGTAATCTATAAACAGTTCCAATGTCTGTTCCAATGACTCTGAACAGACACCAAGCATCTCGTGGCTGGCTACATTTAAAGGAAAGTCTGATTATGGGGAGTTAACTGAAAACCAAACTGATTAGTCATACCTGATAACGGTGACTCGTCATTTTGTTGGTTTTGTTCTGTCCTATCTGAACAGGTTGACCAAGAAAGCAAACATGGTATTAGGATAGAGAATTATAAATGTATTACAGGGGTTAGTTACAAATAAAATGCTTTGATAAGAGAACAATTTAAAACATTTACTTAGTGTCTGTAGTAATTAGGTGCTGGTGGATGCAGACGTAAAAGAGGATTTAATGGGGAAATTATGATTATGGTTATGATTATGGGGGATTACAGTTTGTGTATGTGTCACCTCATTGAGTTCTGCCTCATTCTTCATAATGGCTCTTTGTTTGTGCAAGAGTTTCATTAGCAGCGACTTTAAACCAAGGCCCAAACTGAGCATAGACTTTGGGCTTGGCACCAGATTGAATGGCACAGGGAGGGTCCTGCCCTCCTCAAAGTAGGAGAACCAGAGTTTGGCCCGGGCAAATTTCCACTCCACATCTGCATCGTCCTGCAAGCATCAAAAAGACAAGGCTGTGCCAAGACTACTAAGGACAGACAGGATCATGGTAGATTAATATTTATAAATATTTATAACTAGGCATAACAGATCAATTAAATTTGAGTAATCCTTTTAGCCAGGTACATTTATTTTAGAAAAACTACTGATGTCAGGAAGATACTGATCCAAGATTTAATTTTTTCAGGATGTGAAGCTTTCTTAGTCCTTAGTTAGGGAAAAAAATAATAAAGTAGCACACAGAATCAATTTATATATTATAACCATTAATTAACATAGAATTAATATAATTGCTATAACATGTAAGTTAAAGAAGAAGAAAAAATTAACAGAATTTAACTCGTGAAATATATAATATCAAGGATCATGAATCATTTTTGAAAGTAAGGAGAGAGAGAGAGAGAGAGAGAGAGAGAGAGAGAGAGAGAGAGAGAGAGAGAGAGAGAGAGAGAGAGAGAGAGAGAGAGATACATATTAAAAAAAGGACTGGGTGGGATTTTTTTCCTTGATAATTGAGTAAGCTGTTTAATGGGAAGTTAAATTATATGATAGATGATTTCTCATTGTTGTGAAGTTTTGTATCAATCTTTAACTGAAGTTGCTGATCAGCAAAAAGCTAATGACTAGTGAATAACATTAGCATACTTCCATCTTGTAGCTTCAATAATTTTGACTTTTTAAAAGAAATTTTTGAATAAAAGTCTGTAGAAGTATTAATTCTAACAAATGTGACAGACTGAACAGAATACCAGTACTTATTTGTATTTTAAAAAATGATGACTTTTGCTTTAAATACAAAAACATGCTGGCTATACTTTGCATTTTATAGCTAGGGGCTTGCATGCAAGCAATTTATATCATCAGAGCTAGTCACTATCACTCAGCATTAGCTATAAAAAATGTAAAAAAAAAAAAATAACGATTTTCTGGTTAAATTAAGGTGACAAATTTCCAGTTACACTAAAAATCAGCTTATGAAGCATTTTCATTGTTGTCTGAGGATGTCTGATGTCGCTTCCTCTCACTAAAACTGGCTAGATATTCTTCTCATCATGCAGGAATGTGAAATGAAAGGAAGTGAAATACCTCAATCTCCTGAAAGGAGCTGTTGATCATGGCGATGAGCATGTTGAGCAACACAATGACCATAGTGACATTATACACTCCATACAGCACATAACCGGTGTTCTCAATGAATTTGTGTCCGTTGTTCACAACCACTGACTTGACCTCAGAGAGTCCGAAAATGGCCCAAAACAGTGTTTTAAAGCTTTCTTCTATGCTGTGGGTTTTGTAAGAGGGTAAAGAGAATTTATACATGGTATGCACTATATAACAATTTCTGTACTAAATTACAACCAAATAAATATAACAATGTGGTTTTGAGATAACTAAGAGTATAATATATGCTTAACAATTAATTAAGTCAGTTCAGGAGGTTTTTTGTTGAAAAAAATGGACAAAATTGATGTCAGATTCATCAAAATTGAAAAATTGATCTAGTTCAGGCTGGTGACAGTATTTTTTCTTCACACCACCAGTCACAGATTTTTTTTTCTGTAACAGCATTTTATTCCACACATCTTCCCTACTACTTACGTTGTGAATGCGTCATTCTGTTTAGCCCCCAAATAATACGAATACAGGTTGAACATTCCGATCATGAAGGCTAGAAACACCAGAATGAAGATCACCATGAATTTAAAAATGTCTTTCACAGTCCTTCCCAAAGAGATTTGCAGTGGCCCAAAGCTCTCATTGGCTGGAAGGATATATGCGATTCGAGAGAAACTCAAAACTACCGCAATGGCATACAGCCCTTCAGAAACCAGCTGTGGATCTGATGCCAGCCAGGAAAGACGAGCTAAAAAGGTAGCAAGAGATAGAGAGGGAGAGAGTGTGTGTGAGAGAGAGAGAGAGAGAGAGGGATGGTCCCATGTACTAAATACAAATATACTAAATATACTGTTCAATATTTATTCCACCTAAATGTTGGATTATCTATAAGCTTTTACTCACCCAGTCTGAAGTATTCAACCTCCACTGGTAAAGTAACATTTGTTATATCCGTGTAGAATTTATCAACATAACTTTGTGCTATTGATGCATGCCAGTAAGCCAGTATCCTTGTCACAATGGAGGCTATAAAAATGGCTAACATTCCAAAATCCAACATATTCCAAGGTTCTAGGAGGTACTCTCTCGGACCCTGGCACCATATCTCTTTGCATTCTGCCCAGATCATCCCTTAAAGAAACAAAAGCCAATCATCATTAGACTTTATATATTACATTTACATCATTTTGTGTTATAGCAAAATATCTTGATTGGTAGTGATTATGGTCACTGAACATGAGTTTCAGACTGACCTATTACCCAGAAGATGATGAGCATCTCCATCCAAGTGAAAGCAGTTGTTTTCATGCGGAACAGCTGTGCTGGATAGTCCTGGATGGTCATATTTGGCAGCAGTTTGCTCCCATTAAAGCGATCAGCTGCATTGAACACTAACAAGCCAAGGAAAATAGTGAAAGATGCTCCATGAGCCACAAACTTCAGAAAAGGGCCTCGCATAATTTTCCCCAGCTGTAAAGAAGGAAAAAAATGTCTGATAGGGCCAATAGGGCTTTGTATATCTAAAATACTTGTATATAACTGTTCATTTAATATATGTGTTTATCTAGTCCTGTTTCTTTCTTTGTTTTATTTATTTTACATACGATTATTTCACATGAAGCCACATGATAAGCTATTTTAAGCACTGCTATTTTTAATTACCATGGGAACTATGAAGGAAATCCGTTTTTTGTTTTTTTTTAAAGGAGGCTTACAAGAGCAAAACACATTAACAACCCAAAAAGATAACAATCACGAAATAATAAAACAACAAAATGCACTGCAGGAAATTCAGAAACACGGCAGGATTTCGTCCTGATTAAAAATCCCATGCTTGTTGCTGATTGGACACGGCCTAGGACTATCTTCAGGAAGAATTCCATTTTGTGAAAAATGACTTAATGTGGCATAACCTATAATATTTCAGTGAGGAATAATTTTTCTTCTGACTAACCCAGCTTCCTTTAGGGTGAAGATAAGCTGATACCATGTCTAAAATAGTAAAAGCATCTGTTTACTTTCCTTTTACAGTAAACATCCTCTAGCTGTCTTTCAGACTGAGAAATTAAGATCTGGCCTATTTGTATTGAGTTCATTTTAATGTTGTTGTTTTTTAATAAGTTGTATTTTTAACATGCTGTTATGAATGTAATGTTGTGTGTTTATGATTTTGATGTTGTCTTTTTGGTTTGTTAATGTGTTTTGCTTTTTGTCGCCATAATGCATGCCAAATGGATCAGACTACTTAGAAAGCCATGGCAAATTAAAACACTCTGAGGCAATAATTGGAAGAAACTTCACAGCATTTGGCAGATACCCTTAAGCAGAGCAACTTAGATTTTTATACACCTCAGCAATTAAGGGTTTAGAGAAGGCTGAGGAGCTCGCAACCTTCCGATCAGTAGACCAACACCTTAAACACTAGGCTACCATATGCCATAAGGAACGTCAGAGGAAGCAGCCTCAAAAGGAAACGTCCTCATCCTCATCTGAGTAACACTGAATAGTGTGATAACAAAATAATTTCCCTTCTATAACATTGCGCTGTATGATCAACAATGCTTGACGTGTAACCAGGAAATTCCTTCTAGATTTATCATGAAGTGTATTCATAAAGTTATTTATGAGTTCACTAACCTTACTACATGGTGCCACCCAGTACACCATGGATAAGAAGGGCAGTCCTATCGCAACGCCCAACACCACCAAAAACTTGATGGCTGTGGTCTGCTGTCTCAATCCAGGCAGGTTCTCATACCAAATTGAGAGGAGCTGCTGCTGGCAATTAGGATGCGCTACAAACTGGATGGCACAAAAAGTTGAATGTATCAACATTCAGTGTTGAACTAGAAAATAACATTTCATATAAGTGTTAATTATGCACATCTGAATGGAATTAGTTAACATAAATCTATGTCAGTATTTTGTCCCTGAAAATATAAACTGTTTATAAACTTTACAAACTTATTTGCCAAAGAACAGCTGGAACACCATGCACCAGAGATTACATGCTAGTGTACTGTTTTTTCCTGTATATTCAGTCAGATTTATATTAATGCACATGTTCCAAAAAGGTGTGACCATTAAAATTTTCTATAAGCAAATGTTTATTTGGGATTTTTGGAAAGAGCTTTCAATTTGTAACAGTCAAAGTTTATTTTTTAAAGCTTTAAATGTTCGCCAAAGGATAGCCTTCAGGACAGAGGACTTTGTGGTTTCTTAGTAACATAACAAGCTGCATTCTTTTCTTATTAACTCCACCAGGAAGAAAAAAGAGGCTGTTGTAGGAATGACTAGTTTCCCAGACATTCCACATGATTAAACTATACAAAAGTACTCAAAAGTTGTAATAGTATCTCATCTTCTCATCAGGTCACACTACATCTTTGTTGATTATTTTGATTGATTCAAAATACTCAAATACTTTTTGTCCTTTAGGGCCTTTCCTTCCCCCATAGTGCTCCACTTTACCTTTTTAAGCTCATACTTTATTGCAAGGTTCAGTCGAGTGAGACTCGGTCGGCCGGGGAGATCAGAGCTCTCATCAACTTCACCATTCAAAATGGCCTCCACTTCCTCTGTGTTCCGACACAGATCCAGAAGCCCAACTACAAAGCTTTTGCATTGCATAGAGAGTTTCCTATAATCATTCTTAGGAAAGTGGTTAATAAAAGATACCATTTAGTATAGCAGAAATATAGTCATATAGAAGTTTAGTTAAACTGAAATATGAGACATACCTTGAATTCCTTCTCAATATTTGCCAAACAGGCAAGTTCATTGCTGAGCTCTAAAGCAGCAAGCACTGGATCTTCATTGGACAGAGAGAGATAAGCTGGACTGGCCAGGCCTCTGTAGGCATTGATACGTGATCGTGAGTGACTAAATGAATCATATTTCTGATGGTAATTGCAGGTGTCGCAGGTACAGAAATAGTCATGGGGTTGCTCAATACGAGCCCCTTTGCCCAGGAGGATGTGTACGATCTCATACTCCTGGCAGTGAGATGCCAGGGTGATCGGCGTGATATCATGAGAAAATCGACTCCCATCTTCATCATATGCAAAGAAGTCATCATGCATTGCTGCCTCTCTTGGGCTGGCAGTTAGTCTACTGGAGTCAGCAAAGGCCTTGTGACTCAGGATGGCCTCAACAATTCGTATGTACCCTTTGCTTATAGCTAAAAGGAGCGCGTCACCAATCCGTGACAAGTTTTCCTTCTTTAACAGGAGTTCCGTCACCTCAAGATGTTCATTCCCAACTGCTATCTGTAAGGCATTCTGGCCCATGTAGTCCACACAGTTCACATCCAGCCCAGGAATCTCCTCAAGCATTCGCCGCACTACAGGGATGTTCCCATACTCAGCAGCGTCAAGGAATCGCTCCTCCACAGGTGTCAGGCTGTTGGGATGTGCGTTGAACATATAGGCTGCCCCCCTGGTGGCCTGCCTCCTGCTCTTGGCCACAACCCGCAGAGTCTGATGTGCGCAGTCACTAAAAGCATAATGTATAAGTAAAAGTATGTAAATAAATTAGAAATCCTGTATCAAGCATGCCGAATATATGCTTGAATTTATGGTACTAATCTGAGGAGTAAGTTAATGCAATAATCACTGACAAATTCCTGTTAGATGATTAATAACAAATACAGGATGCAAGATTTTATGTAATAAAACAATAAATAGAATTCAAAGATGTGCGCTGGTATAGGAAAATAATCAAGCACAAGTGGTGTGATGCATAATCATGCAATGAGAATCATAACAGCATGCCTCAAATTTTTATCATCTTAACCCACAGCAGCAGCCTTATTAATATTTTTGCTATTCATATTCTTTTTTTATTTATTAAATAAGTAGAGTTACATACAACCCATTTATAATTACATTAATAGTTATGTACTGTAATTTACAGTATATAAGTGAGTTGCCTTGCAGTCAGAACTGCTGTTAGAGCTACTGTTTTAGACAATTAATCAAACCCTTCAGACCAATTAATCAACCTCTTCAGAACAGAGTTTGAGAAGTAAACATCTCTGTGGTTACATTTGCTTGTATTATTGATTTACATGTCTCTTGTATGTGCATTTTGTGTGTGAAAATATTTCATTCTTCATCAGTCTTCATTAGCTACCAGGAAAACTAGTCATGGCAAACAGTATGGTTTAACCATTATAACATTAAGCCAAATATCCTTCACTGTATTTGTATAAACACAATGAAATATATTTCCATATACAGTACTATATAATCATGTTTAACCAAAATGATATAATCAATAAAAAAAACTGCATATTAAGGGAACTTTAATTATAGTTAACCTGCGTATTAGAAAGTGCTATAGTATTATAAATTGAGCACCGTGTTCAGGTGTTTCGTTTCTGCACTGGTCATTTGCTTGTGATTCGATGAAAGATTTCACAGATGAATTTTATTAAACATATTAAATCATTTTAGATATTTATTGTCATTTTAGATATTTACATTAAGAGTGATTTCACAAAAACATTTTTAAGCCTTGCATTATAGATATGTAATGTTTTACGGATGCTTCCCTTTTATGACATTGGAATTGAATGTTTGCATGTTGTTATATAATCTAGGATTTAGAAAATATTTACATCAATATAGAAGTGCTAAACTGTGTGAAAATAAATAAATCCTTTCTTTAATTTCCTAAGAACAATGTACATTCAAGTCATTTTCACAGGAGAAAACTTACCTATAGTGATGTCCATAGTATCCGAAACTGTCCTCACCGATTTCAGCATTCACCAAAAGACAGTCTTTGCTTCTGTTCCTCTTTCCATTTGAGTGTAATTCAGATGTATTATTTTCTTCCAAAACAGGTCGCCTTTGATTCATTTTTCAAACTGGAGCAATAAAACCCAAACGCCGCTAAGGCACGTTTAACCACCAGTACTCATAATCCAAACATCCAGCAGTAACAGATGGACTGTGTACTACTCTCAGAAAAAACACCTTCTCTTACAGTCCTCTGCCCTAGTCCTGTTTAAAACTTGAGGTAATACAGAGTATGTAGGAATTTTGGCAGTGTGGCAGCATCTTAAATCCTTTGGCAACAAATAAGGCATTTAACATCTTTGCTTGTTCAGGCTAATCCTCTGTTTATCTTCTACAATTAGAATGAGACTCGGCATTGTGCCTTTTTTTTATACAAAAATGCAACTCTTCTAGAAAGTTGAAAACTTTAAAACTACTTAAAAGTGATTAAGTGTCAATGTACCTAGATATCTGAACTAAAATCACATAGAACAACAAACACCAATAGTACTGCTGAACTAACTTTGCTTTCCATATGCAACAAAACCTACTAGAGATGAAGAAGAAGAGTTAGTATCTCTATTCCCAAGAAAGTGCTTTGTTTGTTCTGGGCTGCAGATCCAGCTGTGGGAAATGCCTTCAATGGAATTCCACACTGACCAATCATACCACACACTCCATTTTGTAACTCTCTTTCTCCTAGTCCTCCCTTTTTCATTAAATTATGTGTTTGTATGCAAACCCACATCATTAGCTGACTACGTGCGCACACAGCTACGACGGTGTCCAAAATGCTCCTCAAGGATATATAAGCCCAACGGATGGGGTCAAAAGGTACATACCACAGAGAGGGTCATGGGAAGCCACTGTCTTGGTTCATTTCTCATGTTGATAGTGTTTGCTACAGATGGCTGCTGCAATCAGAGACTATTTTAAGCTTCTCTTCTGTGGACTGTGCTTCCAGGCATGTTCAAGCTTATGAATCTTGTGAGATTTATAGAACAAAGTCATGAAAAATGGCACAATGATGATATTAAACCACGTTTGTTCATTCAGTGTTCAACTCATAGTTACAGTATTCTTGGATTTTTTTCAGTAATTTGTCCAAAGTATATGAGAAAAATGTTTATATTTCTGATGTTTTTTTTGTTTTACTGTAACACTGACTTGTATGTGTGAACTAGCTTAATATAATATATTAGCTAGCAAACATACATAGCAACAATTGTTTTCACAGCTTTTATCACTTGAACAGTGATTATATGTTGCTTCAAAATATACATTCACACGATTCATTTGAACCACAAGCTCCATCTGAATAAAATAAGGTTCCAGAAGAAAAAAGATTGCAATAAGGTAACTTTTCTGGCAATATAATCCTGGTATTTTTGCTGGCAAACACTGCTAAGTCACAAAAATCTATTTTATATTAAACTCTATTGTGTTGCTTTCAAGAGAAATTATGTTTAAATGATTTCAGTGAAAGTTGACAAAGTCTTTATTTCATAAAGATATATAAAGAAAATATGATCATATCCATTATTTGGCCAGAAGTTTTACAGATACTTGACCATCACACATTTATATGCTTTCAAACATTTCATTCCAGATTTATTTCAATCTTTTGGGAAGGCTTTCCACTAGATTTTAAAATGTGGATATGGATTTTGGATTTTTGGTTAGTGTATATTAGTGGTTAGCATTTTTGCTGCACTTCGATTTCTTCCCCAGACTAAAGTCATGTATTTGACTGACAGGCTGATTGGCATCTCTGTATTGTTTGTAGAATGTGAATGGTGTGTGAGTATGTGTGATGAGTATGTGTTGGTCCCCTGGGATAGCGGTGAATGGATGGATGGACTGGGGTGCAGTCTGTGTTTCAGATCATCCCAATGACATTCTGTGGCATGTAGCTCAAGAACTTCCATACCACAACAACCTTGGCAAACCTTGCTTTGTGCACAAGAACAATACTGGAGGTTTGAATTCCAGTGAATGGATATATTATTAAATTCTACAACAAACAAAGATATCCTAGACAACTGTGTGGAAATATTTTGGGGTAAGCCCTCATCTGGATATGATGATCATGTGTCCAAAACTTTCTGGCAATATAGTGTATGTCCTGCTATAGTTAATATTGGCAAAAAAGACAGACCAAGAACAGATCCACATCAATGTCTTTTTAGAGATTCCTAAAATAATTAAAGTCAGGCATGTAATTGCTTTCCTTGCATATTAGTGTTCACTGGGGTACAGATATACTGCATGGTATCTGACCCTACTTTCTGGACCCTCCTCATATCCAAAGTTGTCTGTAATGTTCATATGGTGCTTCCCTGAAGCTCTGGTATTTGTTTAGTCTTGGAAAGAGCAAAATGATCAGTGCTCTGAACAGACATTGTACAGATTGTTTAACATACACAGATAACTGCTGATGTATTTATATTTGGACAGTGATGCCACTCGAGGGCCACACACTATGCAGCCACTTGTCTTCCAGGTTAATGGATTAATGCAAATAACCAGACACCCACATTAGAATGGTTTAATTTATTTTATGACACACTGCTCCTTCTTTCTTTAATATGATTGGTCAGTCTTGTGTTGATTAATTTTTGGAAAAAAATAACGTTAGAATTTTAAAATATTTGGTCTCCAATGTAAGTGCTTTCTCACAGACGATAGATTTTCTACCTTTCTAACTTACTTTTCTGACTTACTTGAAAAATCCCCAGGAAATTATACAGAACAGAAGACAGTGTTTTGTGGGATTTTTGTCCTTACTGAAAAAAGAGAAAAAGTGATGGAAAGATTGTTAAAAGCTGCTCTAACATAGCAGACATTTCACATCATTAAATACAACTATAAATGTATAAATAGTATAATGTCTTATTTAATGAATAAAAGGTTGTGGAAGCAAAACACTGTTGTACAAGTGAGATAAACTGCTTTATGTTTGCATTCACATTAAAATATTCAACTTATGAGTGATAAGATGAACTCTGCATTACACCTCACTGAATACACTGAATAGAATATAAGATCCCTAATGAATGACATTGTCTCTTGGTTTGAATCATGCGTAAAACATTTTTTTTTCCAAAATAATGCACTGTTGTGGCACAATTTAAAATATCACAATTCAGAATTTTTGCTAAACAGTATTCTCAATCATACAGTACTGCATCAACAGCACTGACAATTAAGGAATATTAGATAAATATGTTGTTTTGTTTAAAGAATGTTTTGCCTTTTATGCATCAGTACTTTTGAAATTGTCATGCTCATTTAATCAAACTGCATTCTGACTAAATGAATTAATGAAACTTTCCAAAATCTTTAGAGTTGTGAAACACCTATTTCAGATTTGAGCCTTCAACTCTCCTGATCTTCATTGTTACTGACTTGATACTGACAGGTTCTCCGTTCTTAGTCCACGTGTCCCAGTGAATGTGCGGCTGAGTAGAGCGATCTTGGTCTAGTGGTGAGCCGTTAAGGTTTGCCCGGCCGCACTGATTAAACCACCAGCCTGTGTTGTTGTGTTGCACGCTGCAGCTCTCCACGGCTTTGCCATCAAAAGTGCAGAAAGGAATGCAGCCATCATTATCCACATCTGATGTACTGAAAGGTGCCGTGTCCTGATTCTGCTCTTGCTTGTATCCTCTGAAAGCATCACCTGCCAGTGACGACAAAAAGTATGAACTAAATTACTGTGATATAAGGTTAAACACTTATAAGTCTGTTTAGAATAGTTCCCATTATGTGCTGACCATCACTTGCTACAGGACATATACAGTATAAAGTTTTGAGAAAACAACAAATCATACATCATTAATGCAATCTTAGAGAGATTCTTCTGTCAAGTCCATTGAAAAAATTTCTCAGTCTCCCTAAGCAAATATTTTACAAATACTTTACATATGGTATTTTTCCTCAATGTGAAGCTAAAATAAAACCCTTCCCATTTGAGTGTATGCCTAGACAGCTGAGAAAGCAATTTCCTTATTAATGTGAATTTCAGCTGTTTCATTGAATCGACTCACAAATAAAAGTTGAGTATTTCAGCTCCCAAACAGCTTGCAGCTATTTCTCTCTATAGAATCTTTGATATTTGTACTTCTGATGGTTCACCGACCTTTTGCTGAGCCTGTCACATCAAGGAGCAGGAACGATATGCATTTTTTGATCACTTTAATTCCATACAGGTTGATTCTCTTCAACTAATTATGTCACTTCTGATGACAAATTGTTTCACCAGAAAGAATTCACAGCCATAAGTTGTGTATAAATACTTGCAATGCAAAGACAACAGTCAACATTCAAGATTTAATCCTAATCAAGTGCATTTTAGTTCTTTCTAAGTTGTAACACTACAAAATGTGAAACAGTTCAAAGTGTGAATACTTATCCTATTGTATGTACTGTTTAGCATTGCCTAATAGATCATTAACCAAGGCGGAGGGGGAGGAAACCGAAGTACCCGGAGGAAACCCCCGAGGCACGGGGAGAACATGCAAACTCCACACACACAAGGGTGAGGCGGGAATCGAACCTCCGACCTTGGAGGTGTGAGGTGAACGTGCTAACCACTAAGCCACCGTCCCCCCCCCCCCATTAGAAATAGTACTTCTTTAATGTTCAATTTTAAACTAAGTTGTATTGAAAAAAAGGGAAAAAATGATTTTATTGGCTAGACCAAATTTGCAGATTTATATAATACATGAAAATTACAAGGTCAGTTTATAATGTACTTGGATGGGTTGACTTTGTAAATGCAAAAAAAGACTTTTTTTCTAACATGTCTTTTACACTGAATATAACTCATATTTAATTGCATTTTTAATTGCTCACATTTTCTTAATCATAGGCAATGTGCTGAATTCATATACAGTATTTACAGGTGTGGCAAAGAATAATAAGGTATCTCACCTGCACTACCAGCATATCTCCCAAGATGAATTGCAAAGAATTTGCTCTCGTCTTCAAGCCAGAAGTTGTCATAAGAGGCGTACGCAATAGAATCATCTTGAGAGACAAAGGATATGTGAAGCTTAAAGCGTGTGTTCTTCTGACTTACAATACTGTGCACCTTCCTCAAACCGAGCCAATGTTCACCTTCAGAAAACACAGAAACAAGAGGCATGAATATGCTTCTAATGCCACTTGGCATTTACTTCCACTATGATAGGAATACATGAACACGTGCACACGTAATAATCCAATCAGCCATTCATATGGCGGTAGTGCAAGGCATAAAACCATGTAGATACAGGTCAAGAGCTTCACTTAATGTTCACAACAAACATAAGTAAATGGATGGTTACAGTATGGATGGTTACAGTATTTGGCAGACACCCTTATCCAATGTGGCTTACATTTGTCTCATTAAGGGCCTTGCTGAGGGGCACAGGAGAGATAGTTTGGTGACCATGAGTTTCAAAATCGTGTAATTCTTGAGTAACGAGTAATCCAACACCTTATCCAAAATGAGCTCAGAACACATCAAATCTTGAGTCAGATAAGCTTTAACAGCCATGATCAAATCAGGTTAGATAGGAACAGGAAACTGATGGAGTAGAACAAGGAATAAATGGATATTAAGCCAAGTGACCTGGAAGGGGTCCAAATCCATCCAGGTAGTTTGACCATGCACGTTTAAAGTCAGTCAGGCCATCAGTCCGCCTCTGGATGACTGTCCAGCCTCCTTCCATATAATCCATCTCACAAAATACCTGGAAAGGTCATATGTTTATGACTCAAATGAAAGTCTGCATTTTCAACAAAAACAGAATTTCAAGTGATTAAGAAAAACTTACCTCAAACAAAAGCTCAGAGTTTTCAGGTTGAATAATATAAACACCGCTTGGAATTTTGGGTGATACTGCCTCTAGTGTTTCCTTGATGTCACTGCAGTCTCTACCTGTGAACAAGCTATTATTATTATTATTATTATTATTATTATTATTATTATTATTATTATTATTATTATTATTATTATTATTATAATTGTTGTTGTTGTTGTTGTTGTTTATTTGTTATTACCATGAGCATGCATGGGCTTCATAGAAAACATCTCTGTGTTGCTCCTCTGCACGTCTAAACTGAGACTGTGGACTTTGGTTGTAAGTTCCATTACCTCGGAAGAGGAGAAAAGTTAAATGTCATGCAGTGGAATTTCACTGTCTTTGGAAAAATCGTTCCAATATGGAGACTTTAATACCTGGTTAGAGAGGAATTCCAGAGTCTTCTGTTGTTCATCAATCAAATCTCGGATCAACTTTCTGGTGCTCCTGGTATATGTTGTCATGGCATGTTGGAGGTTATCTAAATTAAATCAAATCACTGTTTAAATGTACAGTAAAAACCTTAAAAAATTAATGCAGACAATGACAAACATATGAAGAAGCATTCATATGTTGATATACATACTGCACCAAGAATGCTTCTCGTCCTGCATGAGTTTTGCCGCCATCTCACATGGAACTGTACACTTTTCTCTATCCACATTTCTCACACTTTCTTCTTTCTGGTTCTGAGCAGCTGCATCCTCAATGTCCCCGGCTAACGTCACAGGCTCATCAAGTGCAGCACTGTTTATGTCCTATTTTAGGAGAATGCCATGTGATCTGTACATTGTGCAAACAGTAACTTAAAAGGAAAAGTAGTATTTTGAATTCCCATGGAACGTTAACTGGTTTGCTTAAGGCATATTTTGCATTTTATTTTCTGAATAAAAGTTTTTCATGCTAGTTGCTAGTTAGAATACATCTTGTACTGATATAGCAGTGAAACAGAGATGATCCAAGAAAGCAGGTACTGTAGGTCAAATGGTTAAATCTGATTAGAATATTCTTTCCAGCCAAGTAGAAAAGAAAAACAAGACAAATAGTGAGCAGACAGTATAAAAAGACTTACCACAGTCATGTTCGGTAATGCAAGAAGATTTGGGAATATATGAAGCCAAAACAAGATGATCCAAATCATGTTTGCTGAGTTATTTTGAGCTCAGTGACCGCATGAAGCTGCACACCTCTCTGTGAGAGGTGAAGATACTGAGAAGCCGTATGCTCTGGGACTGCCTCTTTGGCCACAGTACAACAAATGAAGGACTGCACTGTTGCTTGGACCACCAGAAATTTTCTCTCTCTTTCTGTACACAATCTATACAATAACAATTGTAAACCACTGTTGTTTTATTGCACTTTGACAACATCCTGTATGAGCTAAAGTATGAAATCCAGATGTTGGATGGAAATGTGACACTTCATGTTGCCATGTAAGCGGTGGAAAGAAGCAGGGCTCAGTGAGGAACATACGTAAAACACATTCCTTCCAAGAGCACAGCAGGATCCAGACAAGCTTTGTAAAAGCTACATTGTGAGGTGGGATGTCAGCAAAAGTGGACACTGATTTTGTTGGCCCTCATTATTGCCCTTACAGAACTGAGTGTGAGTATGAAAAAAATCTCATCACATTCAGAGTTGCACTGGGAACACATCTGTTGGGCATTACATAGCTGTGCTGAGTAAGCACATGTTCACCAGGAACAGACAGGTACAGCATCTACGTAGGCAGAATTTTTAGCCAACTTGATTTAATAGTGGTTTAAGATAATACACAAAGCTATTATATGCTGTAAATGCTAGTTATTTCACCATTAAAGAAATATTATAAAAATAAACATTTTAAGTAAAATAATTCATAATCAAGACTGTATTTATTTATTAGGTGCCACAGTGATGCAACAGGTAGTGTTGCAACTTCACACCACAAGGGTCTCTCATCAATGTGTTGCAGTCTCTGCTTGTGTGCATGTTGTCCCCATATGTGTGGGTTTCCTCTCGTTTCTCAGATTTTTTTCACCACCTCCCAGGGGTTGCATTGGCTAAACTAAATTGCCCCTAAGTGTGTGTGTGTGTGTGTGTGTGTGTGTGTGTGTGTGTGTGTGTGTGTGTGTGTGTGTGTGTGTGTGTGTGTGTGTGTGTGAGTGAGTGTGTGTGTATGTGTGTGTGGGAGTGTGTGAGTGAGTGAGTGAGTGAGTGTGAGTGAGTGAGTGTGAGTGAGTGAATGAGAGTGTGTGTGTGTGTGTGTGTGAGTGAGTGAGTGAGTGAGTGTGTGTGTGTGTGTGAGTGAGAGAGAGAGAGAGAGAGAGAGAGAGCGTGCGTGCGTGCGTGCGTGTGTGTGTGACAGGAATCCTATCCTGTGTGTATTCCCACCTCATGTTTGCTTGTTTGTTTATATTCCCCAATGTTTTCCTGGTCAGTGTCATGATGAAGATGGAGTCTGTTCTAGGAACTCTGTAGAAGTGGAAATCTTATACACACTTAGTGGAGAATAATTTGTTTAATTGTTTGTTAATTTGATCTCTTGTTTCTTGTTACTGCATCATATTTAGTATTGTTTTTTTCCGCGAGAACTTTCTAAATAATTTCATTTTACATTTAAATTGTTTAATAGATGAATCGCAGTAAATACACATATTTTGAGAAACTTTTTCATTGTTAAGCGACTTAAATTATTAGCGCAAGGGCTCATGGGAAGTGAAAACGGTTGTATTGGACACGACCAATTTGTTTAGGTGCTCCCATGGTAGCTTTTTGGCAACAACCAACATGGCGCGTGAAACACCCGTGTGTTGTCAAACCTTTACATTTAATCTGCTTCCTAACAAAAGATTCAAATTCCTGGAAGATCCGTGTATATCGGAGCTGTTGATGAAATGGTAAGGAAACGTGTTTTAGTAAACACGTTAGTTAGTTATTTAGATAGTTCTGTTTCTCATAGCAAAGAACGCTACAACGGTGACTTGGCAACAAACCAAGTTGCCTAGCTACCTAGTTACTCGTGCTAATATATGTTTAGCTAATCAGTTATACAGATTTATTTACAGTGAATAAGTGAATTAAGACCCGATTATTTCATTGGAAATATCCTAGTTTAATACCTCCAAATCTGTGCTTCTCACAGTTTAATAGACCACATAAATGTACAGCACACAGTTACATTTTGTTCATGAAATAAATAAATTGTGGTGTCTGTAAAATTAATTTTACAATTAAAAATTTGTCTCTGGATGCAAAATGTTAAGAGTACCCCTACTGTGTGCTACTGTATATTTGTTTAACATCTGAACTTTTATTTGAAGGTTTATACACTGACTGCACCTTTTTATTATCATTAATAAGCCCAAGATCTAAGTACAAGCTCTTAATAATACCTTCAGTACAAATGTTTTGGTTTTTGGTGAAAGACTTGTTCAATATTTTTATTTATTAATCTAATACTTTGTAAATTTTCATTATGTTTCTATATATAGAAATTCAGTTTTATATGTTTTCAAAAGACCTTCTCAGCAAAGCTTTATTTCGGGAATGTTATTTAAGTGCATACAATAATGGGATTTAAATCATATTCCTGAGCTTTCCAAGGACTGAAGAAATTAGGTGCAAGTAAACATCATTTGCCTTGACGTTTGGATAAAACCCATTTGATTCAAGTAACCAGTCAAATTGTGGTCTAAGTGTAGATTTCAACCAAATGGTAGACCCCTGTATCCCCAACCATTAATTTAATGGCTGTCATTTAAAAGGCTATCCAGTTCCTTTATTCCCATAATATAGCCTCGATTCAAGCATTTTCAGTCTCCTCATGTCACCAAATCTTGTCTTTGCTATTTCTAATTCTGCTTGATTTTATAATTCCTCCTGTGTATTATTTCAGGTCCATGCTGGGGAGAATTTCTGTCCAGGCCTTTAACTTTGAACAGAACTTTCAGTCTTACATGAAGGATCACTTTGCTCTGGTGAGATTTGCACAGTATTTTATTCACAATCTTGATTTGAAAATGATTTCTGCACAAGTGTTAAGGTGACCTGCATTTTGTTTAGAATTTCTTTCAGGATACTTGTGTAAAAAACAACTTGTGTGTGTTGGACACATCAGGTGTATGGAAACCTCTGGGTAAGCTGTTTTTTTCTCAGCTACACAACTACTTTAATACTTTGATTCGGTTTATGTACAGTTTGGGATTGCACCAAATAGTATGACGTTGCTAAATGCCTTTTTTTTAAATAGACAACGAAGTTATACGTGTGGAGGTAGATCTTGTTCCATGCACCAAAGTGTCTGTGGACATATTTGATCCAATTTTCTCCAGTGGAATTGTGCATCCTTCTGGTCACATTGCCAAATGTTTCCATGCAGTACATTATGATTTTGATGAGTTGCGAATGGTAAACATGCAGTACTCAGATCCTTTTAGATCTCATTACGTTTGCTTAACCTCCTTTTAAACCAAATGCATTGTGTAATTTTTGATGTCTATTAGATGCTGCTTGAAGAGGACTCTGATTACTATCATGTGGTCAGTCCGTGTGACCGGCAGGAGTTCCTGTTCAGGCTGTTTAAGCACATCGCACTGGGTGGCGAACTCTGCCAGTTCGAAGACTTAATCAGTCCCTACATTGAAACTGCAAAAATGATTTATAAAGAATTGTTGAGGTAAGTCTTTATGCAAATAGTGTACGTAAAATATCACAAACTAAAACTCAAATTAAAAATTAGCTGGTAAAGTATCTTGATTTAATTGAATTTGTTTAATTTACTTTATACACACAGAGATACTGAATTCTCATTTTATCAGAGGCTGTGGATTTAGTACAATAGAGGCTCTGAAAGCTGGAATTCAAATCACAAGTCCATATTTACATTTACATTTACATGTACGGCATCTGGCAGATGCTCTTAACCAAAGTACTTTGAACTCTCTGTCAATGAATACATCAACACTGGTTCACTAGGTAACAGAATTAGGATACCATGAGCCTAAAAAAAAACTTATGAGGAATTATAGCACAATTTTTTTAAATACATAAAAAAATAGGGATAATAAGTGCTAGTTTAAGTGTTTCAGGAAGACGTAGGTCTTCATCCACCGTTTGAAGACAGCCAGTGACTCAGCTGTTCTGACATCTAGGGGAAGTGCATTCCACCACTTCATTGCCATGCAGAAAAGAATATTGATGTATACGTATCTCTTAACCTGAGAGATGGTGAGACCTGTTGAGCAGTGCTAATAGATCAGAGTGTGGTGCTGTGTGAGGAGTGAGAAGAGCTTTGAGCTAAGGGGGTGTTGGTCCATTTTTGGCTTTGTAGTCATCAGTAAGCATCAGCAATGAGTTCAGTCTCCTAATGAGCAAGCAGCCTGTCTGGATAAAATTGGCCGAATCCTTCTGACGTATAGAAGAAACCGACATGAGTGTAAATACACTATATGATAGGGGTGTAAATGATACATTATAACACAGTGGATTTTGATGCAAAAGAGAATGTGTGCCATGGAAATTTGCAATTCGATATGATTTCTAGTGATTAAGCATCTAAAGCAAATTGCACTATTTGAACACCAGAGGTCCCACTCGTATAGTTCAAATATACAGCACATGTGTGACCGAGTTCTTCTGCGGTAGGATAGTCAAATAGTGGCGGATTGTAAAACATGTTTCTGTGTTGCGCACTAGTGATGTAAGTCAAGTAAAAATGTTCCCGCATTTCAGAACACCCTCATTTTGTAACAGGTTCCATTGACGACTCGCAACAATAAACTCTCCTAAACTCGCAATACAAGGAAACGTACAGTGGAGCGCAATAAACCAATACAACCCTCCGAGAGTGCGCCAAGTGTCATGCGTTTTTAAACCTTTGAATCAATCAGTGTATGAAACAGTCACGTGTGTGTGTGTGTGTGTGTGTGTGTGTGTGTGTGCGAAACGAAGCTTCGGTCGTCGTTGGTCACGTGATTTTGATCAAACGAATCAAATATCGAAACAAAGCTCATCACTTGTAAACAAGACTGGAACCTCAAACATGGTACATCATGTGTGTGCCAAACCGAAAGGCGAGTCACGTCAGATAAACTTGGGGACAGCAAAAGAAATTAGCACTGGAAGTTAAATCCAGGTTTGTCGACGCACGTGTGGACCTGTGCTGCCTAGATATAAGCCCCTTCTGTGGAAGATGTGGAGCGCTTCCCGGCGTGTTGTCGTTCAGACAGATACCCGTGAAACACGGTGAAGTGAAGAGCAGAAGGAGCTCATCTGTTTTCTTGGGTAAAGAGCGCAGATTCGCCTGTGCAATGTCGTTTGAATTCCGCGCTGTCTGAGCTTCACGTGCGCACCGGTTCGCTTCCCCGGTGTGCGCGTTCTGAGCCAAAGTTTGGCTACATTAAAACCATTTTTGTCGTAGGGCTATAAATATTCAATTCAAAGTTATTTCTATTGCGCTTTTAATATAAAAGATAATAAAAAATAATTCAAGAGTAATATTCGATATATTTAGATGTGTCTGTATTTATCCCCATTGAGCAAGTCTGAGGTGACTCAGGTGACTGTGGTGAGGAAAAAACTCCCTTGAATGGTAAAGGAAGAAACCTTGAGAGGAACGAGACTCAAAGGGGAACCTCATTCTCATCTGGGTGGCACTGGAGGGTGTGATTATAAAAATACAGTCTGACATATTGTATTGATGCAAAATGTACGGTGTGTTTTGTAGCCTAAGCAAGAAGTCCGGAACAATATTCCGATTTGTGTTTTGGAAAGATGGGGTTCATAGCTGATAGATGATGAGAGATGTTGGATGAGCTCATTTCATTTGTGTTCGTGTTTGTGCGTTCTCCTGTTCGGGCAGTTGACAGAAACGGTGACATTCCAGCTAAAGTCTGAAAGGGAGTAAAGCATTTGTTTATGCTATTAATAATATGTAGCTTAATCTGACCAAAGAAGAACAAACAAACAAATAAATAAATTTGTTTCGTTCGTTTAAAAGCAACATCTGTTCATCGTATTATGTTTAAAAAAATAAAATAAATAACAAACAAACAAAAAAAAGTAAAAAAAAAAAAAAAAATACAAAGCCAAACATAAAGTGACATGGGTTAGAGAGGAGGAACACAAGTGAATTACGGAGGCAGGACTCATTGCAGAGAACGAGATCTATTAACCATTTGTGTATCACAAATTGCGCAAATCGCAAAATGCTTAATCTCACGATTGATTTATTTGAAGCAGCGGATTCGGGTGATGTTGGAGCTGCTCCGCGCATCGCTATTGTGCACACTGTGCCCCATTAAAACAGGAAGTGGCATGACTCCCCTGGGCATCTTGCAGTTTTATTTTCTAATACTGAGCTCAGTACATTTCAGTCAAACACCTTGTCAGACAATTTGTTTATTCAATAACATTTTGTGAGAGAATTTACAAATTAATTGTATTGTAAAATGTAAATGTATTTGCTCACCCTCACACACAAACAAAAGTGTAATTTCAACCAGATAATACACAATTTGCATCACCATAAGATATATTGCAATAAAGGCATAAATAATACATACATGAGAATAAACAGAATAAAATTAATTGTGAATTGAAAACATAAAACAAGTTGTACAAACCTCATATTCAATGACATACACCAAACTTCTTTAAAAATTCATGGACACAAAGAAAAATGGATGTTGTAATTGAGTGAATATGAACATTCCACTGGGAAAAAACTTTCAAATAGTTTTCAAAATAAATGCATTTACACAATGAACAGAACTCAATAAAACTACCTTTGGAATTTGTTCATTAAACAACGATTAGTTCCATGAGGGCACCTCAAAACAAATCTACGTAAAGTGTTTGGTGGTATTTTAGTACACAATGTCAGCTTAATCAATACTAGATAATAATAACTGGTCAGTTCTTCTTTTCCTGACTTATGAAGCGATAAAGAGAGGCCATGTTCTTTTTGTAATGAAATCAAGATGATGCATAAGTTCAGGGTTAAACAAATAAAAGTAATATGAAAATCAACAGAATAATGATGAATATTGGAAGATTGTTGTTAATTAAACCAGTCCTGAAACAAATCTGAACTACAGGTCCTTCTCAAAAAATTAGCATATTGTGATAAAAGTTCATTATTTTCCATAATGTAATGATTAAAATTAAACTTTCAAATATTTTAGATTAATTGCACACCAGCTGAAATATTTCAGGTCTTTTTTGTTTTAATACTGATGATTTTGGCATACAGCTCATGAAAACCCAAAATTCCTATCTCAAAAAATTAGCATATTTCATCCGACCAATAAAAGAAAAGTGTTTTTAATACAAAAAAGTCAACCTTCAAATAATTATGTTCAGTTATGCACTCAATACTTGGTCGGGAATCCTTTTGCAGAAATGCGGCGTGGCATGGAGGCAATCAGCCTGTGGCACTCCTGAGGTGTTATGGAGGCCCAGGATGCTTCGATAGCGGCCTTAAGCTCATCCAGAGTGTTGGGTCTTGCGTCTCTCAACTTTCTCTTCACAATATCCCACAGATTCTCTATGGGGTTCAGGTCAGGAGAGTTGGCAGGCCAATTGAGCACAGTAATACCATGGTCAGTAAACCATTTACCAGTGGTTTTGGCACTGTGAGCAGGTGCCAGGTTGTGCTGAAAAACAAAATCTTCATCTCCATAAAGCTTTTCAGCAGATGGAAGCATGAAGTGCTCCAAAATCTCCTGATAGCTAGCTGCATTGACCCTGCCCTTGATAAAACACAGTGGACCAACACCAGCAGCTGACATGGCACCCCAGACCATCACTGACTGTGGGTACTTGACACTGGACTTCAGGCATTTTGGCATTTCCTTCTCCCCAGTCTTCCTCCAGACTCTGGGCACCTTGATTTCCGAATGACATGCAAAATTGGACTACAGGTGCCACATTCCCCAGGTCAGGTGCTTCTGCCGCGTTCAAAAGTGGCTTGACCTGGGGAATACGGCACCTGTAGCCCATTTCCTGCACACGCCTGTGCACAGTGGCTCTGGATGTTTCTACTCCAGACTCAGTCCACTGCTTCCGCAAGTCCCCCAAGGTCTGGAATCAGTCCTTCTCCAGAATCTTCCTCAGGGTTCGGTCACCTCTTCTCGTTGTGCAGCGTTTTTTGCCACACTTTTTCCTTCGCACAGACTTCCCACTGAGGTGCATTGATACAGCACTCTGGGAACAGCCTATTCGTTCAGAAATTTCTTTGTGTCTTACCCTCTCGCTTGAGTGTGTCAATGATGGCCTTCTGGACAGCAGTCAGGTCGGCAGTCTTACCCATGATTGCGGTTTTGAGTAATGAACCAGGCTGGGAGTTTTTAAAAGCCTCAGGAATCTTTTACAGGTGTATAGAGTTAATTAGTTGATTCAGATGATTAGGTTAATAGCTCGTTTAGAGAACCTTTTCATGATATGCTAATTTTTTGAGATAGGAATTTTGGGTTTTCATGAGCTGTATGCCAAAATCATCAGTATTAAAACAATAAAAGACCTGAAATATTTCAGTTGGTGTGCAATGAATCTAAAATATATGAAAGTTAAATTTTTATCATTACATTATGGAAAATAATGAACTTTTATCACAATATGCTAATTTTTTAACCTGTAGATCTGAAAGAATTCTTTATTTGTAATGGGTCAGAATTAGTGAAAGTGAAAGTGACGTGACATAAGGCTAGGTACGGTGAACCATACTCAGAATTCCTTCTCTGCATTTGACCCATCCAAAGTGCACACACACAGCAGTGAACACACACACACCATGAACACACACCCAGAGCAGTGGGAGTTATTAGAGTTGTTAATAACGGTGACATCCACATAAAGGTTATTTAAACAGTTTGTACATTCTTAACCCGAATTAGTTGACATTACTAGAAATTTGGGAGGAAACCCTTTGCACTAAACCATTTTAGTTTTTACACAGGATAAAACTAAACAAGGTAAGTTGTTTGAACATAGAATCTCAAGTCATGCGATAGACAAATCAAGTTTACATTAGAAGTCTTTACTGAAATTCATTTGTTCACATTACTAATGTTTTTGTGCATATGTTACTTAACTTAAGTAACTTAAATTAAACAAATGATTTTAAGTAGAAATAAATGTTGCATTTAAGCAATGTCTTATATTTTAAATTGTACAAATTCTTTTTTAGATTTTAAGAAATTAAACAATAACACCATTTCATTTTTTTTTATTGTTGACAAAAAACAGGTAACACTGCAATGTACTCAAGTTCACAATGTTAACAATACAGTGTTTAGAAGAAAATACATTATTCGACAATAAAGCATTAAACTGGATAAAAATAAAGGGAAAAGAGCACATGCACACACTCCTGCATGCACTGGTGACAGGTTTTGAGTTGATAACTGTTAAGTCATATCAATAGATCAACAATATGCAGTTTTAACATACAGTACACTATAAGTGCAGAACACTGGTAAATTAAGAGCACTTAGTGCAGTGACTGGACAATTGGACCAAGAATCTGTTCAAAGATTCACACTGTGCATCTTGAGAACAAAGAACAGGCATGGCTTCTGATGCTGTAGCTTATCCCTGATCACTGATTGATAGTTACATGTGTTGAGAATCTCCTTTACATCTACATTGACTAGGAGAACACAGAGAGAAGCCGTGCCTGAGCTCTGCGCACGCTGCGTGTGTGAGAGCTTAAAGGAATTTTAGGAATTTCCCATTCATTTCTTTGGGACTTTTTTGGCCGCTTTTTCGTCCGCTGTGCGAACATCGTTGGTCGGATCGCTTATAAAAGTCATAGCACACCTCTCCTCAATGAGCCGGTCGATTTGACACATCATTCATGGGTCTAGAAAAATAATAATAAGTATGCAAGAGAATAAGAATGTGCTTTAGCATGCACATTAATAACTGGTCAGTTCGTCTTTTCCTGACTTAGGAAGCGATAAAGAGAGGCCATGTTCTTTTTGGAATGAAATAAAGGTGATGCATAAGTTCAGAGTCAAACAAAAGTCTGCCATTAAAAGGAATATAAAAATCCAAAAAATAATGATGAATATTAGAAGATTGTTGTTAATTAAACCAGTCCTGAAACAAATCTGAACTAGATCTGAAAGAATTCTTTATTTGTAGTAGGTCAGAATTAGAGTTGTTAATAAAAGTGTCATCCACATAAAGGTTATTTAAACAGTTTGTACACATTTTAGGTAAATCATTAATAAAAACAAAAACTTAACAAAAAACAAAGAAGTAATCCCTGAGAATAGCCTTTTGGACCCCCTTGTTCAACCGTTTAATATTCAGATTGGCAACCTTTAAATACACCATACTGGCATCTATTATTAAGATATGATTTAAACCAGCACTTTGAGAGAAACCGATATAATTATGTTTAGGAAGAGAACACATTATTTTTAATTTCGAAGTGCTGTAGTGGTGAAAAAGTTAGGTCTAAAGCCAGCCTGGGCTCTGGTTAAACTAATTTAACAAATTAATATATTGTGATAATTGATTAAAGATAACATACATGAATCTTTTTGCAACAGTACAAATGATTTGAAATTGGTTTATATGAAATTGGATTATCACATCGGATGGGTCTGCCTTCGAAAAGAGGGAAATGTCCATATGGGAGGAATTGAGACAAAAACAAATGAAATAGAGTTTGGTTGAAGACACATTTAAACATGAATGTACAAGAACCTGTGTCCATTTCTGTAGTCATCATTGGCCTGATGAAGATGTTTGAGTTTTGCTATAAACCTGTAATAGATAGATAGATAGATAGAACTTTATTGGCATTGCAGAGTACAGGAACACAGCAACAAAGTGCAGTTTGGCATCTACCAGAAATGCAAAGAGTAAAAATTATGCAAATAGACAAGTGCAGAAAAATAAGCAAACAGTAAATAAATATAAAGGCTAAAGCAGTGCAGAGATGTGTGGACATTGTTGAAAAGTACAAAGCCAATCCTATTAGAGAAGTGAATTACGGAGGCAGGACTCATTGCAGAGAACAAGATCTATTAACAGTTTGTGTATCACAAATTGCGGAGAAATTGCAAAATTCTTAATCTCACGATTGATTTATTTGAAGCAGCGGGTGATGAACACTTTGTTAGACAATTTGGTTATTCAATAACATTTTTTGAGAGAATTTACAAATTAATTTTATTGTAAAATTGAAATGAATTTGCTCACCTTCTCACACACAAACAAAAATGTAATTTCAACCAGATAATACACAATTTGCATCACCATAAGATATTTTGTAATAAAGGAATAAATAATACATACATGAGAATAAACAGAATAAAATTAATTGTGAATTGAAAACATAAAACAAGTTGTATTAAGATGAGAGTATAGAGAGGACTTAAAGGAACGAAGCAGGGTAATAGATCTTAAAGGAAAAGGAAGACTGTTCCAGTTAGAAAAACCTCATATTCAATGGCATACACCAAACTTCTTTAAGAATTCTGGACATAAAGAAAAATGGATGTTGTAATTGAGTGAATATGTACGGAAGCGTATTGCATTCACTTGAGGAAAAAAAATCTACTCTGTTTTTCTGAATTAACGACTTAATTATCTCAGAATTATGAGAATTTTTCATGAATAAAAAGTTTTTTGCTCTGTTTTTCTGAATTAACGACTTAATTATCTCAGAATTATCTGATCATTTTTCATGAATAAACATTTTTTTACTCTGTTTTTCTGATTTAACGACATAATAATCTCAAAAGTATGAGAATTTTTTTCTTGAAATAAAATGTATTTGCTATGTTTTTCTGAATTAACGAGTTAATTATCTCAGAATTATCTGATCATTTTTCATAAAAAAAAAAAAATTCATTGTTCTGTTTTTCTGAATTAATGAGATCCCTCAAAATCCTCCCAGGAGCTCTATTTTAGGTGGATTGCATGGAAGTAAATATGTCCCGCCTTTCAAGTTTAAGGGATCTCGTTAATTCAGAAAACAGAGCAAAATAATTTTTTTCATGAAGATTATTCTCATAATTCTGAGATAATTAACTCATTAATTCAGAAAAACAGAGTGAAAAACGTTTTAAAAAATCTCATAATTTTGAGATAATTAAGTCATTAATTCAGAAAAACAGAGCAAATACATTTTATTCGTGAAAAATTATCTCAGAATTCTGAGAAAATTAAGTCGTTAATTCAGAAAAACAGAGCAAATACATTTTATTCGTGAAAAATTCTCATAATTCTGAGATAATTAAGTCGTTAATTCAGAAAAACAGAGCAAATACATTTTATTCGTGAAAAATTCTCATAATTCTGAGATAATTAAGTCGTTAATTCAGAAAAACAGAGCAAATACATTTTATTCGTGAAAAATTCTCATAATTCTGAGATAATTAAGTCGTTAATTCAGAAAAACAGCAAAAAAAATTTATTCGTGAAAAATTCTCATAATTCTGAGATAATTAAGTCGTTAATTCAGAAAAACAGAGCAAATACATTTTATTTGTGAAAAATTATCTCATAATTCTGAGATAATTAAGTCGTTAATTCAGAAAAACAGAGCAAAAAAAATTTATTCGTGAAAAATTCTCATAATTCTGAGAATTAAGTCGTTAATTCAGAAAAACAGAGCAAAAAAATTTTATTCGTGAAAAATTATCTCATAATTCTGAGATAATTAAGTCGTTAATTCAGAAAAACAGAGCAAATACATTTTATTCGTGAAAAATTATCTCATAATTCTGAGATAATTAAGTCGTTAATTCAGAAAAACAGCAAAAAAAAATTTATTCGTGAAAAATTATCTCATAATTCTGAGATAATTAAGTCGTTAATTCAGAAAAACAGAGCAAAAAAAATTTATTCATGGAAAAATTATCTCATAATTCTGAGAATTAAGTCGTTAATTCAGAAAAACAGAGCAAATACATTTTATTTGTGAAAAATTATCTCATAATTCTGAGATAATTAAGTCGTTAATTCAGAAAAACAGAGCAAAAAAATTTTATTCGTGAAAAATTCTCATAATTCTGAGATAATTAAGTCGTTAATTCAGAAAAACAGAGCATATACATTTTATTCGTGAAAAATTCTCATAATTCTGAGATAATTAAGTTGTTAATTCAGAAAAACAGAGTAGATTTTTTTTTCCTCAAGTGAATACAATACGCTTCCGTTATATGGAAGCTTCTTGCATTCACTTTTTTCAGGAAAAAAAATCTACTCTGTTTTTCTGAATTAACGACTTAATTATCTCAGAATTATGAAAATTTTTCGTGAATAAAAAGTTTTTTATTTGTTTTTCTGAATTAATGACTTAATAATCTCAGAATTATGTGATCATTTTTCATAAAAAAAAAAAAATCATTGTTCTGTTTTTCTGAATTAATGAGATCCCTCAAAATCCTGCCAGGAGCTCTATTTTAGGTGGATTGCATGGAAGTAAATATGTCCCGCCTTTCAAGTTTAAGGGATCTCGTTAATTCAGAAAACAGAGCAAAATAATTTTTTTCATGAAGATTATTCTCATAATTCTGAGATAATTAACTCATTAATTCATAAAAACAGAGTGAAAAAATGTTTTTAAAAAAATCTCATAATTTTGAGATAATTAAGTCGTTAATTCAGAAAAACAGAGCAAAAAAAATTTATTTATGGAAAAATTATCTCATAATTCTGAGATAATTAAGTCGTTAATTCAGAAAAACAGAGCAAATACATTTTATTCGTGAAAAATTATCTCATAATTGAGATAATTAAGTCGTTAATTCAGAAAAACAGAGCAAATACATTTTATTCGTGAAAAATTATCTCATAATTCTGAGATAATTAAGTCGTTAATTCAGAAAAACAGAGCAAAAAAATTTTATTCATGGAAAAATTCTCATAATTCTGAGATAATTAAGTCGTTAATTCAGAAAAACAGAGCAAATACATTTTATTCGTGAAAAATTATCTCATAATTGAGATAATTAAGTCGTTAACTCAGAAAAACAGAGCAAAAAAATTTATTCATGGAAAAATTATCTCATAATTCTGAGATAATTAAGTCGTTAATTCCGAAAAACAGAGCAAATACATTTTATTCGTGAAAAATTATCTCACAATTCTGAGATAATTAAGTTGTTAATTCAGAAAAACAGAGTAATAATTCACAACATTCCACTCGGAAAAAACTCTTTCAAATAGTTTTCAAAATAAATGCATTTACACAATGAACAGAACTCAATAAAACTACCTTTGGAATTTGTTCATTAAACAACGATTAGTTCCATGAGGGCACCTCAAAACAAATCTACGTAAAGTATTTGGTGGTATTTTAGTACACAATGTCAGCTTAATCAATACTAGATAATAATAACTGGTCAGTTCTTCTTTTCCTGACTTATGAAGCGATAAAGAGAGGCCATGTTCTTTTTGTAATGAAATCAAGATGATGCATAAGTTCAGGGTTAAACAAATAAAAGTAATATGAAAATCAACAGAATAATGATGAATATTAGAAAATTGTTGTTAATTAAACCAGTCCTGAAACAAATCTGAACTAGATCTGAAAGAATTCTTTATTTGTAATAGGTCAGAATTAGAGTTGTTAATAACGGTGTTATCCACATAAAGGTTATTTAAACAGTTTGTACATTCTTAACCCGAATTAGTTGACATTACTAGAAATTTGGGAGGAAACCCTTTGCACTAAACCATTTTAGTTTTTACACAGGATAAAACTAAACAAGGTAAGTTGTTTGAACATAGAATCTCAAGTCATGCGATAGACAAATCAAGTTTACATTAGAAGTCTTTACTGAAATTCATTAGTTCACATTACTAATGTTTTTGTGCATATGTTACTTAACTTAAGTAACTTAAATTAAACAAATGATTTTAAGTAGAAATAAATGTTACATTTAAGCAATGTCTTATAATTTAAATGATACTAATTTTTTTTAGATTTTAAGAAATTAAACAATAACACCTTTTCATTTTTTTTTTATTGTTGACAAAAAACAGGTAACACTGCAATGTACTCAAGTTCACAATGTTAACAATACAGTGTTTAGAAGAAAATACATTATTCGACAATAAAGCATTAAATTGGATAAAAATAAAGGGAAAAGACTCCTGCATGCACTGGTGACAGGTTTTGAGTTGATAACTGTTAAGTCATATCAATAGATCAACAATATGCAGTTTTAACATACAGTACACTATAAGCGCAGAACACTGGTAAATTAAGAGCACTTAGTGCAGTGACTGGACAATCGGAACAAGAATCTGTTCAAAGATTCACACTGTGCATCTTGAGAACAAAGAACAGGCATGGCTTCTGATGCTGTAGCTTATCCCTGATCACTGATTGATAGTTACATGTGTTGAGAATCTCCTTTACATCTACATTGACTAGGAGAACACAGAGAGAAGCCGTGCCTGAGCTCTGCGCACGCTGCGTGTGTGAGAGCTTAAAGGAATTTTAGGAATTTCCCATTCATTTCTTTGGGACTTTTTGGCCGCTTTTTCGTCCGCTGTGCGAACATCGTTGGTCGGATCGCTTATAAAAGTCATAGCACACCTCTCCTCAATGAGCCGGTCGATTTGACACATCATTCATGGGTCTAGAAGAAGAATAATAAGTATGCAAGAGAATAAGAATGGGTTTTCACCCAATCATACAGTCATGGGGTTTTTAAATGAGCTGGGCTATAGGGGAAGCTGGAAATCATAGGGTTTTTTGTTAATCAGGTCAGTACTGTGTCACCTGCCCTTGATTACATCTGATATATTACACCATATGCACACTATTTTTTGTAATTGAATAGTCAATGAGTAAGTAGCTAAGTCAATACAAAAGAGTTGGTAGATCTGAGAACTGAAACAATGGTTCAGTCAATCAGTGTTTAAATCATTCAATCAAAAATCATTTATAGTCACCTCTTCTTTCCGACTCACATCTCACTTCTTCTGCCACCTTTATTAACAATATACATGTAATTACATATCTATACCTTTCAAAAACATTAACAACCTCACAGTCTTACCTCTCTACACCACTATTAATTTCTAGCAACCATTATATTGTTTCAAAACATTTCTCTTTCATCTCTTTTCAATTATTTAATGATTTTTATTTCATATGGTTTAATACAGATCGGTTTTTGGAATGCTTTCACATTTCTAAGAAATCAGTCAAGTGTAGATCACGTCAAGTCTAAATCATCAATATTTCACAAAGTTCTGGGTCTGAACTGGAACTTCTCAGTTGAGAGTGTAAAAATAAAAGAATTGTGTTCACTGTTTTGTAAAATATAATAAAAATGTGTATATCTATAAAATGCTTTGCAATGAAAAATTAATCATGTTATTTCATTGCTCCATAGTGTTCAGACAGATTCGGAGTCAAAGAAGATCAGCGTCGTATCAACGGTTTTAAAAGTCTCTGCCTATGTATGTACCTAAAATCCCCTTTTATCAGGAATATATACACACCCCTGTTGTTTTTGACCACATATACACACAGAAAAAATGACCACATTTGACAATTCTGTTTGCATAGTAATTTTACAAAGTTTGAGATCTTTGCTTAAGCTATACTAAATGACCTAGTGGATTAGATACAGTACTGTCTTACTTTCGGTTTCAAATACAATTCTAAAACAATAATGGATCTTATTCATGTATTTAATTTTTTTTTCAAATTTTCCCCAGGACGATTATGGCTTGTGTTATCCATCCAGAAGAGACAATGAGCAGACATTTGCCTATCTGTGCATAGATCCTTTCAAAAGACATGTATATGTCTTGTACCACTGTTTTGGCATTGGCCAATTTTCTAATAAAGATTTTAAGTGCTCTTGAACAATTAATGAGCATTTTCCCTTTCTTTTGATCTGTTACTTTAATCAGTATAATTATTAAAGCTCTATGAATGAATATTTTTCTGACAGATAAACAAAAGTACCAATGAGTCAGAATGTGTCAATGATCAAAATGTAAAATATAGAAAATCAAAGAACACCATGCATTTTTTTTTACAGCAGACCTACCAGGAAATTTTGTAGATTACACAGAGGAATTCCCAGCTGACACTGGTAATTTTAGTGACTTTAACCAGTATAGTGAAAAAAAAGAAACCTGTCCATTCCCACACGTTTAATGTGTTATCAGCAAAGGAAATAAACTTTTTTTAAAATTATTTTTATTTTTTTTGTAATTATTATATCATTAAACATCACAAGTACACTACTTTCTATAGTGTCTTTGTTCTTTAAGTTGTACTGTTGATGTGTAAATTGTGATTTGTTCGAAGTCATTTACTCATACTATACACACATTTGCTCATACTACACCTACTTCACTTTTAGTCAATCCAACAACAAATTCACAAAATAGAAGACAAAATTTTGTATTGTCTATAAAGTCAAGTCATATATATATATATATATATATATATATATATATATATATATATATATATATATATATATATATATATGAGAAGAAAAAAGTTATACAGTATATATATAACTTTTTTCTTCTTATTCACACTTTCATGTTGTTTTTATTTGGTATGATAAAGATATATATGTGGATCCACCTACATACAATTCTGGATCTGTTCGTATGATTTTTCATCTGATTTTTAATACAGCTACAGCATTCACCTTATTTGGAAAATTTGGTTCACTGTCAAACGCCTTTAGGAAACACAGTCACCATGATGAAATGGTCTGTAATGATCTTTCGGCATGATTCATGTTAGTAACATCCACATGATATGAATAATCTTGATATATATTTGAATCTCTTGTACAAGTATCAAAAACAGTGGCTTGGTTTTACTGTATTTACTGTTATGTATAATCAAATTAATAATGAAATTATTTTTGCTTTGTTTGAGGAACAGTAAGACTGAACATCTTTTAATCACAATGAAAAAGTGGGGTCAATATTGTCAATTATAGTCTTAGACAAATTTCCTTACATGACTGTGACGCTAAAATAAACGAAATGCAAATTCATATCCATTTTTAATTTAACAAGAAAATACTTCTAAGATAATCTGTCGGAAGAAAACCCACAAAAAATGCCCCAGTGACAAAAAAAAACCCGCCCACAAGAAAAAAGCCCTAATGACTTCAGGAGGATATTTACTTTCCTCTTTCATATTTCATATATACTGTCATATTTACTGTTAATGTACACGCTTTCTTCCTGAACCGTCTGGTTTTAACTACAGCGAAACGAATAATTTGCTCGATTATTTTGTTCAAAAAACACATTTCGTTCACATACGAAAATAATCCAGAAAATACTTCCATATGAATCGAAGAGTCGACACCGCGTGTGTTTACACTTCAAAATGTGTTAAATGTGTTATCATTTTTACAACGTATGGAGACATTTACACAATATTTATCATAAACGGGGGATGTGGACGACCTAAACACGGATATATGCAAGGAAAATTTAGATTGATTTCCTATCATCGGGCTCATGAGGAATTATATTTATTAGGAGTCATCGATGTCGGAAAGTACCTAACTAATACGGAACAACATCCAGTTTCAACATTCAAATGACACCCCACACAGAAGAGCAACAGCCGGTTGAACAAGTTCTTTTCTCCTAAAGTAAGTAATATCACCGTATCATTTATAATCGTCATTAAAACCGAATTATTATTCTTTCTGCGTGTATATGTCAATGTATTATGTTGCTGCAATTCTAAAATAATAATAATAATAATATAAAACTAATTCTTGAGTAGTGTTTTTTTATTTATTTGTTTATTTTTATTAGTTTTTTAGAGCTTTTACTCTATAATACTTTTCTGACGCATATCACGAAAAAAAATGTTATATGAGGTAACAAAATCTAAAAAAAAAAAAAAATTCCCTTGAGGTTTTTTTTTTAAATTATTATTAACTATAACAAACAAACAAGGTACGTAATCAAATCACAAGAAACATTACAATAATCAGCCATAGATTGAGCAATTCCCTTGAGGTTTGGTGTTTGCGTTATTTTCTTTTCCGTTGACTCAACTTCCGGCTTCAGCCCCATTTTAAAGCGTCTGAACACGACGGAAAATACTGATAAATTATAAGCGCCGTCTGGTCTTCATTTCTCGGCTTTATATGGTGAGTCTGACTTGACTAAAAAAATCGGTTTCCATGAATATTAGCCAGTGGTTTGTTTTCGTTTTTGTATCATTAATCTGTTCGTTGTATATGATCTAAATACTAAAACAGAAAAACCAGTAACAAAATGGAGACTGTGACTGTTTGGGCTCAGCGTCTAAATCTCTGATTACTAAAAATGTGGTGTTTTATTCACAGAAAAATACAGAAATTATTTTTGTAAAGGTTTTTGGGGGATGGGTTGATGTCCTATATAAAATTCCGAACCAGTTAAACATCTCGACTATAACGTTCTCGAATAGAACAAGGAAGTTCATTGTCCTTGTACAAAAAAAAAAAAATTTTGGTCACTGTTTGTTTTAAAAAGATATATAAACAGGTTACATTTTAATGTATGTGTGGTAAGTAAAGAATACAAGCTTACTATTGTTATTATAATTATTATTATAATTATATATATAAATACAACATTTATTATATAAGGTGGGTTGTGTTGGACCAATCAGTCCACTGCAAAGTAAAAAGCTTCCTGTTGTTCTTGTCACTTCTTAAATTTTACTGCTGTCTCATGATTAGTGCATGCTTGCTGACTCATAAGGACAGGAGGATGTGGAAATATATCCCATTGATGAAAACATGTACATCCTGGTTTGCTTAAAACACTAGTTTTGCTAAACGTGCGCAATTTTGCGTAAAATCTTCGGACCTCACACCTACCAGCACCCCTACAGCTCCATTGTTCTCCTTTTGTTGCGCAAACGGCCCCATCACCTGTGAGGCCTGGCTCATTTGCATTTGTTCACTCAGAGTAGCTCAGATCCAAGCCAGGCCAAACCTCTGTCTGTGACGGAAACCTTCAAGGCCTATCTATACAAAATAGTCTGTTTAATTTATATAAAAAAAATTGTGTGCTAAGGTTTGTCATTGCCATAGTGCATATCATATTATACAACCCTTATGCAGACCTGGGGTCTATTTGACTCATCTGGAAAGTTTAATGTGTCATAACTTGGGTTTCCTTCCACATATTTGCCTGAAATTTACCAAGATTGTTCCAAATTATGAACTTTGCAAGTAAAATTAATCTTGTCCTCCCGGGTCAATTTGACCCGGCCACATTTAGTGGGGCAATTGGTCACACTTTTGCCCTTTTCAGCGCAATGAACATACATACAGACACAAAAATGCACACACAAAATGTACACTAACACACTCTCTCTCTCTCACACACACACACACACACACAAATTGGGCATTGCATCTCATTAGGCCTCCAGAAAAAAAAAGCTACACATTTGTAAATATTTCACTTTTGAAATGCCTTTGCCAAGCAAAGGGCAAAATATGATCTGCCAAAACACACACACACACAGATGTTGTGTTTTCATATTCAAATCATATTTGTTTTCTCTCTTTTATTCATGAATTTAGTTGCTTCAGTCAGCTTTGACCTGGGGATGTTTGACATACACCAGCCAGTGGTTATCCAAAATATTTAATAAGTTCTGCTTATTTTACTTAAAATCATGGCATAATATCATGAGGTTTATTGTTTATAACTTAAATATAATAAAAAAACATAAGAGGTGTAAAGGAAGTTTTATTTACAATAAATTATGCCAAGTTTTTGAGTGGTGTGTGTGTGTGTGTGTGTAGCCCCTTTTTGGGTGATCAGATGGCATCTGGTAGGCAAAATAGACATAAGTGTAAAATGTTCAAAATGTCAGCTGATCACACAGAATGGTGATCATTGTAGAATTTTTACTTTATAAGCATTCAAGTCAATTTGACCTGGAAAAAACAGGTTTTATTATTTACTGACATTATAAATGGTCAAAATGGTTTCAAAACAATCTCCTGGCTTTCAAAGAGACATTGCCAAGAGATGGATTCATTTCAATTATACAAGACCTTCTAACAGACAAATTTGCTGCGGTCTCCGACATCTGGACATGCTTCAACAAGAACTGTGCTGAGAGTTTCACTCCAGGAAAACACATGTCCATAGATGAACAGCTGTTCCCTACCATGGTTTGTTGTCCATTCACACAGTATATCGCAACCAAGCCAGACAAATTTGGGATCAAGTTCTGGATGGCCACGGATTTGGAGACCAAATATGTCTGCAATGCATCTCCTTACTTGGGAAAGTACCCCAGTTGCCCAGGGTCCAGCTTGCGCAGTGAAGCACAAGCGATTTGCTACTGCACTGGACATTCCAATGTCCTCCTCTACCCACACAGTGCCGTCTTTTGTCGTCTGGCTCAGACAGGGCTTCCCAGTACCACGGTGCATCTTCTGTGGAGGCATGTTGGGTTCTTGTTCTCAAAATTCACTTTTGGTGTTATAATTCAGTGATGTAATTTCATTTTCATTGGCCATCATTTTATTCTGTATGTGTAAGAACATGTCAAAAGCCATGGACCATAACTTCACTCAGCTTATGACATCTGTCTACAAACATACGTTGGAGACTGAAGTGTTAGCAAGTTTTCATTTTATTCATGTATTAGCAACTTTTCATTCTTTCCCAAGTAAGGGATGTCTCATAAACACTCCTCTTCATGTCTCATACACAGTCTTACTGTTCCAAACACAAAGGAAACCCAAGTTATGACACATTAAACTTTCCAGATGAGTCAAATAGACCCCAGGTCTGCACAAGGGTTGTATAAATATGATATGCACTATGGCAATGACAAACGGCACACAATTTTTTTTATATAAATTAAACAGACTATTTTGTATAAATAGGCCTTGAAGGTTTCCGTCACAGACAGAGGTTTGGCCTGCCTTGGATCTGAGCTACTCTGAGTGAACAAATGCAAATGAGCCAGGCCTCACAGGTGATGGGGTCGTTTGCGCAACAAAAGCAGGGCTGAAGAACTGTGAAAATCTCAACAGGGGGAATCACACCTTGGGACCTGCACCAGAAAATAAAAAATCCAGTATTTCTAGTGTTAAACATTTGCATCTTTTATTTTGCATCAGTAAAAGGCTGGTATAGCTGTAGGGTTTCATATTAACTACGTGAAAGCCTCAACTCCAGAGCTGAGTTTATTGAAAGCTAAGATCCTCTTCTCCACTGGTCCTTTTTGGAGAAGAGTGGACACCCCTGGTCTATATAGTCAGTGCAGCTAGAAACTTCAAGTGTCATTCTTTCACAATTTATCTGCATCAGATGACATTTTTCTTTTTATCCCCAGGTAACCGTGCTGCCAGAGAAAAGGGATTTCTCCTATCAAATCAGAGCAATGTCTCTGAAGAAACATAATTTAATTTCTTAATTACATTAAATCTTCACTCATGGATATGTAAACCCCACCATAAGGGATGTCCTCAGGGAGAAGGGCTTTATTTACCACATCCAGGAAGTTTGTTACTATAGGGTTTGTCATTAACACATGATGTCTTGTTTAAAGATGTCTCCATCTTGTCTGGGTTGGTTTATTGATTTTGTTAATGATCCTGGGTGAAGGTGGGTAGAGTTGGATGGTTACTCAGTTCAGTTTTATGTTTTAACACTCACTTTTGTACACAAGATGCTCTTTCTAACACTTGTTGGTGGATTTGTTCAGAATTAGTTGTCATGAGAAGCCATGGTTTTGCATCATTCCAACATATTTGGAATTTTGGCTTGTTAGTGGCAGAATACACTGTTAAACTTTGGTGTGGTTCATGATTCATGTTTAAATTTAAGTAAAATTGGTATCAGTCTATGCCACCAGTTACCAGTTAGGACAGCCAGGGAAATTCATTTTCAAGTCAAGAAAAACATGCATTGTCTTGTGGTGATTAGAAAGTTACCTGCGAGGTTTTATGTTCTTGTCATCTTTGTTCATTTGGCCTTCAGAGTTCAGTGTTCTCCCTCGCACGTGTAGTCACTAGTGTGCATTCAAGATCCTGGGTGTGATAAATAAAGCCCTTCTCCCTGAGGGCATCCCTGTTTTCCTCTTTATAATGGAAATCTTACAAAATAGTCCTTTCCTAAGAGGTCTGTGTCGTACCAGTGCACCAGCAGACCTACAATATGATAATACAAGTGAACTGTTTCGCATTTCGACCTTCGCAAAGTTTCCCTCCTCAGCACCGGTGACCGAGAGAAGCCTTGCCCGTGCTGGTTTTTTTTACACTGGCACAGGTGATAGAGTCCAGTGTTTCCGATGCAACATCACCATTGACAACTGGCAGTCAGGAGAATGTCCAGCCGAGAGGCACAAGCAAATGTCCCCCAACTGCACTTTCATTCAGAGCTTGCCTTCTACTGCCAATCTCTTGTCATCCTCTCATTCAGCCTTTTCACCTCTTCGCAATGCTACTATCCTGCAACTAAATATTCCTGCAGCCACTTCAGCTTCAGGCCCAACAGATGAGCAAGCTGGATATCTGAACATGAGCAACCTTGCCCCCTCCAGCCCACTGTCAACTCGTGGTGTGGAAGACATGTCCCATCTGAGGCCACCTGCTTGCCACAATCCCAGTATGCGACGAGAACAGGATCGCTTGGACACCTTTCAAAACTGGACACTTGCCACGATCACCCCTGCCGAGCTTGCTAAGGCTGGTTTCTATTATCTCAGCCAAGGAGACAGAGTGGCTTGCTTCAGCTGTGGTGGGCACCTGAGTAACTGGGAGCCTGGAGATAGGGCTTTATCTGAGCACCAGAGGCATTACCCAAACTGCCGCTTTGTGAGAGGTGACCGAGCTGATAACATCCCAATAGCTGGTGGTTTGGCCAATGTCTCCAACCCAGCAATGCAGCAGTGTGAAGAAAGGCTGCTTACATTTATTAACTGGCCTTCAAGAATACCTGTCCGCCCAGACCAGCTGGCCAAGGCTGGTTTTTACTATGTTGGTGAGAACAGCTTTCATTACTTTGGCTTGTCTATTTTATTTGTTCAGTATGATATCTAAGGAACATTGCTTGTTTGTAGGTCGTAATGACGATGTCAAGTGCTTCTGTTGTGATGGAGGACTCAGATGTTGGGAATCAGGAGATGATCCTTGGGTTGAACATGCTAAATGGTTTCCCAGGTAAAGTGATTTTGTATCAATGACTCCTTCTATTCAGTTGGGTTTTTTTTGTTGTTGCTTAAACTCACTTTTTAAATCCCTTTTTGTTGCAGGTGTGAGTATCTTTTGCAAGAAAAGGGGCAAGAGTTTGTTCATCAGATCCAAGCTAGGTTTCCAAGATTGTTTGAACAGGTATGTCATGGCAAAGAGTCCTGTATACTGTCTACTTTATAACGATTTATTACCACAAGAGGATCTACTTTGGTTCTTATTTTTCCCCACAGCTGTTGAACAATGGAGACTCAAGAGAATTTGTTGATCCACCAGGTAAGCAATTAATATGAAGAATTCCATGCTGTTGTGGATAATGAATTAACACCTATCCAATCAGGACTGAGCATTCAACAGCACTTTCTTATAAATGAATGTTTTTTGTTTTTTTTTTTGTTTTTTGTTTTTTTCCCCCATTTGTATTCATAGTTGTACATTTGGGTCCTGGAGAAGAGCGCTCAGAAGATGCTGTAATGATGAACACACCTGTGGTGAAAGCAGCGCTAGAAATGGGATTTGAGCGCAGTTTAGTGAAGCAGACGGTCCAGAGCAAAATTCTCACTAGCGGAGAAAACTATAAAACTGTCCAGGAACTGGTGTCTGATCTGTTGAGTGCTGAAGACGAAAAAAGAGAAGAGGAACGAGAAATGTTTGCAGAGGCAATGGCGTCAGGTGTGGCTTCAGCTTCATGCAGGTTCATTTGGCAGTTTAAATTCAGTGTGGTAAATATCCGTCATTAAGCTTTCCTTTTTTTAATTTTTTGTTTGTAGATGGATTTACATTTTTGAAGAAGCACCATGCTGCCTTGACACAGCGTTTGAAAAGTGTCCAGAGCTTAATGGATCATCTGTTGGAGGAGAATGTCATTTCACAGAAGGAGTATGACACCATACGCAACTGCACTTCAGTCAAGCAGCAGACCGGTCAACTCATCGACCTGGTCTTGTCAAAGGGGAATGCAGCAGCAGAGGTGTTCCGCAACTGGATCAAAAAGAATGATGTGTACCTCTTGAGAGAGCTAATGGGTATTAAATCTTTTATATTATTTAGTAGTTATTTTTTGTCTGTGAATTGAGTGTTTGGTGTTTGTCTCTGTAAAGACTGTTATAGTTGACACCTTATATCAGGTAGGAACATATAAAGGGGATCCCTTTAAAAAAATAACAATAATAAAAGCGATACTCAAAGAACATTTGTAGAGATTTTTTTTTATTATTATTTATTTATATTTTTTTATAAGTAAGGAGGGAGAAATCCACAGCAGACATACACCACAACATATTACTGACAATCCATTGATGTTCTTTTTGCTGCAATTTCAGCCCAGACAAATGAAGCTGTATCACCGAGTCAAGATCTTTCAGGTATCTTCAAATATTAGGTTTTTTGTTTGCTTTTGTTTTTAGTCTTTTGGATTTTTTTTTTCCCAGTTTGTAGCTTTTTCCACTAAGGGAATCAGATACAGATCCTGCCCTAAAAGACTGAACAATACGGAAACTATTTATTAAAAGTAATGTGTTTTAAATTATTTTACAGACTTGCCAATGGAGGAACAGCTCCGGAGACTTCAAGAAGAACGCACATGTAAAGTATGCATGGATAAAGAGGTCAACATTGTCTTTATACCATGTGGGCACCTGGTGGTGTGTAAAGAGTGTGCTCCTTCATTACGCAAGTGCCCCATATGTAGAGGCTTGGTAAAAGGCACTGTACGTACCTTCCTTTCTTAACTGTACCAAGTGCTTTAGATACATACTGTCCGAACTGTAATTGCATAATAATAAATAGTGTTCAGACAGGGTGTGATTGGCAGATTTATTAAAGTCATTTGAAAGTTGTCTCTTTTTTGGTTTTTATTTACAGGATAAAAATAAGAATATAAATTCATTTTTACACTGTAATAACTAGACATCCTTTAAAAGTTCATGTACATATTCATTAAGGATAATAGAATTAAATACAGTAATTTTGTAAAGCAGCAACTCTGGAATAAGAAATCCATAGCAATAGATATATATCCAACTCGAAGGTTTCCCCAGCTTGGGCCCACTTTAACCTTCACTCTGAGCTTCACATACAGTTTCACAGCAGCTTCCATTTCCCCTTTCACAATTTGTGCAACCTGATTAAAAAAGAGAGGAAGAAAAAATATTATTGCCTCCCAATTTTGGTCATCTGCAAGTTCTCACTCACTATTTAGCTTTTCACTCTCATACAAGTGCAGTCTTATGTATACATGAGCTCTCAGACACCAGGGATCAACAAGGAATAAAGCCATCCCTCCTTCTCCCTGAGAGTTATATTCTCTTTCGACCTCCAGACACTGGTCTCGATCACTATGGTTTTTAGATTTCATATTTTAAAAGAAGTCTACACACCTGGATGACATCCTCCTCTGCAACCTCATAAATAAGTTCGTCATGAAGCTGGAGTATAAAGAAGGCTCCTTTAGAAGGTTTGGACCGAGACCTGCACCTTCCTTTGTCTAATAAATGAACAAAATCATAAGTCATGAATGTCCTAATGATAGAAAGGTCGCCTTCACTTTAGTGACAGGAGGTTTTACCTGGCCCACTGAGGTAATGCTGATGTGATAGCAGCACTTCAGCAAAAGCCTCCTCCAGTCTACATGAGATATTGATAGTAGCCAGTTTGACGATATCTGCTGCAAAGCCCTGGACTGTCGTGTTGACTGCCAGCCGTTCTGACTGGAGCGAGGAGGAAACCAACTTAGGAAGAACCGCTTTTTGTTTGTTTTGCTTCCCATCATTTTAAAGAAATCTAATAAAGAACCTTACATGAGACTTGATATACATGTTTGACTCCTTGATTCCAAGCAAAAACCGCTTCCTCCCAAGTAACGTCTTCACAAAGCCATTTTTACTGCAGTTCTTTACGGATTCACGAAGAAACGCCTGTATACCTTTGGGGAAAAATAAAATAATCACAATCTAGTTTGTAATGATGTTACATATCTAAGAACTACTCTGGAATTTACCTGTGTATCTGGACTTGAATGTCTCAATGCAGAGGTGGCAAAAGTACACACATCCTTTACTCAAGTAGAAGTACAGATACTCACTTTTTTAAAAGACTCCAGTAAAAGTCGCCGTTACTACTCCCTGTTTAGTGTCACGCTGGTAACTGGACGTCATGATTTTATATATATATATATATATATATATATATATATATATATATATATATATATATATATATATATATAATGTGTGTGTGTGTATGAATATTTAATTTTGGAGTGTGCTGATGAATATTTGTGTTCATCAGCTACAAGAGTGTTACAAAAGGCAGGCACTGATGTAGGTGAGGTAGGGTGGAGTCAGCGTTCACATTCATCCCAAAGGTGTTCACTAGGGATGAGATCAGAAAACAACCACATATAGCAGGAAAGGTCAGGTGACCCAATACTTTTGGAAATATAATGTATACCAAGTGTATCACCAAGGCAATATCCCAAACTGTAGGGAGATTCCAGCCCTGTCCTTGAAAACAACTCAAAATGATTGTGATGTTTTACAAATTACAAAATTAATGTTAATTAAATTAAACACTTCGTGTTTTTTGGGTTGACACCAGGGGCGGTTCTAGGATTTCATCTTTAGGGGGGTTTAGCCCTCAGTGAGAATTTAAAACAAGAAGAGTTCTATATTATATGACAACTCTGGTAATAAGAATAGGGAAATTTCACTGCTTTTGGTTGCCGTCTTTCCGCCGATTAACGTTATAGATAAACACCTCCAGCTCTGACTGCGCGTGCACGTTGCGCGTACCTGTGATTTTCCGTTGAAATAAAGCAGACAGCTGAAGACGCACTTTTGAAAGACTACAACACACGCGTGTAAAAGCAAAGTAAAAAAAATCGCTCTTGGATCAAGCTGATAAATAATTTTCTTTCCCATCGACGACATGTTCTGCATTTTTTATTGCTTATTTATGAAAGTAAAAATTATACTTATAGTTATAGGGTGCCTGAGATTACAGACAGGGGCTGAAGCCACCCTAAAAAAGGGCTAGAACCGCCCCTGGTTGACACAATTCGCAACGCATTCGCCAGGAATCCTTTTTGACGCCGATTATTTCAAACATCTCCCTCATATATGGCCATGTGTGTTCAGGAATGTCCTCGTTGTTAGTTATTTTAACATCGGTGACTCCCTCTGAATTAACATTAGCCATTCCTTTTGTAGGCGTGCTGCTCATGTTAGCTCCGCTATCCTTAGTCTATGTCTGATAGCCAGTAAATAATACAATACACCAGTCACATGGTGAAAAAGCCGAACAATGATAGGATGATAGGCTGGAAACAGCGCTCAATGAGAAGAAATAATACTAAAAGTAACGAGTCCGTTTTGAAAATGTACAGATATTTGAGTAAAAATGTAAGGAGTAAAAGTAAAAAGTTGTCCGAAAAATAAATAGTGGAGTAAAGTACTGATACCAGAAAAATGTACTTAAGTACAGTAACGAAGTATTTTTACTCCGTTACTTCCCACCTCTGCCTCAATGTAACAGACATTTTCATCAATACCCATTTGCTCTCCTAATGACTTTGCTCCCATGCCATAGATTATTCCATAACAAGTCTGTAGGAACAGGAGCACAACTTCCTAATTTATCTGCTGGAACATTATATTAAACTCTCTATTAAAAATGAAACATTATATTAAAAATGACAGGTAGTGGCGACAAAACAGGCTTGGGGTGTTTTATTCCTCTTTTACAACCGCAATATATTAACCATTAAAATCCCCACCCTGACTTTTTTGCACACTAACAGCTTCAGTTAATGTTATAACATATGATATCTGATAACAGTCATTTTATCACCAGACCTACTCAGAAACTGCAAAGCCCTGTACAGTTATGAAACACTGACACTAGAGACTCATTTACATTTACCGCATTTGGCAGATGCCTTTATCTAGGGCGACTTACATTTATCTCAATTACACAGCTAAGCAATTGAAGGCTCAGGCTCAGAGGGCCAGGAGTGGCAGCTTAGTGGACCTGGGGTTTGAACTCACAGCCTTTCCGATCAGTCCAACACCTTCACCACTAAGCTACCACTTCCCTAAAACACACCTTCATAACGGATGAACAGAAAACATTATATCAACAAACAGTTTTCCTTATAACTCATTTCTTACTAGTTTTAGAATATTTGGAGCATCTGCCCAATAAATCCCTATATGAATCAGATGTTACTACAAAAAATTAGACGAACGAATATAAACCTGTAATATACAGCTGTATGACTGTCAAGGTTGCTGTTATAGAAAATGAATCAACCTATTATGATGAATCAAAGCTGAGAATTCAGTGCCTATATGGTACCACTCAGTGTTGCAATGTAACGGAGTACAAATACTTTGTTACTGTACTTAAGTAGAAATTTCACGTATCTGTACTTTACTTCGCTTTTTAAATTTTAAAGCACTTCTCTCCCTATCTTTTGTATTTAAAAAAAAAACGTTGACACTTTTTCATTGTAACTTTGAACAAATGTTTTAAACTCATGGTATCTTAAGTATGTAACCTAGTGAGCCACTTATGCACTTATGTACGTCGCTCTGGCTATTTAAGCACTTATGTACGTCGCTCTGGCTAAGGGTGTCTGCCAAATGCTGTAAATATAAATGTAAATTTATGTCCTTTCACTTTTACTCCACTACACAGGTCCATAGCCAGCCTATTGAAAGGGGTGGTCTTTTTTCAAAACGTGGACCTTTTTGCAGTTTTTCCTCCTCCTTTTGTATTTAATTATGAGGTTCAATACTTCATTTTGGTGACCTTTTATGCATTAATTTGTGCTGGATTAGCATGTCTGCTGGTATCTTAACGAGCACGCCTTTTGATGCACCTAAATTATTTACTGCATTGTTGTCAAATTGCTTCCTCATGTACTGTACCACCTTTGTCAGTCCATTATGATAGCATCAGTACACAGTTCATAAGTTTAGAGACCACACTAACAACAGAATAGATTTAATTACCTTTACTGAAGTATTAATAATAATAATCATGGGCGAGGCTAGCCCCTTTTTAGGGGTGCTTCAGCACCGCTAAAAATGAGCTCAGCACCCCTAAAACTTGGAGTAAGATATGTTGTTTTTCTAAAATCTTTGTTCGTCTTTTACCAGGTTAAATTATGACCGAAACATACTACATAGTTTCTTGTTTAAAATGTATGTGTTAAGGATGAAAATAAAAACATTTTCGGACTACTTTAGTCCAGCGGGTCGCCGCCGCTGTGGAGTAGCACAGGACCAGGGTGACTCGTCCATAGTCATAAACGGAGAGAAGTAGCGCCGGTTACAATGTTCTTCCGCAAGACGCATGCAGTTTTTTTTAAACTGCTAGTAGTGATGGGAAGTTCGGTTCTTTTCCGCGAACCGGTTCTTCGATTTAATGAACAGTTCGATTTAATGACAGTTCGATTTAATGAACAGTTCGATTTAATGACAGTTCGATTTAATGAACAGTTCGATTTAATGAACCAGTTCAAAAATCCAGTTCACCAGTTCTTTTACGTCCTAACGTTATGACGTCATTCACAATGACGTAATGACGCAAATTCCATTATCCCGCTGCCGGCAGATAATAATACAATCAATTTAACACATTCGAAAAGTTCTTTGTAATCATAACTTTAGTTGAATACGTTTCTTACATTTAAGTTTTGCAACTAAAACATGCAGTACAGGCATTTATGTGCAAACGTGGATGTTTTACGTGTCTTAAAGATATAAAGTTAATAAACTAATCATCAATTTACAAAAAGCGGCATATAAAAATACAAACTAACCTGCACAATAGTCAATAGTAAAATTAACTGACATATATTGAGTGACATATATTGATTTTTTTTTATAAAAATGTTTAATAGCCTATAACTAGTTACTATGCATATCCCAATATGTATAATTTGCTCTGAAGGTTCATGCGCAGCATCAACAGTATGTCGGACGCGTCCGAAACAGTTCTCAGTTCAGTGTACTGATGATTCGCTGTACTAGTTCATCGGTTCTCGGACGCGTCCGAAAGAAACAGTTCTCAGTTCAGTGTACTGGTGATGCGCTGTATCAGTTCAGTTATTCAAGCATGCGCAGTATCAACAGCTCATTGGTTCTCGGACGCGTCCGAAACAGTTCTCAGTTCAGTGTACTGATGATTCGCTGTATCGGTTCAGTAATTCACGCATGCGCAGTATCAACAGCTCGCGCTCACAGTTCTCTCAGCACAACATGTCAGTTCAGTGTACAGGAGTTACATATAACTCCGGGATATTAGTTTATTTAGAGTCGGACAGACTTTCAAGCATGACTGAAAGTGAGTAACTTTAGTAACTTGTGGATCAGCGCTGACTCAAATCGCGAACTGTTTAGAACGAATCAGTCCGATTTGGTGAACCGGTTCATCCAGTTCACTAAAAAGAACTGGTTCAAAAGAACGATTCGTTCACGAACTGGCCATCACTAACCGCTAGAGCGTGAAACAGAAACAGCAGCGCGACAAATAAACTGCGTACCTGTGTAGTGCGTACGTGTGTCTCTGTTAAAGTTTATCGTTCATTTGATAGATGGTCATTTGTAAATAATTTACAGAAGATGAATTACATTTTGTTGTACAAGTACCTGTTACTTTGTTCCAAGGGCGTCGATTTGGGTAGGTACGTATCCAGGGAACACTCAATTGTCCCTAGCAATAATTCGACCAAGCCTATATATATTTATACATAACCACTGATATCCGTCTGTGTCTTGTGCTTTTTTACTTATTTCATTTAACATTTATCCAGGACTCATTAAATAAGATGAAAATATTTTATACGGCGTTCTGTTACGGCGTAACCCAAACGGTTAACAGATTTACCCCAGCAATAAATCCCCCCTCTGTAACTCAACTCTCTAAAATGATTGGCCTTTGCCTTTTTTGAGTCCCGCCTCTCTAACCCACGCCGCTGTTTGATTGGCTTTGTCTTTCTCGCTAATGTGTTGAGGTCGGATGCAGCTATATTCCGTTGTATGAAGCAATATGCAACGTATTATGCAGGCTACCGGTATGTGAGGAAGAAAGTATTCTTATAACAACAGTAAAATACGGGGAATGTTGTCCCCACCAATGTCAAATAAATTATGTCCCCACCAATGTCAAAATCAAACTTTCGCCATTGCTTTTTTCAATTACAATAAAGTTGAATCTAATCTAACCAATAAAGCTTTGACCCTAGAATCGCCCCTGATAATTATTTTCATCATCATTTCTTGACTCTCTGTCAATGCCTCTTTGCTTGTTGCTGTATTTGTCTTGACACTTTTGGATTAGCTGGGTAGGCATCGTAAATCAATTAATATACTAATCATTCCAGATAATTTACCTCAAGCGGTCCGCTTTGAAGTTCTCAGAGGACTAAAGACGCGCACCGGAGAGAAGTTTTCCATTGGCTCCAGTCTCCCGGTATTGGCCAATCACAAAAGTCGATATTGCACAGCCAATATCACTGAATATCCCACTAAGTGTTATTATTATAATTACGCTACGTTTATATGGATATTATATTGTAGACTATTGAGTGGATAAAATACTTTTAATTAAATATATATTACATACACACACACACACACACACACACAAACACACGTCCAGCTACAATAATGTATCATATTAATTTGAAACAGCAACCCAGAAACCCATTTGTCACAAGCATTGATTAAAACAATGGTCAAATGGTTAAAACAAATAATCACATGAAAAAAACCCGACTTAAATTCTGGACCTTTGGCAGTGAGGGGGGTTCGTTCGAACCACCGAACCCCACGCCTAAGGGCTTGCTACATTTCCTAGATAAAATGTATACTTTTTAAGCATCTTCTTTACTCGTTACTACAAAATAAAATCAGAATTGTGTGCGACTGCAATAAGGGAGGTTTGGCGAATCACTGCTCGTAGACTGCATTACGCTCCGCATACTCTATTTCAGCGTAATGTTGCCAAAGGAGGAGTGGCGGAACCATAGGTGTGTCTGGGGTACTGAACACCCCTGACATCTGATTGGCCACCGCAGGTGCCACCCCGAATTTTTATTTGATAGCATTGGAAGTTTGGTGCTGATTGACATCTCATTTCACCTATCAAAAGAAGTCTTTGTTTGACGTTTGGTCGCGGCGCCGCTCAACATTTCAAATCCATCAATCAATGACAAGAAAGAGTTGGGAGTCAGAGAAGAATACTTTAACAGTCTAATACTAAAACATTAAATTTCAGTAAGTTTTGAGATTAAACATCAGGATTTAGTTTACCAGAAAAATATTTCGAAAGTTAAGTAGCTATATAAATTGACGTTAGATTAATCAGACAAGAGAGATCGGTTCGTTCCCCAGTTTAGCCATAATATACATAATATACCTAAAGTTGCCTCAGCCACCCCATGTATAAAACTCTAGTTCCACCACGGCAAAGGAGGAGGAACCACAACTGAAACCGCCATGGAAGCACCTACTGGAGGACCTCCCGTTATCGTAGACGACCGCCCCGACAACAGTGGCAGGGCTCTCAATTTTTGAAGACAGGCAAGCGTGACACCCCCCCCCCCAAAAAAAAATAAATAAAATAATAATAAGAATAATAATAATAGGCTTAGTGGTTAGCATGTTTACCTCACACCCTGGGGTTGGGGGTTCGATTCCCGCCTCCGCCTTGTGTGTGTGGAGTTTGCATGTTCTCTCCGTGCCTCGGGGGTTTTCTCCCCCGGTCCAAAGACATGCATGGTAGGTTGATTGGCATCTTTGGAAAATCGTCCGTAGTGTGTGAGGGTGTGAGTGAATGAGAGTGTGTGTGCCCTGCGATGGGTTGGCACTCCATCCAGGGTGTATCCTGCCTTGATGCCCGATGACGCCTGAGATAGGCACAGGCTCCCCGTGACCAGAGAAGTTCGGATAAGCGGTAGAAAATGAATGAATGAATGCATAATAATAATAATAATAATAATAATAATAATAACAATAATAATAATGGGGGAGGTGTTGTGTTTGCTAAGGTTCACTGGCCGCAGTTAAACCAAATACAAGGTAGGCCTATTTGTTTAATTGCAATTTATTAATTTGTGTGTGTGAGTGAGTGAGTGAGTGAGTGTGTGTGTGTGTGTGTGTGAGAGAGAGAGAGAGAGAGAGAGAGAGAGAGAGAGAGAGAGAGATTGAGAGATTATGACTGGTGTTGTTTATTGTAAGTGTTTGTTGCCTTTTTGGACTCCTTTATCATTTACACGGAAGCGTATTGCATTCACTTGAAAAAAAATCTACTGTTTTTCTGAAGTAACGACTTAATTATCTCAAAATTCTGAGATAATTTTTTCTTGAAATAAAATGTATTTGCTCTGTTTTTCTGAATTAACGAGTTAATTATCTCAGAATTATGAGATCATTTTCATAAAAAAAATTAATTGTTAATGTCTGAGTCGATTGAAAAACATTATGCAGTATTTTGCATTTTCTTTTGCCTGCTGCCTTCTTTTTTCTTTCTGACCTTTTTGTTAGCAAAGTCACTAATGAGGTCTTTGAAGTCTAGCTGTCTGCTTAGATGGCTTTCGATTGAAAGTCGGGCAAGGCTATTAAACCTTTCTCGAGTTTGCGTAGACCTGAGATAGTTTTTGACAAGCTTCAACTTGCTGAAAGCCCTTTCTGCACCAGAAACAGAGACAGGTAGAGTGCAGAAGATGTGCACTGCAACACACACCTCTCCAAAAATGCTCTGGAGCTGCATCCTGTAGATTGAATTCAGCAGGTCAAGAGGAGACTAACTGAATTAATTAAATAAAACCACTAAAATTACTCATTGTCTTAATTTTTTAATAAAGCTAATTTGGTACTGCATAATATATTTTAAATATATACATCCAAGAGCAGTGTTGGATGTATGTTTTTTCTAATACGATTAAAGGCATCATCAGTAGACAGGTGCGTGTCGTTGGCGAACTTGATGATATAGTTCGATCTGTGCATTGCTGAACAGTCATGAGTCAGCAGAGTGAACAGCAGTGGACTGAGCACGGAGCCCTGAGGAGCTCCAGTGCTCAGTGTGGTGGTGCTGGAGATGCTGTTCCCGATCCGGACTGACTGAGGTCTCCCAGTCAGGAAGTCCAGGATCCAGTTGCAGAGGGCGGTGTTCAGTCCCAGCAGGCTCAGCTTCTCAATCAGGTGCTGAGGGATGATTGTGTTGAATGCTGAACTAAAGTCTATGAATAGCATTCGTACATAAATGTCTTTATTGTCCAGGGCTGAATGGAGGGCTGTGGCAATGGCATTGTCTGTGGAGCCGTTTGGACAATATGCGAACTGTAGGGGGTCCAGTGAGGGTGGTAAAAGTTCATCTCAATACTTTGTTATATGCCCTTTGTTGGCAATGATAGAGGCTAAACGTTTTCTGTAAATCTCCACAAGGTTTTTACACACTGTTGCTGGTAGTTTGTCCCATTCCTCCATGCAGATCTCCTCTAGAGCAGTGATGTTTTGGTGCTGTCACAGGGCAACACGGACTTTCAACTCCCTCCAAAGATTTTCTATGGGGTTGAGATCTGGAAACTGGCTAGACCACTCCAGAACCTTGAAACGCTTCTTACGAAGCCACCCTGTTGTTGCCCGGGCGGTGTGTTTAGGATCATTGTCATGCTGAAAGACCCAGCCACTTTTCATCTTCAATGCCCTTGCTGATGGAAGGATGTTTTCACTCAAAATCTCACGATACATGGCCCCATTCATTCTTTCCTTTACACCGATCAGTCGTCCTGATCGGTGTAGAAAAACAGCCCCAAAGCACAAAGTTTCCACCCCATGCTTCACAGTGGATATGGTGTTCTTTGGATGCAACTCAGCATTCTTTCTCCTCCAAACACAATTTTTTTGGCTATTTTGGTTTCATTTGACCATATGACAGTCTCCCAGTCCTCTTCTGGATCATCCAAATGCTCTCTAACCCCAGACATGTACTGGCTTAAGCAGCGTGACACGTCTGGCACTGCAGGATTTGAGTCCCTGGCGGCATAGTGTGTTACTGATGGTAGCCTTTGTTACTTTGGTCCCAGCTCTCTGCAGGTCATTCAGTAGGTCCCCCCGTGTGGTTCTGGAATTTTTGCTCACCGTTCTTGTGATCATTTTGACCCCACGGGGTGAGATCTTGCGTAGAGCTCCAGATCGAGGGAGATTATTGGTGGACTTGTATGTCTTCCATTTTCTAATAATTGCTCCCACAGTTGATTTCTTCACACCAAGCTGCTTACCTATTGCAGATTGTCTTCCCAGCCTGGTGCAGGTCTACAATTTTGTTTCTGGTGTCCTTTGACAGCTCTTTGTTCTTGGCCATAGTTGAGTTTGGAGTCTGATCGTTTCAGGTTGTGGACAGGTGTCTTTTATACAGATAACGAGTTCAAACAGGTGCCATTAATACAGATAACCAGTGGAGGACAGATGAGCATCTTAAAGAAGAATTTACAGGTCTGTGAGAGCCAGAAATTGCTTTTTTGTAGGTGACCATATACTTATTTTACCAAGGAATTTACCAGTTAATTCATTAAAAATCCTACAATGTGATTTCCTGGATTCTTTCCCCATTCTGTCTCTCATAGTTGAAGTGTACCTATGATGAAAATTTCAGGCCTCTCTCACCTTTTTAAGTGGGAGAACATGCACAATTGGTGGCTGAATAAATACTTTTTTTGCCCCAATGTGAAAGCAATGCTCAAAGAACACTTGTAACTTTTTAAAAAATAAAAAAATATTTTTTTAAGTATGCATGGAGAAATCCACAGCAAACATACACCAAAACATATTACTGACAAACCATTCATGTTCTTTTTGCTGCAATTTCAGCCCAGACAAATGAAGCTGTATCAACATGTCGATATATACTGTTTGAACTGTAATTGCATAATAATAAATAGTGTTCAGACAGGGTGTGATTGGCAGATTTATTAAAGTCATTTGAAAGTTGTCTCTTTTTTGGTTTTTATTTACAGGATAAAAATAAGAATATAAATTCATGTTTACACTGTAATAACTAGACATTCAATCCATGATTAAGCATCCTTTAAAAGTTCATGTACATATTCATTAAGGATAATAGAATTAAATACAGTAATTTTGTAAAGCAGCAACTCTGGAATAAGAAATCCATAGCAATAGATATTATATATCCAACTCTTGAAGGTTTCCCCAGCTTGGGCCCACTTTAACCTTCACTCTGAGCTTCACATACAGTTTCACAGCAGCTTCCATTTCCCTTTTCACAATTTGTGCAACCTGATTAAAAAAGGGAGAGAGAAAAAAATGTATCATTGCCTCCCAATTTTGGTCATCTGCAAGTTCTCACTCACTATTTAGCTTTTCACTCTCATATGTATACATGAGCTCTCAGACAGCAGGGATCAACAAGGAATAAAGCCATCCCTCCTTCTCCCTGAGAGTTATATTCTCTTTCGACCTCCAGACACTGGTCTCGATCACTATGGTTTTTAGATTTCATATTTTAAAAGAAGTCTACACACCTGGATGACATCCTCCTCTGCAACCTCATAAATAAGTTCGTCATGAAGCTGGAGTATAAAGAAGGCTCCTTTAGAAGGTTTGGACCGAGACCTGCACCTTCCTTTGTTTAATAAATGAACAAAATCATAAGTCATGAATGTCCTAATGACAGAAAGGTCGCCTTCACTTTAGTGACAGGAGGTTTTACCTGGCCCACTGAGGTAATGCTGATGTGATAGCAGCACTTCAGGAAAAGCCTCCTCCAGTCTACGTTGGATATTGATAGTAGCCAGTTTGACGATATCTGCTGCAGAGCCCTGGACTGTCGTGTTGACTGCCTGCCTTTCTGACTGGAGCGAGGAGGAAACCAACTTAGGACAAACTGCTTGTTGTTTGTTTTACTTCCCATCATTTTAAAGAAATCTAATAAATAACCTTACATGAGACTTGATATACATGTTTGACTCCTTGATTCCAGGCAAAAACCGCTTCCTCCCAAGTAACGTCTTCACAAAGCCATTTTTACTGCAGTTCTTTACGGTTTCACGAAGAAACGCCTGTATACCTTTGGGGAAAAACAAAGTAAAGAATCACATAATCTAGTTTGTAATGATGTTACAAATCTAAGAACTACTCTGGAATTTACCTGTGTATCTGGACTTGAATGTCTCAATGTAACAGGCAGCATCATTTTCATCAATACCCATTTGCTCTCCTAATGACTTTGCTCCCATGCCATAGATTATTCCATAACAAATCTGTAGGAACAGGAGCACAACTTCCTAATTTATCTGCTGGAACATTATATTAAACACTCTAATAAAAATGAAACCTTATAATAAAAATGGTGGGTAGCGGCGACAAAACAGGCTTGGGGGTGTATAATTGAGACATGAGCATTGGTATGTGTTTTATTCCTCGTTTACAACCACAATTTATTAACCATTAAAATCCCCACCCTGACTTTTTTTGCACACTAACAGCTTCAGTTAATGTTGTAACATATGATGACAACTGATAACAGTCATTTTATCACCAGACCTACTCAGAAACTGCAAAGCCCTGTACAGTTATGAAACACTGACACTAGAGACTCATTTACATTTACCGCATTTGGCAGATGCCTTTATCAAGAGCGACTTACATTTATCTCAATTACACAGCTAAGCAATTGAAGGTTCAGGCTCAGAGGGCCAGGAGTGGCAGCTTAGTGGACCTGGGGTTTGAACTCACAACCTTTCCGATCAGTCCAACACCTTAACCACTAAGCTACCACTTCCCCAAGACTCCTTTCATAACAGATGAACAGAAAACATTATATCAACAAACAGTTTTCCTTATAACTCCTCATTTCTTAGTAGTTTTAGAATATTTGGAGCATCTGCCCAATAAATCCCTGTGAATCAGATGTTACTACAAAAAATTTGAAGTACGAATTAATATAAAACTGTAATATACAGCTGCATGACTGTCAAGGTTGCTGTTATAGAAAATAAATCAAAGTTGAGAATTCAGTGCCTATATGGTGCCACTGATTAAATTTCAACTCAACACTTGAACAGAGATCTAGAAACTTGATCGCTGGGCTTGACATTCTGAGGAGCATGTGCAATTGATGTTACTCAAGCAGAAGTAAGCACAAATCTTTGCTAAAAGCAGGTGGGTGATTGTTGAGGGACTAGAACCACCAGACCTGAATCAAAGACATGCCCGGGACATCCCTGGGACATAGGGGCACAACAGTATCTAACCTGTTTAGCTTGTTGTCTCATACAATCATCAACTGATTCCAGATCCACCATCTTCCATTCTGCAGCAATGCTTTTGAAAACGTCTTCGCCACTGTTGAGGACCTGGAGAAGCCGTCTGTCACGGGACAAGTGTGCCAAAATACGGAGTTCCAGCTGGGAGTAGTCTGCAGCCAATATTAATCCTCCTATTAAAACAAGAGGTATAATGATTTATCATGGCTCCTAAAACTTTTCTATAAATTTGTCTAAAAAAAAGTTCTTTACCTGAGAAAGGAACAAAAGCATGTCTCATGCTAACAGAAAAAGGCATCCCCTTCTCTGGGTATCTGTCTGAATCTTTGATCAGTGACACCAACTGACGTCGTGTCCGGGATATTTTAGCCCTTTGGAAAAACATGTAAATGTCTCAGTCGATAGAAAAACATTATGCATTATTTTGCATTTTCTTTTGACACTTGCACAGAACCAGACCTTGTCTTGTTTGAGATAAGGGCCATGTTATTTTGTGATGGTTGGCTTTCTCCAATAAGGGTTGGCATTTGGATTTCAAAATCTTTTGGTACATTCTGTATATTGGGTTCTGTAAAGCTCACCCTTCCTAGCACAGAGGGACAAAATGAAAACATAGTTAATATGTTAAAACATGCAGAGAAAAGAAGGAATGCTAAATGATTAATTCATACTGTTAAAGCATCATATTTTTGTCTATGAAGATTCACCTGTAGCTGTATGTGTTTGAGATACGGAGTAAATTCTGTCCATCTCTAGTTTATGGTGCCAGCACTTTTTCCTTTGCAGGGGAAAAACCACTTTGGTCATGGCATTTGTTATTCTCCTCCACTCTAGAATGACCCCAGGTAGCTGATGCAATGGCTGGAGCTTTTCTAGAACATCCTTTTGAAATAAAAAGTGATAGTATGTCTGGTGGGTGTATCATTGTGCTAGAACTAGTTAATATGCCTACAAAGTTTCATTGCATAATTGCAAAATGTGTTAAAAAAATTCTTTAGTAACTTTTGTGCTTGTATCACTTCCTCCAGACTCTTTCATATCCTCTGAATAGTTTCAGAATCCTTTTTCATTTCATTTTTCCCACATTTTGCATTGGGGTTTTTTTGTGGTTAAACTATAAAACAGTGGTACATTTTATAGATTTTTTTGAATTTAAAACAATGATGGAAATTTTTGTAAATAATAATTTTTTTAGGAAAGACTTCAGTTAGGTGTGGTAAAGGTCATAGTCTAAACTGAATAAATGACCATGGATAATACCTTTGTTGTGCTAAACTGTTTGGAAAGTTTGACATGAGCTCCTGCTCCTCCTCGCCTGGTGTAGCCCAGAGTCTTTTTATTCTTTAAAGAATTAAAATCACCATTTGGAGGTAGCTTCTGTTCGAGGAACAAGACCTAGAATTTACACAAAAGATCCATTCAAATAGGTGGAAAAAAAATCATTTCATACACAACTCAACCCATGAAGAGTTTTTATAAGGATTGTCCAGATTGAAACAGACCTCAGCAACATCCTCTGGACTGGTCAAAGAGAAGCTATGACCAGCCAATTGATAGGCTTTGTTTTCCAGGTCACTGAGTTTAGCCTGCATCACATGTTTCTGAGCTTCGCATTCAGTGACGCTAAACCCAATACCATTCAGCTCCAAGAGAGCCAAGCAGTACTGTGTGGGCATCTCTACTCGCTGGAATACATCTGACAATCAAAAAAAATCATACAGAAAGCAATTCAGTAACCATTATACACCAACTATTATAAATGTAAAAAGACATCAAATCTGTGCTAAGCACCTAAGAACCCATCTTTTTTCATGAGGACGTTGAGTTGTGTCATGACTCTGAAGATAAGTACAGACTCGACTGCTGCTCTGTATCGACCGGAATGACTTGAGTCTCCATATATTCCTAGACTTTCCACACCCTGTCCTGGGCTAATTCCTTCCAACAAGGGCAGATCGTCCGGAGTAAAGTTTGTCACCATGTTGTGAAGTGTGCGCTCCTTCGAGCCAGGATCCAGAAGCCAGCAAGCAACCTAACATTAAAAAACAACTAATTTCAGTAGATGTACAGGTCAGTTAATGTCAGGCAAACATTTCTCTTCACAGCTTTACAAGATAAATAACCAAGTGCTTCAGGATGTGTTGAGGTTTTCTAATAACAGCACACCCTGAAGACTTGTTTCTAGTGTTAATTTCATCACCTATTTTTAATTTAGTCTTAGTCTTGTGCCAAATGTCCTTGTTAGTTTTAGTCATATTTAGTCAGAAATGACCAACTTAATGCAAGTTATACGTGGTATTGCATACACCATTATTGATGATATTTGGAGCAATATTACATGTAATTGTTAAACTTGATTCCCTTACATATACATTTGCTTTTAAGCCTAATTATTAATTTTGATTATGAGGTTGGGGGTGCTGAGTTTTTTCTGTCACCACTTTCGAAGGCTATATATATCAAGGCTATAAAACTTGTCAAAACTCACAAAAGTATCAGTGAGAAGTTGAGAACACTCGTTTAAACAGTGCATACACTCGAACTTGACTGCACATCACATTTTTTACTTTATTGATACTGCTTTTAATCGTAATGTAAAGACCGGTCACAAGTTGTCATAAACTGGACATAAGCGGTCATGTACAATAAAAGCGCCTGCGCATCGACAGGGAATATCATTTAACACAAAAAGCCGCCTAGACGGTGGACTTGCGCTCAGGACATTATTTATTTTTTTATTTATTTTGAGCGGCGTGTGGACGAATTCTTTCTACGCACATGCTATTTTATTTCTTGATAACAGACCGCTGCTAACTATAACACACCTTTACCATGAAAAACAGAGCGTTGCCATGGACACACAGGATTCTAACCGTAGAGACGGAGCGCACTATTTTCTTTAGCGGAAGCAATTGTTCATCAGTTTCGTGTTGCAGCCACAGGCGTATGAGACCTGTAATTGGGGCAACAGCGCGAAGCCGCGAACTCGTTCTGAATATCTTAAAGGCGTAACAGCTGATGAAAAAGCAGATACAATTGTAGACGAAAATGAAGAGAGACTTTATCTTAGTTTTTTATACAAAATTTTTTCACCTGGTCTTTTTTCGCCAACAATAATGCATGTTAATTTAGTCTTAGTCAGCGTTTTTGGACAGTGGAGCAGTCTTGTCATCGTCTCGTCTTAGTCATAAAAAAAAAGGTTGTTGAACATATTTCGTCTCCTCTCGTCTGACGAAATTACCACTACTTGTTTCTCCTCTAACACAGTGGTTTGCCAATAAATACAGTCATTCCTTCACTAGTCTCTTCTCTTGAAATTAGTAATACGAGCACCAAACTTGCTCAGTTTCTTGTAACACAAAACCTTGGGGCTTTACCAATGCTTTCCAACAAATTAGTTTGTAAGTAATCCATAAACATTTAAATTAATATGTAATAATCTTACATTTAAGAGTAATTTAGTCTATATTTAAGGCTAGTGAGCACCTGCCATAGTCCCTGTGAATGTCTGATATTAAAGGTTAAAGGTATTAGAATGACTGCATTCACTCTTTTTTTCAGAGGCTGAAAAAAGGAATTTGTGCCCGTTTTGTTGTGTCCATGTTGAGCTGCTACTATTGAACACAATCATTGTATCGATTAAATATTAGACACATAAATGATATGAATGATTTGCCGGGTTCCTCACCTTTGGGTCCTCAAATATGCCACTTATTGAAAGTCCACATGCCAGGACGAGAGTCTTGTACACCTGAATATAGTCATAGGTAACAGTCACACCCTGAGCACCAGAAGTGGGCCGTGTCACACAGGTCTGAATGCTCTTCATCCTCTCTTCCACTGCCAGATTTTCATCAATTGGAGGTGGTGCTAAGCTTGCACTTATATCTGCTGGAATATATCAGTTTGAAGGGTCTTTTTAAGCGTTTGAATAAAATAGCATTTCGAATACTATAAAAAGATGAAGCATTTAAAGTGAAACATGCATTTCATACCCGTGTCTGCTAATTCCTGTTGTAGTGATACGTAATATGCATCCTTTCCTCCCCAGCATATAGATAAACCAGTTACAATTAGATTCTCATGTCCTTTTATGGCAAAGCCGTCTTTTCTTTTGGTCCTCATTGGTGTGGTCGCTTTAAACATAAAATATTAAGTAAGGAATACAAGACTCAGGCGTGTACTTTTATATGAAAATAATCAACAGTGTGGTGTGACGTGGAAGTGCCACCCATGCGAAATGGTTATCAAATGTTCTCAACTGGTTCTCAGCCTGTTATTAACCTTAAATTGACCGTTTACAAAAATGTTTTATTCCACTTATACCACAGCAAGTTGTCAATGCTATTCTTTTCCGTTTATTTATTAACTTTAACTTCATGATGTTATACTTATCCATTTATAGTTGCATTTAATGTTATGCAACATGCCATCACTTGGCCAGCATTCACCTTTCTTTTTTCTATCTCTTTTAGTAAAAATATACTACAGAGAATCTGCAGAAGCACAAAGTGCTCTATCATGATGTTGGAAGAATTGTTTTTACAACTGACTGTTACCCTGGAGATTACCAAAATTTTTAAATAGACTTCCCATCAAAAATTACATTTTGTTCTTTATTTAACCCGATTTTGTTGAAGTGTCCTGTTCAAATTGTCACTAAAGAAACCTATGATTTAAATGTTTTATAATAAACAATTATAGGTAGCATGTCAGAAAATCATCTGAATTGTGGTAGAAGCCCAGCATAATATGCCCAATTTTAATAAAATACACAAATTACCTTTTTTAAATTTGCTCCCTATAACCGATTCAGGCTGCGCTGTGCCATCTTTCTTCTCACAGGCAACAGCCAGAGAAAATCTCTTTTTTGTTTTCCACTCCTTTACAAAAGTTTCAAAAAGTCTTTTATCACTTGCTACGTCAATAATAGAGAAGGATTGCGAACTGCTGAAGGCAGAACTGGACATAGAGGCATCCTGTGAAAGCTGCAGTGAAAAGCCCTCATCAGTCACCGACGTCTCTGATTGTGACTTGGCCTTCAGCTCTACACAAAGTTGCTGATTATCCTTGGGGCCAGAATTTGGACATAAATTTAATTGAGACTCAATGTGAGTTTGGTGATTTAGAGGAGACTGTACAGTGGAAGTTGTCATTTTGACTCGGGGTGTGACAGGTTCACATACTGGTGTGGGAGGAATAAGATCATGGTTCACTGAATTTCGTTTCCCTACATGTAAATCATCTGAACCTTTTTGACTTGCACGCTCAGGCTCAACTTCAGCAGACTCCACCTTTTGTTCTGTCACATTTGTATTTAGTTGCCGTTGAGGTTCATGGAAGGTTGAAAACTGGTCAGACCACTTATCAAGAAGGTCTTGCATCCCCGGGCTCAGGTGAAACGAAGAATCGGTCATACTTTCTGAACGGCGTGCGTTAGTTTGCGAGACTAGTATCTCAGACACGATGTCATCTGTGTAACAAGGCTTATCTGCTTCTCTCATGCTATCTATTGGTCCGGTGCAAACCTTAAATTCGCTGTTCCGCTTCTCCAGATAGTGCTCTCCTATGAGTAACGAATCGCCCCATTCAGACAGGTTAAAAGAAGACTCGCCCCATTGTACTGCTTCTTGATCTTCCACTTCCACGACCACTTTGTTCTCGTTGTTTAATGGCATGGTGGGTGAACGTGAACTTGTATTTGCATCTACTGATTTGTCATTTTCATATTCTTCAGCAAAGTCTGCCTCGTCCTCCATGGCCTCCAAGATGGAGCTGTCATACAAGCTATCAAAGAGAAAACTGCTGCTTCTGTTGGGACTGTTGTCCACAATGCCTTCGGGTATCTTTTTTGTTACAGGGTCTGAATTGTCTGTTTGAGCCTGGGGATTCGCATTTATGTGTGTTTCACGTGATTCATTTGTGTTGTTTGTGAAGTTTAAAAGGTTCTCCATTTGACTGTCTGTGAGTGAAATGTTGTACTTTGGTTTGGGAATAATTGAAGGCAATGCATTTGGAATGTTCTCAGTCACTAGACTATCACTGTCAGAATGAGAGATTAGATGAGTCACACCATAACTCCCGAATCCTGAATGTGTAGTCCTGAATTTATGATTAGTCTTTGAATCGTCGTTGCTATGAGCCAATTTGTCCTCTTGCAGCAACATTCTTTCAGTCTGAGTGTCGAGCTGAAAACTATCCCCAAATTCTTCCAATTCCCCTGTGTACAAATCTGGAGAATTACACTTTTCTCCTGAAATTAGCATTTCTTCAGACGAAACTCGAGACTTTACATTTGCGCTCATCAAAAAGTTCACAGAAGTACCAGGACTGGGTTGTCTTAAAATATTATTTGCAATGGGCTCTTTCTGGTAACAGTCAGCGTATTTCTCCTTTTCTGACATAGACATCCTGTTTATATCATTTAAGATTTCATTTTCATTTCTGATTGAATCAGTAGGTGTTTTTTCTCCATAAGACGGAAATTGGGGTTGAGCAGTTAACGCTAATTCTTTATTAAGATGTAATGGAATAGATGATAAACAGCATGTCTGTTGCTTACGGTTTTCAGCTTTAGCAGTTGTTGATGGCCTAACCTTTTCATCTGTAACTAAAAAGGGTTTTTCAGCTGCGGTTACTCTTGACACATAATCCCCATTTTTTTCTTCATCTTCGACCCGTCTGCGTTTGGATAGTGGTTTCGCAGATTGCTCAGCATTACATGAGTTTGAGTTTCCGTGTAAATCAGAACTTTGGTAACAGTTTGATGATTCTGAAATCTCAGTGTTGCAGCCATGCTGACCTATTTTGTCTTTGACACTTATGGATTTTAGTACTTTGTGTAAAGCACTAGATTGGGTTTCAAGTGTCATTGTGTTTTCTACATTTACAGACATACATTTTGAGTTTGTATGACTTTGAGCATTATCAGATGAAGGATTCTGATCAGCTGGTATATGATGTCCTTTTCCGAGCTTCATAAATTTCTCAGTTCTTACATTAGTCTCATTGGATGAACCCTCAGCAGACTGTAAACTGGAATCTGTTGATTCATCAGATGCATTTGTTATAGCCTGTGGCGAGATTGAGTTGGGGTTCCACTCCACACCGAGAAGTGCCAAGTCTTGCTGGAGAAGCAGCCTGGCCTCTGACACGATCTGTTGCGCAGCCTCACTCTCGGTCAATGCCTTTTTCCCACTGACCCAGATACATCGCATGCTTCTGCGTTCCTGAGCCTCCTCCTCGCTCTCATCCACCGCTTGCCGAGAACTATCAGGACACAAATCATAAGCAGTTAGTCAACTTTTAAATAGAAGTGCTGCAATAATTAAGACAGGAAGCCAGTACTGGTCTAATCTTCAATATTTCTGTCCACAGTTTCAAGCAATAAATGTGAAGAATACATTTTCCTGCTTTAATATGTTCTCAATCTAAAAGTAAGAGTTTGATGATAAAAAAAATACGGCTGTTAGTTTTCACAACATTTAAGCTGGTAAACATTACCTGCACCTGCAACACACCAACATCTTGGCTCTGTAAAATCACTGTGAAATTTACCTTTTAAAAGGAACGGCTTTCCTCAAAGCTTTCTCCACATCAGTAACATTTGCACGTGCGACCTCAGCCACGGTAACCAACCCAGCACTGTAGAGTGCTCGTGCTCTCTGGGCGTTCAGCAAAGAAATACGGACCAGATCACACAGCTCTCGTTGCACTCCGAAGCTCAGGCGACTTTGGAACTGCGACAGCAGGAGCTCAAGGTTGTGCCATCCGAGTCGGTTACAGAAGACTGTAACCATTCCTGCCATTCCGAATAAAGTTATTTACTGCCAGAAACAAATTCTGTTCTTAACAAAGCTTTGTAAAAAAAGACTTAGTTTTACAGTTGGGAGTAATAAACAGAGGGGAAACCTGCGTAGGTTGAGGCAGACTGCTGAAGTGACTGCAGCTGTCCTCGGCTACAGCCGTATTTCTTCGCCACGACTCCAAGAGGTTCCTCATTGACCAGATCCAACAATACAAGCGTTGTGAAAAAACTATCGGACACAGCAAAACAAAGTGATATTAATGCAATACATTTATTTTGGAATATTTTTGAAAACTGAAAGACCAATTTCCGCTTTTTTTGTGATTGATTATGGCCAAAAATGCTTGATTTTTGATACTAGGTTTTTTTTTCTTCTTTTAAACTATTTCAAATAAAGACACATATGCAACTACTTTCTCTGATAGCTGTACTCGTGTCCGAGGCGTTTACGCGTCATCACTTGGCGAAATCTGTGAACAAATCTGTGTTCTGTATCATTGCAAGCTCCTCCGAATATCACAGAGTATGCTTGATTTTCTGTCAGTGTCTACAATCCCACATGCTAAATCCTGGGGGAACATATTTGTCTTCGCTAAGAAAAACGAGTATGTTATTCATATTTTCCAAGAATTACATGAACCACTCATTTTTTTTAAGAATACTACAGTAAAATAATCAAAATATTATATTAATAAAAATCAAAATATTACCGTTTGTGAATAGCCATCTGTCTCCGCTGTGTTTCTGTTTTGGCGATTAATTTCCCGCTGACAGAACGTGCCAGAAATCCTTCCTGAATTCCTACCATCTCTGCAACTCGTTTCATGGCAGAAGGCAGCTGTTCCCACAGACAGAAGAACTGGTACCAGTCTATTGTTGTCCAGTCGACGTACACTGGCGTTATCTGAGAAACAGTCAGACATCAATTTATGAACCAGATCAAAGTTTTTATTTTACTGTACAAGAAATGATAAACTTAACTCTTATGTTTGGGGATGCATCATTAAAGCTTTTGACATTGGACTTGATATGGACAGATGGATGGTATAAGCAGATCGATGATCTAACAAGACTTTACAACACACTCTCACAACTGCTTATCACATAATTGTAACTTGTGTATAATTTGAAAGTCTGTAATATAGTAGGTAGTATTAAATGTATTACATGACTCTGTACTCTCTATGCGTCAAAACATCCGATACAGTAAAGATGATCTTTACCTGGTAAAGTATATGCAGATCATTTTCAAGAACAAACCCTTTCATTGCTCTATGTAGGTCGGCGAAAATCCCAAGAGCTTCCGGAGGTGATAGAGATGATGACAGTGTGGCAGAACCCAGATGAGTAGGAAAATACTTCTCTTCTGCAACAGAACAGCACAGCTGGCCACACATGTTGAGATTGAAACTATGTCAAACACAACTGCAGTACCTAAAGTCTACTCACCGTCTCCTTCCTTTTGGATGTGAATAAATTCGTTATCCATCAGCCAGTCCATGCAGGCCTCGATAGCCCCCTGGCTCTGAGCTGCTCCAGGGTGATCGGGTTGTTCAGACGTCATGCTGGCTGCCAGCAGCGTGCACGAAGCATACATCTTCACCTCCTCTGGTGTGCTTGCAACTTCACCCACAATGATCTTAGGATGGATGAGAGAAAAGAGCTAAAGGTGATGCAGAAGGTCACACTCTCAGGTTGTCTTTCGTGCCTTAGTACACAAAACACACTTGAACCTTCCAAAGGGAGCATTCTAATGAGGATGGATAGAACATCAGGGCATTTTAACTGACCTGCAAGACCATTATACCTCAATTTATGAGAAAACTTGCACACAAGCACCCACACACAAGAAAGCTATACATTACCACACAGGGTTGGTGCTGTTATTTCACTGTGAGAAGAAGAAATATATTACTCATGCAACTTTTTTTGTCTAGGTTTTTGTCTATTTTTGTCTACCTTAACTGAAAAAGTGCTGAATTTTTTTTTTTAAAGAAAATTATTTTTTTGTTCTATTTTTCAGGCATCTTATGTAACACAATGTATTTATATTTCCTTCATTAGTCTGATTGGTCATGTGTTTCAGAATTACAGATTTTTTGCTAAACTAGCATTCGGTAGCTAGCTGGGATGTGGTAGCTCAGTAGTTAAGGTGTTGTACTACAAACAGGAAGGTTGTGAGTTCAAATCCCAGGTCCACTAAGCTGCAACTGCTAAGCCCCTGAGCAAGGCCTTCAATCCTCAATTCATCACTGTATAAAATAAGATTCTTATATCTCTCTGGATAAGGGTGTCTGTAAAAAGTAAAATATCATTATGCTATATGAAGATTATTGTGGCTTTAGCTCCAATTACACAGTTAGCTGTTTCAAATACATAGACGTACCAAGATAAGTTACGAAGTAAAAAATGATTTCAAGGGGTTTAGATGTAAACATTATTGTATAACAACTGGTGGGGGTACAGAAAAATGTCTTCTATTCCTAACAGAGGGATTTAGGTGCTGCTTTAGAAGGACGTTAAAAATATATAAATAAAAATAACTGTACTGTGAATACAATTTACACACATGATTCTGCAGTTTCACAAAGTACTTTTAGACTGCAGTTTAAATGCATTAAAGGTAGCACATAAATAAGGGTAATAGGCAGTATTGCTGCTGTAACCTCCAGGATGGCTCGGAGCATGCTGGTGGTGACTCCCTCTCCTTCACGCTTCACAAGGCAGCTGCTGATGGGCTTTAGACAGCCTTGGATTAAACTCATGCCCTTCATGCGTTCAGATTCCTTACACACCAGGACACTCTCACCTGGGACAAAATATACAAGAACAATCAATGCTGAGTGCTCCTCTGGATATAGGAAACATCTTTTGACATCTTTACATTATATTACTTCCAAAAATATATGGGGGGAGGGGAGCCAGAACACACCAACAGTGTCGACTCCTTTACGTCCTGCTCGTCCCACCATCTGTTTGTAGGTCAGTATGTCCAGCAGATGTCCGTTAAACACTGGGGTTCTGATAATCACACGGCGTGCAGGCAGATTTACACCGGAGGACAAAGTGGAAGTAGCGACTAGGACCTTGATGAAACCCTGACGAAAAGCACCCTCCAGGATGTCTCGCTCATCAAATGTCAAACCTAAATCAGAGGATGTGATCACAATTATTTATCACTATTGTTCAACCAAATTAGACAGAAACTAATTATTCTCAGTCTCACTAAAAATATTTATTAGCCTCACTATAATATACTCTACATTATAAACATACATGTCATTCAGTACAGTTCCTTAAGCAATTGGTTAAGTTAAATGCTAAACAGAAAAGAGATTAGACCCAAAAGAACAAGACGGCAAGATAAAAAATGGAAATGAATGAAAGAAGGAAAGAAAGAAACAAAGAAACAAACAAAGAAATAAAGGAAAGGCAGAAAAACATTAAGCATGAACATATTATATGTATTTTTATTTGAATGTGTTTGCTTTCCAATATTACAGTTTGAAATATATATTAAAATTTGGAAACCTAAAAAAACTATTTCCTACTTCACTATATGAAAAATGTTATTTGACTCCTCAAAAATGATTTCAATCCATTCTTTAGGCATATATAGTTGGTTTTAATGATCACTCAGACTGGCAGCAACATCCGCTGATAATAAAAGCCTGTTGACTTTCTGGTCACTCCTCTATGTTCTGATGGTAATGATGGTTGGTGTGAACTGCAGGTACCTGCGTGGTGGAAGGCTACACCCCAGGGAACTGTGCGCTTCAGGATTTCATCAAGGCCTGCAGGTGTTCGTTTTAACTGTGCTACAACATCCTGGAGACAATCGAGGTTCAGAGACACAGAGTGCACTCCACATTCTGACTGCTTCTCTAAAATAAAAAGGATTGACAAAATCTTCAGCACCACTTAAAGCTTATAACCACCATTCAAACCTTCAAAGTGGCCTTTTTTGCCATAGACTCCCATTATAAATTTAGAGGTTTATAACTCGGCAAGCTTTCGAGCGATCTACACCAAACTTGGCCAGATTCTTTAGGGTGATACTCTGTTACATTACATTGTTGTACCGACTGGCCTTTCGGTTTTTCCCCAGCCCTGCCCCCAACATATGCAAAATCTTAAAACTTTCCACAACACTGACATGTGACATATCAAAACACTCAGAACAATGAGGGGAACTTCCTCATGGGTATTCAGTTGATGTCACATAATGTCACATAACGTCTCATTCTGCTCCACCCACCCCAAAAAAATTATTACCACAAAAAGGACATGTCAAATGGCCAAATGTCAAAAAAGGTGATATATCAAAACACTCAGCACAATGAGAGGAATTGTGTCAAGGGTTTTAGATATGTCACATACTCGTATCCACTCCCCTCAAAAAGTATTGGCACTCTAGCATACCGGCCTTTGGGAATACTTGCTCCGGCAAGCCAACATCAAAGTTTGTCACAACGAACTTTACAAATCTAGTTTTTACTTATGTTGTTAAGTAGGTGAGCTACAAAATCTGTTGATCAGAATCAGAATCAGAATAATGTAGCCTAGATTAATAGGACAGGAGCAGTAATCTAGGCTACATGAATATTCTGATTCTAATGTACACTCGTGGCCAAAAGTTTTGAGAATTACATAAATATTAGTTTTCACAATGTTTGCTGCTAAACTGCTTTTAGATCTTTGTTTCAGTTGTTTCTGTGATGTACTGAAATATAATTACAAGCACTTCATACGTTTCAAAGGCTTTTATCGACAATTACATGACATTTATGCAAAGAGTCAGTATTTGCAGTGTTGGCCATTCTTTTTCAGGACCTCTGTAATTCGACTGGGGATGCTCTCAATCAACTTCTGGGCCAAATCCTAACTGATAGCAACCCATTCATTCATAATCACTTCTTGGAGTTCGTCAGAATTAGTTTTTGTTTGTCCACCCACCTCTTGAGGATTGACCACAAGTTCTCAATGGGATTAAGATCTGGGGAGTTTCCAGGCCAGGGACCCAAAATTTCAACGTTCTGGTCCCCGAGCGACTGATCTCCAGCCTTGTGCGCGTCAACATTCTCACCCGAGTTAACAAGACAATTACTGAAATGATCTCAGCAGGTCCTTTAATGACAGCAATGAAATGCAGTAGAAAGGATTTTTTGGGATTAAATTCATTTTCATGGCAAAGAAGGACTATGCAATTCATCTGATCACTCTTCATAACATTCTGGAGTATATGCAAATTGCTATTATAAAAACTTAAGCAGCAACTTTTCCAATTTCCAATATTTACGTAATTCTCAAAACGTTTGGCCACGACTGTAGTCTACTACATTACATCTAAAAAAAACACTACAACAGGCTTTTCCATTTTTTTGTCCGTTTGTTTTTAACATTCTGTTCAGAGCAGGTCAGCGTACACACCGTGGTGATGAAGGTTGTAAAACTCCCTGGCAACGCTGTCTGCCAGCTTTTCACACCAGTTTTTGGAGGGACAAAAGAGCAGCGCAGCATGACCTGCCTGCACCGTCTCAAAGCAGAGGCTCACAATGTGGTCATCATCACCCTAAATACAGAAATACAGAAAAACATACTCCACATTTTAAAGCTGTGTACCACAGCACCGACTCATGTTCACTTTCATTTTTATTCCTGACCTTAACAGGCAGAGCTGGAGTGAAAGGTCTGACAAGATTCATGGCGCCATCGTATATCTTAGCACCAATCTTGACCCACTCCATCAGCGGCACAGGACGATATTCTGTATGGTACAGTTCAGCATTTAACCAGTGAGCGAGAAGATCCAGGTTTGGCAAAGTGGCACTCATTCCCACAATCTGTACACCATCTGGGGAACTTTTATCAGAGCACCTACAGAAGGGAAAACTTTACCAGTTACATTCTGGCCAGCTCAAATCATGCTCTCCAGTGCAGTAGATGAAACTGAACTAACGTCCTACTGAGCATGAATTGCACTACTTGGGGCACAATGTAATATTGTTTGAGCACCTAGGAAGTAAGCATACTGTATGTAGTGTATATAAGGGAATTTGAGATGGCTTAACCTAAGGAACATAAGTGAAATCTAACTGAGATTAAGTTCATTACAAAATGATTTTGTCCCTTGGAGATTTTCTTTGATAGCAAAATCAATGCAATTTTCACCATCCAAGTTTTATGTAATATAGTATAACATTATAGCCGCATTAATGTTTAAATACATTGAACTACATGTTTTATGAAGTTGTGTCCAACATCAGTCCAAAACTAAGCAAGCAATAACCAATTGTCTTGGCTGAGTGACTAATTTTGTAGGGTTTTTTTTTTTTGGCTAAATTATCAAATAGATCGTGATATTTGTTTATTCATAAAGTGTCGTACTTCTCTGCTGTTTTCTTTCCAATGTACTGGATTTTAGTCAGCAAGAGCTCCAACAAATATCCACGGCCAGAGTCACCTAGCATGTGCAGTTCATCTACCACAACAATTCCTATGAGGGAAGAGGCAAAAAAGTGGAATCTTATGCATCGAGATCACAATGCACGTAATACATAAAGCAATGTGTAGGAAATTACCAAGCAAATCCATTCTGTCCTCTTCAATGAGCCTATTAATGAGCCCATTAGCTTTCTCTATTGTACACACAGCGACATCGAGTGCAGAGAAGCCACCAGCAGCAGAAGTGCTTCCCATATAGCCTTCAACACGTACACCTGCCTCCTGAAACACATTCTGGTAACAAGCACAAATGCAAGAACTTTAACATGGATTAGGGGAGACCGGGGCTGGTTGTCTCACGGGTTGGTTGTCACATTGCTTATTCCAGACACACTAGGTGGCGCTGTGGTAAAATTTTGATATCAATCTGTCAGCCTTTGATAGCTTACTCATTTGCACTTGTAATTTTGCTGAGTAGACACAAAAGATTGAGATGAGGAGACATTTTTTTTATTTTCATGGGTCAGTGTAAATTTTCATGTTGGTGTTGTTTTTGTGATGAGAGCTTGTAGGATATTAGTCATTTAAAAGCAAAACACTCATTAAAAAGCCAAAAATAGTAGCTTTATTTTGAGTCATATTTTAGCTATCAAGTAAAAGCCATGTGGCAGCTAGCTTAGCATGTTTGTCAAGAAGTCAGTTGGGGATGGTTGTCTCATAGCTTGCAGGGTTGGTTGTCACATGTGACAACCAACCCCTCAAGTATTAGAATTTGGGTTTTTTTTCAACTGAGAATGTGCAGACAGTGATATATTGTGTCTTTGTTGGTAGAATGGTCAGGAACTTCAAGAGAGAGACAAACAGGGGCAGAACACCAGCAGACATTATGCTTTTGTCTGTGAGGCAGGTGAAGCTAGAAGGCAAAAGCATATCTAGCACAGCTAAAGAATTTGATATTAACTACATTGACCCGTTACTACCAGAAAATGTCAAATGATGACATCCAGGGTAAAGCTACCACTTTCTCAGTGCCAGTTGGCTATAGAAAAAATCGCCAGAGTTTCAACGGTCACCAAGAACAGCAGCTGAGAGATTACATAATAAAGGCCTCTGAGATCTATCATGGTCTATCTCCCAAAGAAGTGTACAGTCTGGCTTACCAGTTTTCAGTGTCACAACAAATTAATAGCAAGTCCAGGGAAGTATGGCTCAGATGTGTTCGCTGCCAAATGTGGGCATACAAAGATTGTACCCCTGGCAATCCAGGGGCATACATTTGTCACAACTGTGATTCTTGTGACTCTGAATGAAGCACAGCCAGTGCTGCGCAGGGTTTCCTACTTTAGTTCAAATTGTTAAGAGTATTGGACATGTGGACCTTTTAAGACTGTTGGTCTGTTTGTTTTTGTTTGCTGTTAGGCAACTTACATAATGAATTGATAATAAAGAGGTTTTAGCACTAAAAAATAATTCATTTTATTTCTCAACACAGTAGACAATTCAAGTAACTAATTACCCACTTTAATCCCATTGTTTAAACATAAGAGGCATTGATGACAACTATCATAGGGGTGGTATTCATATTAAAACTTATTTGCAGTTTCTAGCTTAAAAAACTAAAAAGTTACACATTATCTTTTTAGATCCCAATTTATCACTGAAATCCTATTGAACCTCTATAGGGACAACCAACCCCATACCTCATGACAACCAACCCCGTAATGGGGTTGGTTGTCACATTGTGTCAGAGTGTCTTTGATGGTTAATTACTTCATGTTACAATACATTCTAAAAGTAAAAAGTATACACATTTGAAGCCAAGACCCTGAGTTTTCATTTCATGTAGGAATTACTGCTGAAAGATTTTTTGAAGATGAGCAGTTCATGCATGAGTAAAAATTGTGACAACCAACCCCGGTCTCCCCTAAACATTGGTGAGAAAACTAACCGTAATTGAACACGACAAATACACACAAAAAAATATTTTAAACCATAAGAAAAGTGTGAATGTAAACCAACCTGTAGATAAAACATTTTCTCTCGGGCCACAGAAACAAATGGGAGGATGAATATGGCTTTACGTCTAGTCTCCAAAACTCTTTTTAAGATTAATAACTCAGAAACCAGAGTTTTCCCAGCACTTGTTGGGGCTGAAAGTTAAAAAAAACAACAACAAACAAACAGCAAGGTCACAATGGTGAAGAAATCTGTGTTAAAGGACTATTTGTGTTCTAAAGAAATGTAGTGATGTTTCTCAACAATAAAAGCTTCAATAATGACAAAACATTCAACCACAACTACAACTACAGAGCACATGGATGATAGGTGCCGCTATTGAAATGTTGTGGTAAAAATCTGTGTATTGGAAAAAAGCTGTGATCAATCCGACTCAACAGCACCACCCAGTGGCAGATAGAGCAGTTTTCATGGCTAATGCATAAAATAATATTCAAAAGTTGTACGTTTCTGTAAATAAAAATCTGTGAAAATGACTACATAGTAAAATGTGTTGTTGTTTTTTTGTGTCATCATCACCTGTGGTTGTCTGCTTGTTTATAGATGCAGGTGAATACGACAAAATTGTTATTTGGCCCCAGATCAATAAATGAATAGAACTGAATTTAGGTTAAAAGTTGAAGTTTTCCTGAGAAGGTCATAATTTCTTATTTGAGAAGTAATTACTACATCAGGTGTGTTTGTCACTTTGATCTGAGCCAGACGCTGGTGTACCTTCTCTTAATGAAGGAAAAAAAAAGGCATCAAGGATTTTTAACTCTTCAAGAAAATGAAGAAAAAAGATCAGAAAGCTTAAAAAAACAACACAAAACACACCTTATCATTCAATTTATGAAGCCACTGTAAAGTTTAATGTTACATATTATATGGTAATCAAACCATTTCTCTCATATAGGTGCTAGTGTTAAACAATTTGATTGCATCTAAATAACCTCCCTAATACCAAACACATAATGACTGAAATCAGCTTCTGAGATCTACTGATTCCACCTCATCTCATCTTCTCAACATGATCCCAACTTTGGAAACAGAGCTCACAGAAACCCCAGTTTCCCCAATCATAATTACTCCCACTCACAACTCTGTGATGTTGTTTGTGTGTGTTCAACTTGTAAATACGATCTTTCTGGCATGACTTGAATGAAACACAAGTAAGAGTGTGTCACCTGTGCAGAGAAGGAATAACACGCAGTAAACTTCTTTTCATTCAAGCTTGCATCTGGTTCCATGACGCTACTAAGTATGAATGAGTTAAACTTGTGAAAATAAATATTTGATCCTTCTGCACCAATGCTGTAAATTGTAAATCTACAACCTGACTCATTGCTGGTGACATTTTATACGTTCCATTAAAAAAAAATTGACGGAAGAATAAACATCTCCGATTAGTGTGATTTGATCAGATGCTGAAGAGAGAAAAGTTGAATTACCTGAGTAAACAAGATTTTTCCCCACCAACACTTTGCCCAGAGTGAGGCATTCAGCTTGCCACTCGAACATCTGCTTCACACCCAGACTCTGGTACTTCTCCAGCACAGGTTTGGGAAGACCCCAGCTGGAGAGCAGCAGTTTGTCTGCCTGATCAGCAGGAATCGCCATGTGGATGCTGTGCCCTGTTTAAGGATTAATATTATAATAATAATCAGAAGAGGAAGTATAAGAAGAAACAAAAGACAAGATTGTAGACACCAGTGAATGACACACTTGTCTATAAAATGTACAGTACGAAGTAATACAAGTTTATTCATTTCAGAAGGGAAATCTATTGCTTCTATTTACAGCCATGATCTAAACATTACTTTCATCCTTAGCTCCTAGTTCTGTCTCAAAACAAACATACAAGTCAGGTTCCAAAGAAGCTGGAATTGTCAAAAGTCACTGCCATCCATACCTGGCGGTCCACTGGGAGTTAAGGTTGAGACTATTTTAATCTTTTTTAAACTGCATGTTTATAAAATATCTCTTAGGATGAGCGTGAGATGATTTGGGTATGCTGTTAACACAATGCTACACTGATGGAATTCATTATTTATTAGATCTCAGAGAGTCTGTGAAATAGACACCAAACATTTCTGAGGTCATCAACAGGAGGGAACATTGTGTAAAGGTCAAGTTTAACAGTGTTGAATGCAGAATATCTTTACCTGCATCTGTTGGTGAGCTGCACATAGAGCTGAGATCCAGACCAGGTGGAGGAGTGAGGATGGAGACAGACAGGTTCCCATGCTTTGGCATCGGCTTCTGGAAACCAGATCTTTTTTTGGCAGCAGCCACCATGTGTGTTGGACTAAACAGAATGTAATCCTTTGTACCGTTCATAGATCCATTCGAACCGGTTGCCAACGTCTCTTCTCTGAATTTTAACTTCGGCTTGTTGTCATAGGTTTTTTTGTGAGGTGAACAGTTTTCTGTCTCGTGCTCAAATTTTGACTTGTGATCAAGCTTCTGCCTTCCTGCCCTGCTGCTCTTGGTTTCACTGAACAACAACCTTTGAGCTAGGTCCTTCAAGTCCTTAGCTTTTTTGCCAGGCATATTTGTTCTTCCATTTTCCAGTAATGGTATTGATGGCACTGCATCTAATGGCTTAATATTTTCTTCACTTTGGCCTTGTAGTTTTTGATGACCATGATTTTCATTGATTTCAGAAAGGTGAGCTCTTTTCTCTGACAAATTAGGTGCTTTCACGGGCATACCGCATGTTCCTCTTGTTAATTTAGACTCTTGTATATTCCCTGCATCCTTCACTGAATCTGAATCCAGAGGCATCAACTGTTTCTTCTCATTTTGCTGAAAGCAGATTTTTTTTTTTAGATCCAAACAGTTAGATGACACAACAGTACATTTGTATATAAGCTGCATCAAAGCATATACACTTACCATAGTAGAAGTGCTATTACAGCTTCCCCTTTTCTGTATTCCATGTTCAGACGGCTGAGCATTATGGAAAGGACTCGGCCTTCTAGTCGTTGCTTTTTCATCCACAGGCAAACTACCAGAAATAAGTAAATCACTCTGATAAAGGAATAACATACTCAGGGTTGCACTGTTATAAGAAAATAATCAACAGCATGATATTAGGATGCATAGCTATCATTACCAAAAGTACAGCATGTCCCAACGTGTATTTTATTCATCTGAGTGGGGGAAGTTGTGGACTAATGGTTAGAGAGTTTGACTCCTAACCCTAAGGTTGTGGGTTCGAGTCTCAGGCCGGCCACGACTGAGGTGCGCTTGAGTAAGGCACCGAACCCCCCAACTGCTCCCCAAGTGCAACAGCATAAATGGCTGCCCACTGCTCCAGGTGTGCGTGTGTGCACTTTGGATGGATTAAATGCAGAGAAGGAATTCTGAGTATGGGTCACCATACTTAGCCGTAGGTCACGTCACTTTCACTTATTCCACAGCAATTTATCAATTACTATGTTTACATTTAAATTACACATCGTCTTTGTTTATCTGTTCATAGTGTTATAGTGTTACTCTCAGTGTTGGGTAACATTCACAAAAAAACTTAAATCCTGTTACTTATGCCATAGCAGCTATAACCACAAAAGTGTTTCTCTCTCTCTGTCTGTCTCTCTGTGTGTGTGTGTCTCTCTCTCTCTGTCTCTGAACTAATAAAACAGAAAATTATTTGTCTGCTGCTGACACTGGAGACTCCTTCCTTATAAACGATCACACACTTTATACATCACTGAACGGGATTATTCCAGATATCAATCACTTAAAAACATGTAGCTTGTAAACAATGTAGACTTGATTGTAAAGCATTTGTTGGAAAGTACAGGAATGGAAAACTATTAAAATAATTTTGATAAATAAATAATAATAAATAGTAAAGTGTAAAAATATTATTGCACACATTCAATTAATATTCATGAAATACTGATTATGGGGCTTTCTGGAATTTATTTGACAGTTAAATGGGTCTGTGGCTTGTGATCAGAATTGTCTGTCAATCAAATGAAAGCATCTAAAAGTAAAATCCTGGATAATTGTTGTGTTTCTTACCCATTTTTCTTTGTTATAGGATGCTGTCCAAGGTAAAAGGTCCTTGATGAACAATTCATCACACAGACTGTCAGTTAAAACATGAAATGCTTCTCCAGTGACTGAGAAACGCCAAATGTTCAGTTAAGATTAAAAAATAGTTTTTCTTAATTCCGCATTTTCAGGTGTTTACGAGATGGAAATAAAGTTAGATTGTTCATCCTTTATCACAATTATTTTCATGTTAGACACACTCTTTCAGAATGAGTAAATATTGAACCTTGTTTACATTCAGTCAAAAGCGTGTTTGTGTTAAAATCAAACCCTTGTTTTAACTCATCAACTGTAAATAAAAACAAACAAAGATTTCTTTTTAAACAACCGCGGTGTTTCACCGTATTTGTCCGGGTTGGTACGCGCGCTCTGTATGAAAGTTTCCGGATTCTCTCTCTCTCTCTCTCTCTCTCTCTCTCTCTCTCTCTCTCTCTCTCGCTCCCTCTCTCCAAGTCAGTAGGTGGCGCTAACGCTACCACCAAAAACAGAGCACTCTCCCGTTTCCTGTTTTTATTCATCAGTTCTGTGTTCCGTGTTTCTGTAGTGATGTAGTTCTGTATATTGTGTTTGGTCCTCGGTGTATTTATGAACACTAAAAGAGTTCTTCTCAGCTGTACTGTGATCTCACTGCAGGACACTCGCTTTGTTTATCCGTGCTGTAAATTCTGTCTGTCCAGATTAACAGAGGAGTCTAATTTAAGGTAAATGTCCCTGTAGCGTAGCTAAACTAGTGCGTTTAGCCTCATTCCTCACAAACAATTCATGTTTCATGTCAGTTATGTATTTAGTTCTGAATTCTGAAAGTATTTTGTCTCTCTGTCTATCTGTCTGTCTGTCTGTCTGTCTCTCTCTCTCTGTCTGTCTGTCTCTCTCTCTGTCTGTCTGTCTGTCTGTCTGTTTATTTGTCTCTGTCTATCTGTCTGTCTGTTTATTTGTCTGTCTGTCTATCTATCTGTCTATCTGTTTATTTGTCTGTTTCTTTCTCTATCTGTCTATTTCTTTCTCTATCTGTATGTCTATCTATCTATCTATCTATCTATCTATCTATCTGTCTGTCTGTCTATTTGTCTGTCTCTATCTATCTGTCTATTTGTCTGTTTCTTTCTCTATCTGTCTATTTCTTTCTCTATCTGTATGTCTATCTATCTATCTATCTATCTATCTATCAACTGTGTATCTCTTATAGAAGTCAGTGTCACAAGTGTGGCTTCACATGTGATACACAAAATGTGGACTATAGATTCAGACTGTCACTAAAAGTGTCTCGGGATACAAGTCTGTTTGGAGTGACAGTTTTTGGAGGTTGTCTGAATCCCTTTTTTGGTGTTACAGCTGGTGGTTTACAGAGGTACAATTTCTAAATGTTCTTTTTAAATTCACAGGATGTACACAATTCCCAATGTGTTTTATTTTCCACTTTTCTTTGTGCTTTCATTTTTCAGATTTTTAGAGTCAGAAAAGTTTGAAGGCCCACAGAGTTTACAACAACTACTAATCAAAGCCGTGGAGGATTGCTTCATTGGAAAATGTTTAGTTTTCGGATTTAAGGTATGTTTGTCTATTCTGTATTTTCTTTACTCTTGTATTTTAGGTACGAAACAGCCCCGTTTATATCTCCTGTGACTGATCGGGATCAGATCGTTTTTGACTAACATTGGGGGGTCAAAACAAGATCTTGGTTTATTTTAGTCAATTGTTATATTTTTTTCTTTTTCAGCTTGCTGGCAGGGATGCAGAACGCTGTTTACTTGGTCAACATGCTGCTGAATCCATGCAGTTTGTGGCCTGTCAAGTCATTCCTCCTCATGGAGCTTTTCTTGGTGTCACTGTTTTTGCATACTTGCAAAGCCTTATGCAGGCAAATGCTCGGTCAGACTGTTCTATAGAAGCTGGTGGTCAGTTTCAGCAGAAAGACTCTCTGGTAAGCATCTTTGAGCAAACTCTGCCTTTGTGCCAGGACCCGTGCTCTGTAAGCAGCAATGACAGCTTCACACTTCCACCTCCATGGCATTCAGTGTCAAACCTAGAATTATGCTTCTCTCCAGAGGAAACAAGAGGAAGTTCTTTAAAGGAGGTTTCAGTGGAAGGGGGAACAATGCAAAGTTCTAATTTCTATCCCCTCAATCTTTCTGAATCAAAACAAACAGTGCATAACAGACTCTCTACCTCTCATAGGTGTCTGTTTAATGCCTCATTTATATCCCCTATAAAAACCAACCCCTGTGATCATGCATCAAAACACTTAAATCAGTGGGCTTCAAAAGACTTTCTCGGCCCAATAAATGCATCTATTCCTGAAGAGACGCTTTTCAATCACACCAGTTTTGCTTTAGATGATGCACCGTTGTCAGAATCCTTAAGAGATTTTGTCAGCACAGAGCTGCAGATTGGTAACCGGAAAGTACTCGGTTCCATCAGTGAAAGAGCTCGAGCCATCACTGAAAACAGTGTCGTCTTAGAAAACAACACAATTCCTACTGATATCTCAATAGTCCAATCACTGGACTCTTCCCGTACTGTTCTCACGGCATTGCGTGAGGTTACCAATGATGACCGGGGAACAGGAAGAAAGAATAGAAAGCGAAAATTGCTCTCAGTGTCTAAACATACGACAAAACCCCCTTGCGTTTCTAAGAGGTTGAGCTGTGACCTTAAGCATTTGGTCTCAAACAGAAATGGAGGTACTCCTGTTCTCCTGCAAGAAAATCAGTCAGCTGACTTTAAGGATGCCTATAATTGTTCAGCAGACCTATTTCACCAAAGCAGCATGAACATTTCAGATGTGTCTGAGAACTCCTTCTCTAACACTGATCCAAGAAAGCAAGACCAAGAAAGTCTGGTCGATATCAAATTTTCTGAGCCTGATATTTCGAGTTTCCAATTTGCTCCTTCTTTACAGTCAACTCCTATTGTGGATTCATCCATTCAGTGCACCTATAGAAAGCCCCATAAACTCAGCAAAAAATGGTCAGGTCTGCATTGGTCTAAGAAGAGTAGGACTCGAACAAGCCTTATTAGAGTTCTGCAAAACAACACTAATAACCGACAAGGGTTGCAGCTGGATAAATCTAAATTTAATCAAACTCACTTTTCTGATTCTGCTCTCAAAACTTCTGAAAGTTCAGCAGGTGGCTCTGAGTCAAAAGTGGATGTGAAACACACACCTGGAGAATCTGCTCTACCCACCACCCTTAATGACTGCTCCAGAGACCTTTTTGATCCTTCATTCTGAGTTATTTAATAATTCTGAAATCTAATAAATGCATCTTTTTGTGTGTATGAGCATGACCAATATTATTGAAGAGACTTTAAGGTTATAATACTTTTATTATGTCATATTGATTTGTAACAGATTATGTATACAGTATTGTTCAAAATAATAGCAGTACAATGTGACCGACCAGAATTATCCAGGTTTTTAGTATATTTTTTATTGCTACATGGCAAACAAGTTACCAGTAGGTGCAGTAGATTCTCAGAAAACAAACAAGACCCAGCATTCATGATATGCACGCTCTTAAGACTGTGCAATTGGGCAATTAGTTGTAAGGGGTGTGTTCAAAAAAATAGCAGCGTGGCATTCAATCACTGAGGTCATCAATTTAGTGAAAAAACAGGTGTGAATCAGCTGGGCCCTATTTAAGGATGGAGCCAGCACTTATTGAACATGCATTTGAAAGCCTGAGGAAAATAGGTCGTTCAAGACATTGTTCAGAAGAACAGCATACTTTGATTAAAAAGTTGATTGGAGAGGGGAAAACCTATAAAGGCTGTTCAGCAAAAATGATCGCCAATGCCTTAAAATGGAGAGCAAAACCAGAGAGACGTGGAAGAAAATGGAAGACAACCATCAAAATGGATTGACGAATGACCAGAATGGCAAAGGCTCAGCTAATGATCAGCTCCAGGACAATCAAAGACAGTCTGGAGTTACCTGTAAGTACTGTGACAGTTAGATGTCTGTGTGAAGCTAATCTATTTTCAAGAATCCTCCGCAAAAAGGCATGTGCAGAAGAGGTTACAATTTGCCAAAGAACACATCAACTGGCCTAAAGAGAAATGGAGGAACATTTTGTGGACTGATGAGAGTAAAATTGTTCTTTTTGGGTCCAAAGGCCACAGACAGTTTGTGAGACGACCCCCAAACTCTGAATTCAAGCCACAGTACACAGTGAAGACAGTGAAGCATGGTGGTGCGAGCATCATGATATGGACATGTTTCTCCTACTAAGGTGTTTGACCTATTTATCGCATACCAGGGATGATGGATCAGTTTGCATAGGTCAAAATACTTGAAGAGGTCATGTTGCCTTATGCTGAAGAGCACATGCCCTTGAAATGGTTGTTTCAACAAGACAATGACCCCAAACACACTAGTAAATGAGCAAAATCTTGGTTCCAAACCAACAAAATTAATGTTATGGAGTGGCCAGCCCAATCCCCAAACTTTAATCCAATCAAGAACTTGTGGGGTGATATAAAAAATGCTGTTTCTGAAGCAAAACCAAGAAATGTAAATGAATTGTGCAATGTTGTTAAAGAATCATGGAGTGGAATAACAGCTGAGAAGTGCCACAAGTTGGTTGACTCCATGCCACACAGATGTGAAGCAGTTTTATAAAACTGTGGTCATACAACTAAATATTAGTTTAGTGATTCACAGGATTGCTAAATCCTAGAAACAAAAACATTTGTACAAAATAGTTTTGAGTTTGTACAGTCAACGGCAGACACTGCTATTTTTTTGAACACACCCCTTTCAACTAATTGCCCAGTTACACAGCCTTAAGAGCGTGCATGTCATGAATGCTGGGTCTTGTTTGTTTTCTGACAATCTACTGCACCTACTGGTAACTTGTTTGCTACATAGAAATAAAAAAATATACTAAAAACCTTGATTATTCTGGTTAGTCGCATTGTACTGCTATTATTTTGAACAATACTGTGTATGTATGCCATATATAGTGAAAATATACTCAGTGATTGTGTCATTTTTCCTAGGTCAGACCCATAAATAATTATTTTATTCAATTTTTTTGTAAAGTTTCTGAGTTATTCGTATTTCAGTAAAGTCCCCTGTTGATTTCAGATTTGTTGTTTATTTAAAAGTGAATATCAACTTGAGAGAAGCAAAATTCAATTCGTTGGTTATTATGCAATTAAGTTTAATCACTAGTGTTAAAATTTTGCTAATGCCTTTGCTAAAGTAATGTAAGTCTTCAACACTATGTGCAATGACACCTGGGGAATGTTGAGCTGAATTTTATTAAAGCATAAAGTATATATGTAGTGTATAGATTTAAGTAGAATCACTGGGTATAGCGGCTATACTATAGCCCATGGATTACTATCTTAAAACAAAATCCACTTTTTTGTATAATGTACAAGTTTGATGCAATGCAGATTTTGACAATAAAACAATTTCCATACCATGGAAGCTACTTCATAATAGGTTTAAGAGAAGTGTCTTATTTAAAAAAATATATATATATTTTGCTGTAATGATTAAAAATGATTAATATTATTCTGCTGTTAAAAAGTTAGTAAGTATCGCTCATGGTTAGTCCCAGTGTGCAGGCTATGAGCTTGAAGCAGTGAGGCATGAGATGTCCTTGTAAGACATAACAGGATGAGTCATTTAAATGTACCAGTAACTGCTGTAATTGTTGATCTATTTTGAAACATTAGTAACACAACCTCTGAAGTTCTTTTCAGAGCCTTGTTAATGGGAGAGATCAGGAAATAATTTGATATGAATATAAGCAGGTTCGGGATTCAAGCCCACAAGCTGCTGAGACATCTACGTTGAGTCCTTGACAAGGCCCTTAACCTCACCTGCTCCTGGGGTGCTGCAAGATAGCTGACCCTGTGCTCTGACCCCAGGCTCATAATAGCCTGGGATATGCGAAAAACCCTTTTGGGGCAGTGGATCGGAGGATCGGGGTTCAAGGCCAAGTTGCCACTCCTGGGCCCTTGAGCAAGGCCCTCAACCCTTCCTGCTCCAGGGGCGCTGCATCATAGCTGCCCCTGCACTCTGACCCCAACCTCTTCAGTTGGGGTATGTGAAGAAAAGAATTCCACTGTGCTGTAATGTATATGTGGCAATAATAAAGGCTTCTATGCCCCCGTTCTAATTCAAGTTCTAACTCAAGTGTTAGAAACTAGATAGTTAAAGATAGGTGATGGTATTGGGCTGTTGTAGCTCATTTAGCTCAAAGTTTGATGCTGTGTGCCTGTTGGGATGCTTTTCTGATTTACACAGCTGATAAGAGTCATTATTTCAGTTACTGTATTCTTTCAGGCAGAAACAATCTGGCCATTTTCACCTGACCTCTCTTAACAATAAAGCATTTGCACCCACAGAACTGTCACTCACTCACTGTATTTTGTACCATTCAATGTAATCTTAAGAGACTAAAATATTCCAGAGCAGCAATTTATAAAATACTCAAAGCAGCCCTTCAGGTGCCAACACGCATGTCACAAATACATTTACATTTACAGCATTTAGCAGATGCCCTTATCCAGAGTGACATACATTATCTCATGTTTATACAACTGAGCAATTGAGGGTTAAGGGCCTTACTCAGGGGCCCAACAGTGGCCGCTTGTGTTCCCTTTCCACCAGAAATAACCGGGTGCTGGTTCAGAGCTAGTGCTGGTGCTGGTTTAAAGTTGGCATGTTTTCTAAGAATCGGTTTGCCTTTCCATCGGCTAGAGAGCCATCACAGAGCCAAGTCTTATGTCACTGTATACGTTATACAGCAACATTAGCGCAGCGGTGGCAAACACAACATCAACAATGGCGGATGTTGCTTTACTGTTAATGCGCATGGCTTTGCAAACCTACACTGGCATCCAAACTCAGCCAATCCTGATTTAAAATGACATAAAAATTGCACTAACTTTTGTAGCAACGTTTTGTTACTACTTAAGTACCACTTTTCTTGGTTCAGAGACTGTGCTTTGGGTGGCAAAAAAGAAATAACTGATTTTAAATTAGGCTCTGAACCAGCACTCAAACTGCCTCTGTGGAAAAGTGGCATATGTGGACCTGAGCTTGAACTCACAACCTTACGATTAGTAGCCCAACACCTTAACCACTAGTCTACCACACGCTCAAAGGCCACACAGATCACATAATTTTCTTCATTCTAATGTTTGATGTGAATATTAGCCGAAGCTCTTGACTTGTATCTGCATTAGACTGATTAGATAGCTGCACAAATGTACGTGTGTATAGGTGTTCCTAATAAAGTGGACGTTGGTGTGTCTGTTTTTAACATTAGTATAATTATACCATTGTACCTTTTTTCATAATGACTACAAAATCTTTTCGCAAACTTTTAATTTGTTCAACAGTCAGTATAGCAGGTGACAGCACACGCGTGCGCGCGCACACCTGACGATCAGCGCGCGTTAACAGAGTGAACAACAAAGGTCAGAAAGGTCACGTGTGATCCAGAGGAAAGAACCGTGTGCAAGGAAGGCACGACACTGATTGGTTACTTGTTTCAAACGCAAACCGGAAGGCTAAGGACGTAAGCCAATCAGAACGCGGTGACGTGTGATTCCTATGACGCAAACAACCGTTGAAGGAGGACGGACATTTTCTAGCGTCTGATTCTAACGAGCTGAAAGTGAAGAGAAGGAAAAACGTGAGAGCTTCTGTTCAAGAAAAGGCTTTCGGAGAACGAAATAAACAGGATGAAGAATATGTAAACGGACTGTACCGAATTTTGTGCTTTTATATTAATTAAAAAATTCGGTCCAAACCGCTTTAGGTTAGAAAACACGACTTAAAGATGTCGGCCGACGCGGCGAGAGACGACGCCTGTCGGGAGTATCAGTCGTCTCTGGAAGACTTGACTTTCAACAGCAAACCGCACATCAACATGCTGACCATCCTCGCTGAAGAGAATCTGCAGTTCGCCGAGGACATCGTCGCTATAATTGAAGCACAAATTGCCAAGGTTTTTATGAAAAATAGCTTTTTTTTGTTTTGTTTTGTCACGTAGCAGCCATATTGTCCTCGTGAATACAGCAGCACGCGCATGTGCAGAGTCAGCATGCGCGAGCGTGTTAAGGCCTTAATACACCAGAGCATTTTGTACATGTAACTGTCGTTAAATTCAACATTTATTTATCTACACTTATTTATTTAAAGAGATGTTTACAGCTTTGTCGCAGAGCCGAATTCTGACCGTCTGTTTTGCTTTGTGTTGCCTAGTGAACGTTAGATACCTTTATTTTACTGATTCGATCGATAGCTAATAAGCTAGTTTTTAAACTTTAGATTTTTTTAGTTTTAACGACCCATATTGTACAAAATCTCAATAAACACTGCAGTGTCGTTTGATATCATCTCGTAGATTCCACACTGTGAGTTCAATATCTGTGCCACTTATTTATTTAAACACACGATGGCTAATTTGGCTAAACATAAAGAATGAACGCGTTTTTTTAATGTTTATCTTTACGGCTCTAATAAATATAACTGCTTTAATAAACTTAAAGGTTTATCCGAGATACAGTATATTTTTTTTATATAGATGATTTTATCTTTAAAAGAAGAAAACAGAAAAATTCAGTTCTACGCAACGGTCATGTTTGAGATGTAAATTGTTAACTGGTTTCAGTCAGTTTTGCATGTTAGATTTATACAAATATTCACCACATGTTGGAGATACTCAAGGGTGTGTATTGAGGTCTTGAGATCTTCATCTGTTCGACTGGTCACGTCAACTAAATGGATTTAGTCCCCCCTAAAAAACAAAGCTGGATTATAAATAATAATAATAATAAGGTCTGGGAGCTCATACAGTTTATTCTACAGTTAAAAGGTTTGGCTGCAAAAAAGTGTTTAATCCTTTATTATAAATGATTAAGAGTTTCTTTTAATAGCCGTTGGTATTTTGTTACTATGGAAAAACTGCTCACTGATCTAGAAGTTATTGGAGCCAGAAAGATAAATATCAAAAACAAACCCTAATTTTTTTATTGTATCCTAAAGTCTAAAAAAAAAAAAGATTTATCCTTAATACATGGTGATCTAATTTGTGACTTTGTTCCCATTGTCTGCCAGAAAACTGACAGTGTTGGTTATATAGCAGTTGGCAGCTGCTAGGCCCATACAGTCAGTCTGCCAGTCTGTCTTCTCTTAATTAAAGTGGATTTGTGGTTGATATTGTCATTGCTTTAGTCATCTGGATTATGCTTAGCACTGCACAATAACCAGTTATTAGTGATATTAGGTACTAAACCGGGTAGAGATGAGCAGAGGTGTGAGGTAAATTTACTTTAGGAGGGAACAAAAGTTGCACTGTAACTACCGCTGTAAATGTAAGTTTTGCCATAATCGTCATCATGCTCATGATAGCTGTTATGCCATAGTCCTATGGTCGTAATTTTGGTGGTCCGTGAAAACGAGCTCCTTGCTATTTTTGTATTTACTAACTAATAAAGGGTTCATGGCGTGTTTAGATTTCTGAGTAATTTTTCTCTTGATTTTTTTCATTGTTAATAAATGCTACACAAATGTGACAATAAACTATATGAAATATGCTTTTGTCTTTCTTTACCAGTGTAATTTTTTGTGGGAACATCTGCCTATTCTTTTGAGTTTGTTTGTGTGAAATGGTCTTTCAATCAAACATTGCTTCAAATGTGTACAGTGTCTTTGCATAGTAACTCCATAATATAACCAAATGTTAATTATCCTTTAAACAAAGTTGCCAGCCATGTAGCCCTGGGAAGAAGGGCAAAAAATTCTAAGACAAACCCAACCCTACTTTAAAGGACAAACTCCAAACAACCTTTGGTTAAAAGTGCAGTGGATTTTTTTTTTCTCCCTTTTTTTAAGCCAACTTTTAATCTTTTATTTGATGCGTCAAAAGGTGAATGGTCAATTGCAGAAATATTAAAATAAAATAAGACTGTATCCCTTTTTTTTTTTTTCCTTCATAAGACTTTAAAAGCAGCAGACAAAATGTTTCTCAAATGATGACTCTAACAAATAACTAATAAAAAATATGGACTATTGCATATCTTTTTGCCCCGGAATGTCTGCACTGAAGATTCGTCATTGGAGCCTTTTTTTTTTTTCCTGGAAGAGGAGTACAACTTTTATTTCCCCTGTGTTTCCAGAATACGTATATGGTGTTTTGAATGACCATATCCATGCAAGTATTCTTTTTTCAGCCCCCTACATTTTGTTTTTCCTTATCAACCAAGGGCTGGAACAATTGGAAGAAAACTTTTATTTTTTTCCATGAAATGCATTTTTGGGAAGCTGGAGGGACATGTTTTTTTTCCTCATCAACTTTTCCCCTTTTTAAACACCAAAGGACACAAGCTAATATCACACTGTAATTGACCGTTTGTCATGTTGTGTACTAAACTTGTGAGTTTTCTATCGCTGTAGGCGCCTCCAGCTGAGAAGCTTCCTGTTTTGTACTTAGTGGATTCCATAGTGAAGAATGTTGGCGGACAGTACCTTGAAGTGTTTTCTAAAAACCTAATCACATCCTTTATATGTGTTTTTGAGAAGGTACTTAATTTTCCACTTATTGCTTCTTATGATGTTGCTGAACATTAAGCGTCTAGTGCTTCCATTTTGTATATTTATAGATGTTTTCTGTACAGTTATATTTTCTTAACTTGTGATGGTATGGTGGTGGTCATAGGTTTGCAAACGTCTTACTGCTGGAAAGATTAAGTCAGAATTAATCATTTTAGGACAGAGATTTATATAGCTACTAAAAAAACAGATGTCAGAGTACTTCTTTCTTCTGCCTTGCTTTAGGTGGATGAAAACACTAGAAAATGTCTCTTCAAATTGCGTTCCACATGGGACGAGATTTTTCCCTTGAAGAAACTCTATGCTTTGGATGTTCGTGTGAACTCAGTAGATCCTGCTTGGCCCATTAAGCCTTTACCACCAAATGTAAACGCCAGTATTCATGTCAACCCCAAATTTTTAAAGCCGGTAAGCATGTGGAATGAGAGAACAGAAACTTGGTTCTTCAGTTTTCAATCTAGGAAAGAAAAGCAGTTAACCATAATGTCTCTCTCTTTGTGTAGACTGAAGAAGTAGCTTCTCATCCACCAGTCAGTGAGAAGAACTTGGAGGAGGAACAAATAATAAGACAGCAGTTGCTTGCCAAGCAAAAACAATTGTTAGAACTTCAGCAGAAGAAGATAGAGCTTGAACTTGAACAAACAAAAGCACAACTGGTAAGCCTTGTGTTGAATCAGAATTTTCATGCCTGTACTTTGAAAAACCATTCCAGCCTGCAAATGGGGGAATAGCATTGTTTTGAACTAAACTGCCCATAATTATAAATCTCTACATTGAAGTATTTGTCTCTTTTCTCAAGGCGGCCAGTACAAACCACCCACCCACCAGTGGTTCGGGACAGTTTGATCCACCATCTGTGAGTCAGCCAGCTCCCACACATCACAAGTCATGGCATCCACCACAAGTAGACAAACCACCAAATAGAGATCCTAGATTAAACAGAGCTTCCGCCCCATCCTTAAATACAAAGGAGCAAGGAGCATTCAAGAAGGAGAGCCAGGTCACACCAACTGTTATCATTGCACCTGAAAAGAGAGTTCATGTACCCCTAGAAAGGCCCAGTAAGCTAATGAGAATACCAAAAAAAGATCCCTCTGCAACCGATGAAAAAGCAAAATCCAAGTCTGTGTCACCATTAAGCAAAGGAGTCCTTCATAAAAGCAAAGACACTGAGCTTGAGCACCCGAAGACATTAGATGTTAATAAAAAGGACCCAAGGTTGCGAAAGCAGATGCATGAAAAGACGGATCCGAAAGAGGAAGAAGTCAAAGAAAAGAAAAGAGGCGTAGAGAGGAAAGAACGGGAAGTTGTTGGCAAAGGCACCGACCCACAGAGATCCACCATCTCCAGAAGCAAGTTACTAAATGGGTCTCTGAATAAACATGAACGATTTGATGCTTTTCCAAAGCAAGATATTAAAGTCAGTAAAACCAATATCAGGAAACGGTCTCGGTCCAGATCTCGTTCGCCGCCTCAGCATTCTCCTAAACGAAAAGAGAGGCGGTCTCCAAAGAGAAGAACAAGGAGCATCACTCCACCTCCAAAATCAGGAAAAACTAGGCAGTTAAGCAAACATAACGAAGTCGAAACTCAAGCAGTTGTTAGGGAAGATCGGATTACACCAAAGAAGACAGTTTCTGAACTGAGGCGGTTGAAAAGACCACTGGAAGATAGAACTTCTGAGCACAAAGATGTCCAGCCACTGAGAGCATCATCTGTAGAGCATAAAAGTGCTAAAGACTTGAAGAGATGGAGGAGTGGGTGGGAAGAAAATAAACCGTAAGCAGTGTCATGACCCCACCCTACTTTTTTTTTTTAATGACATGAGTTTTGTATGACTTTTGTAACAGCACAATTAAAGTAGTTTTTCTTCTTTTCATTTACAGTCTTAAACAGCCTGACCCAGATCTCTCGCACGGCAAACCTGGGCCACAAAGGCATAAAGCATGGAACAGCTATCAGAGACCTCCGACCCCACGGACACTGAAACAACATCGTCTGAGTGTCGATGCCAATTTACAGATTCCAGTCGCGCTTCATTCTGCTAGCAAGAGAGATCTTTTACGGAAGGTATAACAGAACAATCAAGTTTGCTAATTTATTTTAAATAGGAAAATAAATGTTAGTTGAAATAGTTAAAGGTCATTATTAAAGTTTTCCATATATATATTTATTTGTTTTGAATTGCTTTACATGTGACCATATTAGTTTGTTGAGGGTAATGTAAGATTTCTGTTTCTTTCTGCTGACACACTAAATGTACCCCTGCTTCCTGATCACATTTAAATCATAGTACAGCTTTTGTACTCCTTCACATTATTCAGCAGCAACTCTTGTATGTCATCTTCTAGGCTCACCAGCGACTGGCTAAGGGAGAGTTAACCCAGGAAGACTTTCTTAATGTGGCTCATCAAATAAAACAAATATTTCAGTATCAAGAAGAAAAACAGCGCTCTGATTCTTGGGAGGGACCGAATGATGATGATGCATCCACAAAAAAGAAACCTCCTGGACATATGTCTGATGCTGAGCTCTCTTACTTGGAGCACAAATCAAAGCTGAAAAGAACACAGCTGCAACGCCCAGGTACTATACAATGTTTTCATATAGAACACTATGTATACTGTGTCTTAGTGGGTTAGATGTAATGATTCTAGCATTTTGCCAAAAACAACTCCTCACTAGACGTCAAATTCTTTTGAATGATTTTACATTTTGAATCTGTGTGTAATAATGTTTGTGTCTCAGTTGTGTGTGTGACATTGCAGGGTGTTTGTTATTAATGTTTAACTTTTGTTTTCTGGCCCTTACAGTACACCAGAGCTCACCTTTGAGAGAGATTGTGCAACTCCATAGGCCTCAACAAGAGCATGAGGATCCATTCACCTCAGATGCACTCAAAAAGGGAATTGAAGCCTTTAAAACATTCTCAGGGCCTGATGACCCTAGAAGAAATGACAGGCTATCATCTCAAACAGGACCCCCTTTTAGAAATTCCCCGAGTCCAGCTGGTTGTGATGTAAACACTGTGAAATCTTCAAGTCTGCCATTTGAAGGATCAGCTATATCCATGGATATGGATCAACTTGAGGATGGAGATATCAGTCCAAGGTTCGAAAGTCCTAACAGTGTTCACTCTGATGCAGGTCCAGACAGTGATGCCCCACTTGGTATAGATGCTCCTTCAAGGCATGAAATGCTGCCAGGACCAGGAAGAGTTGTCCGAAACCTTAATGAATCTCCTGGCCAAACACCACCTCATGCTTCTGATGCAACTAATACACAGGTGAATATGACAAGACATGAGGGTGCAAATGTCCCAGCACGATTTGATGGCCATATGAGTTCCCATTCTCAGTTTGAAGGATCACATGGCCTTATGGGACAGACACGTTCAGAGGGTCCACCCAGACCTCATCCTCCTGCGAGATATGAGGGAAATACCGGTCCAGGGAGATACGATGGGCCTGGTGCTCATGGTCCAGCTAGGTTTGAGGGGCATGGCCGATATGATGGTCCTGGACCACATAGGTTTGAAAGACCCCCATTGTTGAAAGGGCCTGGAAGATATGATAACCAGTCAGTACCACATGGACCAATGAGGTTCACAGAGCCTCATGGCCGATTTGAAGGGCCGGGTCGTTTTGATGGTCCGTTGGGACATCAAGGACCTGGAAGATTTGATGGCCCAGGACCCATGCGTTACAGCAGCTCGATGCAGTCAAATAGATTTGATGGCCCTGCCAGGTTTGATAATCCCCATATGCCACAAGGCCCTCCTGGAGGATTTGATGGCCCAATGAGGTTTCCTTCTGGGATAGTAAATTACGAGGGACCAAGGAGACATGAAGGGCCAGGCAATCAGTCAGGCCTGATGCGCTTTGACAATTCTGCACAACCAGCACCTATGAGATTTGAAGGACAGCCCTCTGGCATGCCCAGATTTGAGTCTGTTCCACAGGGTACTCCACGGTACCGTGGACCTCCAAACATGCAAAACTCATATAGACCACAAGGGCAGATGATGATTGATCAGTCTCAGAATCAGGGTCCAATTTTAAATTCAGGTGTTCCACCCCACAATTATAACATGGGAGCAACTAATACATTTGATGGACAATCTCTGCCGTTTCACGTGCAGCAAAACGTCGCACAGGGGACCAGCTTTAATGTGCCAGAACCCACACCATCGGGATTTCAGAATTCATATGGGCCTGTTGCTCCATTTCCTGGTGCTGCTCCGGCAAACCACCCTCAGCCTGTGAGTACCAAAAATTAAGCCTGGAGTCAAACTATTCTAAGGTTGAATGTGGATGGCCTTTAATGCTTGTGATGAAAACTGATTGATTTATTTTAATTTATTTGTAGATGCCTGTTATGCCTGCTTCAGTTCAGAATTTTGGACCACAAAACCCAGCACCTTTCAACCCACCCGGTAAGATTTTTTTGAACACACTTATTGGCTTGTCTTATAGGTTAGTGATTTGAGAAGTGGACTTATGAGATGTCTGGTTTTTTTTTTAATGTCAGGTTCCCAGTTTGTACAGCCTGAGAGTCACCTGGGCCAAATGGATGTTAATGACTTGATGGCCAAACTGATAGACTTTGGAATAATCAAGCGAACACAAACGGATTCAAGCAGTGGTAGGCACCTTTAATTTTGGTTGATTTGTGTGTAAATATAAAAACTGTTGTGATGTAGACAGAATCCAGTGATTCATAGACCCATATATTCCTGGAGTTTTCACAACATATTTTTGTTTAAGATTAAACATGTAATTTCTGTTTTCTAAAATTAGCGCATCTTGCGTTTATCAGATTATTTTGGACATGTAAACATATAAAGAAAATGTTCCTTGCTCATTTCAGAGTCTGCATCTGTGACTCCATCTCAAAGTGTACCAGAAGAGGAGGAACCGGAGGAGGAGGAACAGGAGGAGGATGACTCTGTCCCCGACATGACCGGCTTTGTTGTAGACGACATGAAACAGTACGTGTTCTCCAAATAGGTGTCTTTAGGTTTACATTTTGACTGAGTTTTAAAACTGTATTCGGTTCTCACTTAACAGGAGACATGAAATTGTCATCACCAAACTGTACACTGGAATCCAGTGCTACTCCTGTGGGATGCGCTTTACTGCTTCTCAGACGGATATTTACGCTGATCACTTGGATTGGCACTACAGACAAAACCGTTCAGAGAAGGACATCAGTAGGAAAGTAACACACAGACGGTGGTACTACAGTCTCACAGTAAGCCCAAAATACACTTTATGTACATTTGCCATATATTTTTTAAAACCTATAGAATGTTGTTTTGGCAGGGTCACTAAGATTTTACTGACCTGTGTACTTCTACGCCGGCACGGTTTAGTTCATAGGAACGAACATCACTGACATTACTTAAAGCAAATTGCTCTGTTTTTAGGACTGGATTGAATTTGAAGAAATTGCTGATCTCGAGGAGAGGGCAAAAAGCCAGTTTTTTGAAAAAGTACACGAGGAGGTTGTACAGAAAAACCAGGAGGCAGCCAAAGAGCGAGAATTCCAAAGTGTGAAGGCTGCTGCAGATGTTGTTCATGAAGTAAGAATGCATATTAAAGCTGAAACCCTAACACCCTTACCCCTACCTCCCTCCAACTCTTGCTGCATTTTCTGTTCCTTTCTTGGATTTTGTGCTAAGCTTGATCATATTGTCAGTACTAGTGTCAGCTGCATAGATTAATCCTGTAAATACGTCAATTGCAATGCATTTAAATGTGTTCTCTCATTCTGTGTCTGCCCCCAGTCTTGTGAGATCTGCCAAGAGCAGTTTGAGATGTACTGGGAAGAAGACGAGGAGGAATGGCATCTGAAGAATGCCATCAGAGTTGATGAAAAGGTACGAGATTCTACGCACATGTTCATTATCCGGGTTTTGTCTGATACTGTGTGCAGACGGCAGACTCATGATTCACTCTTTACTTTCAGACATACCATCCCTTGTGTTATGAAGACTACAGAAATGTAAGTGTCACAACTTTTAATGAGCTAAAACTGTCAATTAAATTTGCATATTTGTTATTCGGCATGCTTAAACATTTGAGCCAGTCAATCAGTCGAACCCTATTCCCAAGTGGATGATATTGAGATGATATACAGTTTTTGAAGTAATTTTGAGAATGCATATAAAGACAAATCAATGCAAAATAAGAAGAAATGAAACTACTAGGGGGAAAAATAGACATCTATATTTTAATTATATTTTACAATTTTAAAGATTCAAAACAGAAAACATCAAATCAGCCTTTTTGAGACTTTGTCCCAAGGCATCACGTCTTAGGGCCATATTTCAGTCAGTGGTCAACTTTACCCGGTTTAAATGTACTCATTAGTGTCTGATTTCCCGAGACAAATAAAGCTAGTAATATAACCAGTAATAAGTCTGTCTGGCTCAGTTCACATTCAGGCCTACATCCAGTGCTGTAACAGACTTGCTGTTGTGGTTGAGGAGACACATCAGGACTGTCTTCTATAAACTAGAATAAAACTCCCCATGGAGCTGAACACTGACTTCAGCTAGACAGCTATCTTAGTGATTAACTTAGTGATAGTTATTTTTTATTTGTGCCCCTACCTAAGTTTATGGTTGAACGGTGGCAGGTTTTATATGGAATTACCAAACTGGGTCACTGACAGCAAGGTCAAATATCTAAAATAGATTTTATTCAATAGCATTTGTTTGAAACGTACAAATTAGTAACATTAATACTTGTAGGGCATATACTTGAAAGGGGCAGGTTTTTGGCTGAAAATACCTTTCAGTCGCTTATAGAAAATATGAATCAGACAGTCTATACTGTTTTTGTGGTTGTGAAAAAGCTGTTGTGGACCTGCACACAGTCTCCAGTGCTGAAGTAAAGAAGACAAAGTTCTTTTTGTATTTTGTTCTTATTTGAAAACACCTTTTTTTTTCTCTCTCTCTCACATAAACTCTGTAGACATCTTCCTTTGTGGATTCCACCCCATCTCCCAATAAGATGCTCACAGAAAACCCTTTAAATGTTTTCTTAAAACAAGAGAGGGAAGGTGAGGTGTCATGCTCCAGTATTAAAGAAGAGCCATCTGAAGGAGACACAGAGGCTGTAACGGTAAAACAGGAGGTTCAGGATGAGTCGTAAGGAGGGTCACAAACAATTAGTGCAATTCTGTTTTAAACCGTGCTGCTGCTTTAAGACCTCCTTCTCTCGTCATTACTTGAGTTTCTGTAAAACTATTTTTATACAGAATGGCTCTGAGGCAGGGTCCTCAGCTATGCATACATTTAAATACATTTTTGTATTTGTAACTGCCTGCAATTTTCAGGTGTTTTTTTGCTGTGTGAATGCCAAGTGAAATGTACTTTAAAAATATGTATGTTGGGGGTAAATGTGTGTATAATTTAATTTATAAATAAAGAAATATTTTTGGTATTTGTTGTGTAATATTGAAAATCTAAAACATTCAGTTTAAATCCTCCAAGAATTTACGTTTTTTCTTAATGAGACGTTTGTACAGAAATCAAGACTTTTGAGAGCAATGAAGAACTAGATTCGCAGACGACATGTCGAGAGTTCTATAATCCCTAATTTTAGTCGTTAGAAAATTTCTTCAAGTCAGAGAGTTTCAGTTATAAAGGATAAAGATGGATCCAGCTTTCTCCCCATCTTTCATCTAAATGTGTAAATACATGCGTGTCAAGCCCATTGAGTTTACTAATGTTTTTGGTTATGGTTAATAAAAATGTGTTTAGTTTAATAAGCGGGGAAAAAAATAAATAATTTTTGCAGAAATTTGAGGTTTGCTTGACATACTGAATATTCAATAAAGTGAATCATCATTTAAAAAAAGTGTCTGTGTGTGGCAAGTGTTTACTTGTGTACTTTTTGAAATGTTTATCCTAAATAAAATTTAGTGTTAATGATACCTGGCTCATGAAGTCCTTTTATTCTTTTCTTTTAACCTGGCACTGTGTATTGTGGCAACAAACTGACAGTAGTGTATTTAGTTTTCGATTTCTAAGGAGGCTGTTACAATTCAGCCATCTGATAACACACAAAAAAAACCTTTGTATGTAGAGTGAGCTTCAATTTTGGTGGGTCTCAAGCTGTAATTATTAAAAAGCAAACTACAATAAGAGTAAATATCATGTACACCTTTCAGAGCAGGTCAGTGGTCAGCATTATGTTTGTGTATCTGAACCAATGAACGTGTTCCAATATGATTTGATAGCTTCTGATTTGTTCGAATTCGAAAGTTACTAAGGGGCACATTAATATAGTTACAGACAAATATGAATTACACCTGTACTTTATTTGTTTCTAATCACTTTGTTGAGTCAATTAATTTCAATTAAATGTATGCGTCAATCCTAATTATCTGATCATTGCACATTTATTCATTGCCAATAATTTATTGAAATTTTTTATTAAAATCACCAGGGAAAATAAAACAAGGAAGACATGTTGATTTAACAGATTTTGCTTACCAAAATGTACTCATTTTACATGATCAACTATAACATAAAAGAGATTTATTTTAATTCCATGATCTGTAGACACCAAGACCAACTGCCAAACAGGAGAAGATGCACACTGTGGAAAGATCCCAGAGAGATATTATGTTGTGATTGATAAATTCAGTAACACAGTCGAGGTCATACGTTTCCATACAATCTGCAGAATATTATTAATAAATGTAATTATTTTGTATTCTCTGAAACTTAACTATCATATGTAGCTTTTTGTACTAAAAGAAATGAGATCATTGTGCAAAATAATATATTTACACCCCCCTGGCTCTAAACGTGTCATCTTGCCTTCTTGAGTTTGCAGCTTTTGTAATAGTTGTGTACGAGTCCCTCAGTTGTCCTTCGACTCATGAACGACTCACAAAATATAAAAACAGTTGTCGATCATCGAGGTAACACCACACGGTATTAAAAAAGGAAGTGTATGGAAACTTTTAAACGGGATCATTTATTGTCTTGTGGACTAATTGTGTTACGTGGAACAGCATATTCAGTTTAGAACTCAAACATACAATTTTTATCATCTGCTTTTGTTTTTTTTTAAATATATTTATATATATCTATTTATATATTAGAATATTTGCATTCCACAAGGCCTATGTAAACTTATGACCTCAAAATGACACGTGACTAATCTCGGCGTACCTGCAAGATATCGGATCGTCTGGAGCTTCAGTGATTCCAGGAGTGTTTTCAGTGAAGCCACTTCGATATCTATTTTCTTAATGGTATCAATTGCACTGGATTCGATTTCGGCATTCTAAACATTACAAAAAGATATTTCAGCCTAAATATCTGAGTTATAACTTTTCATGAGCAACTTTTTAAAATAACAACAACCTACCTTTTGGTGAAACTCAGAGCTGACCTCCATCAGTTTTTTCTCATGCTCTGTAAACTGATGCATTTGAAACGGATTCATATTTTGTGTATAAAGATGGTACAAGCTTCTAATTATGTTTTTAACAAACCAGGATACATAACCGAAGATGGTGACTTACCATGTCGATTACTCGACTTCGCTCAAGATTAATATCCAACTTTGTGTCTGCTCTGATTTTTTGACTCTCCTCCTTCAATCAAAAGACGCAATGTTAAAAATCGATGTGAATTTAATAATGGTTGTGAAAAATATCAGTCTAAAAACTACATTATTCGTTCAGGAAGAAAAGACTTTACTCACAAGCAATCTGTTCTTGATCTGCTCAAGTTCAGTCTTCATTTTCTAAACAGAAGAATTGAGTTTAACTCAAACAAAAACAAAACAAAACAAAAAAAAAAAACCTTTTGGGTACTGATTATCCAAAGGCATGATTTCAAGCGAATTCTGGACTAGAGTATCAAGGCCAAAAAAACTAAGGCTAAAGTTTATAGCTAAAGGTTTAGGGAAAACCCAAAGCTCAGGAAGAACAAGTTTTTCACACATGGCAGAGATATGAATCAAGCCCCCATCCATCCCTTATTGGCTAAAGAGAGAGTTTAATAAGCATAATAAAAACAGTCAGCGTAAAGCTGTCTTTCACACTGTGATTAAGTTGTTAGACAGCTACCACACATACTATACAGAGATGAACTGAAGTCTAATGAGTTCAGGACAGAATATTTAAATAAGCATTTTCCTCCCTTTTCTCTGATGGACTTAACCGGTATTTTAAAGACAATAACAACGTCGTAAAAGTCGTAAAAACGTGAAAAATGTTTTCCAAGCTGCTACACATGTATTTTGGCTGTTTGTTTATACTTCTATATAAGGCTTTTTAAAAATACACATTGATGTCTAAAACTCTACTACCTCTCCAGTCAATTTCATATAAAGCAATAATGTATATACAGTCAGGTCCATAAATATTGGGACATCGACACAATTCTAACATTTTTGGCTCTATACACCACCACAATGGATTTGAAATGAAACGAACAAGTTGTGCTTTAACTGCAGTGTCAGCTTTAATTTGAGGGCATTCAAATACATCCAAATCAGGTGAACAGAGTAGGAATTACAACAGTTTGTATATGTGCCTCCCACTTGTTCAGGGACCAAAAGTAATGGGACAGAATATTAATCATAAATCAACCTTTCACTTTTTTTATTACTTGGTTGCAAATCCTTTACAGTCAATTACAGCCTGAAGTCTGGAACGCATAGACATCACCAGACACTGGGTTTCATCCCTGGTGATGCTCTGCCAGGCCTCTACTGCAACTGTCTTCAGTTCCTGCTTGTTCTTGGGGCATTTCCCCTTCAGCTTTGTCTACATCCATTCGAATTCATGTCAGGTGATTGACTTGGCCATTGCATAACATTCCACTTTCTTCTCTTAAAAAACTCTTTGGTTGCTTTTGCAGTATGCTTTGGGTCATTGTCCATCTGCACTGTGAAGCGCCGTCCTGTTGTGAACACCCTTCACAACAGTTGGCCAGATCAAGAACACTCTCCAGGAGGTAGGTGTATATGTGTCAAAGTCAACAATCAAGAGAAGACTTCACCAGCGTGAATACAGAGGGTTCACCACAAGATGTAAACCATTTGTGAGCCTCAAAAACAGGTAGGCCAGATTAGAGTTTGCCAAACAACATCTAAAAAAGCCTCCACAGTTCTGGAACAACATCCTATGGACAGATGAGACCAAGATCAACTTGTACCAGAGTGATGGGAAGAGAAGAGTATGGAGAAGGAAAGGAACTGCTCATGATCCTAAGCATACCACCTCATCAGTGAAGCATGGTGGTGGTAGTGTCTTGGCATGGACATGTATGGCTGCCAATGGAACTGGTTCTCTTGTATTTATTGATGATGTGACTGCTGACAAAAGCAGCAGAATGAATTCTGAAGTGTTTCGGGCAATATTATCTGCTCATATTCAGCCAAATGCTTCAGAACTCATTAGACAGCGCTTCACAGTGCAGATGGACAATGACCCAAAGCATACTGCAAAAGAAACCAAAGAGTTTTTTAATAGAAGAAAGTGGAATGTTATGCAATGGCCAAGTGAATCACCTGACCTGAATTCGATTGGCTGTAGACAAAGCTGAAGGGGAAATGCCCCAAGAACAAGCAGGAACTGAAGACAGTTGCAGTAGAGGCCTGGCAGAGCATCACCAGTGATGAAACACAGCGTCAGGTGATGTCAATGCGTTCCAGACTTCAGGCTGTAATTGACTGTAGAGGATTTGCAACCAAGTATTAAAAAAAGTGAAAGTTTGATTTATGATTATTATTCTGTCCCATTACTTTTGGTCCCTTAACAAGTGGGAGGCACATATGCAAACTGTTGTAATTCCTACTCCGTTCACCTGATTTGGATGTAAATGCCCTCAAATTAAAGCTGACACTCTGCAGTTAAAGCACAACTTGTTCGTTTCATTTCAAATCCATTGTGGTGGTGTATAGAGCCAAAAATGTTAGAATTGTGTCAATGTCCCAATATTTATGGACCTGATTATATAATGATTTTATTTCCAAAAGACCCGCAAGTAACATACTGCGTTTTCCGATCTCAAGTTGGAAAATTCACTTTTCTCCAGAATAACCATGTCCTTCCTAATGGAATCCAGATGAGCCATAATTTGCTGGAGAGCAATTTCCTGCAACAGAAATGCCAGTGAAGAAAATCTGCACTGTAATTTGTGTAGATTTACACCATTTTCTTGGTTGATTCTTTACCTGATGAGCTCCTGTTACCATGTCCCTGTACACAATGTCCATGTTGGCTGTTGTGAGAGTGACCAGCGCACTGACAATCAACTCTGCCTGCTTCTTTTCAAACCCTACACAAAATGGAGCTTGTGGTGTTAAACAACACACAAACCTAGCATACAGCTTCTTCAGAACTCTCCTTATTTCTGGATCAATTGAACAGAAATCATAAAAGCAGATCATTAGAAACTGGATCAGCACATGCTAGAGGGGTTCTCAATAAAAGTCAATTTAAATATTATACCGATTTTTAATATTATTGCTTCACTGAAAGCTTGAGTTCATCATACCAACACAAAATAATAACAAAAGAGACCCAGTAAAACAGATGATAGACTGACTGTAAAAATGCCTGAGTTGAATTTAATTTCACACAAGAAAACCCAGCACTAAATGACTTCTCAATGACAATGTTACACTCCTTGGGGGTTTTAAGGAACTCTAAAAGGCTCTTTAGGTTTGTCCCTAAGGCGGAATCATTAATGGTTTTTTGGAAGTGATAGCTTAGTGACAGGTGATGGACTACTGATTAGAGGGTTTTGTGTTCAAATACCAGTACCACCAGCTGGGCCCATGAACTAGGCCCATGAGCGAGGCCAATCGATGGAGGTTACTCAGGGTTAGAGTGTATGCTGTAAATGTTTAATACAGAACTATAAAACAGATGTCCAATTAAACCTAAACCCATTGCCAGAAAAACTATGAAAGGCCTGGATATCTGCCTGCAATTATTACAGTCCATAAGGGTCACCCTAGACAGAAGCTACATGTTCGGTACGGCTTACTCTACACGTGGTCACAGAGAACCTGGAGTCTTTCCAGAGGCCTCGGGGCACAAGGCAGGAAAAGCCCTGGAGCGGGTGCCAGAATACCCTCAGATAAAAGGGTGAACATGCAAACGCCACACAAAATCGATCCCCCGGCCCTGGCGATGCAAAACAAACATGCTAACCACTCAGCCACAGTTTCAAGGGGGGCTTCAACAACTATATTACTACTAAATTATTATTATTATTATTAGTAGTAGTAGTAGTGGTAGTAGTAGTAGTATTAAAATGAAGCACAACTGCACAAGTAGAACTGCTGGTCTCACAGCTCCAGAGTCTTCTGTTTTATCCTGAGCTTGGGTTATTTTCTGTGTGAAGTTTATAGCCCTCATGTGTCCATGTGAGGGATCTTCTGGGGTTTTTACGCTTTCCACCAACCTCACAGAGATGACTCGAATTCTCTAGGTGTGAGTACTCGTGATGCCACAGGGTCCAAGGACAGACTCTGGATTCACTGGAACTGACCATGATAAAGTGTTACTGATGATGAATGAAGGACTCATTTGGCTCAGCAAATGAAATGACAGAAACCCCATCACTATATTCTGTATTTTTGTCTGGCTTAACAGGGTTTTTCATGGGTTTGTTAATACTTTGGGTCATACATCTAACTTTCTAAGGGGTTCACAAACATCTAAGCAACACTGTACCGTTTGATTCCAGCTCTTTGACCACAGAATGACTGTCGAAGGTCAGTTTTCTTTGCTCCAGTGGAGTCAGTTCCACTTTCCTGACATCATACGTCCTTCTACTGGCAGTCACGTGGAACCCTGATTAAAAATACAGCTAGCTCAAGCAACAAACAAACAAGCAATCAAATGAATAAATAAGGATAAAAACATGTACTGCACCTCTAGAAAGGCAGGAGGATGTCGGAATGACCCAGTGAAGAGATCCGACATGCTGTCTGATCTGAACAGCAGAGTATCTGAGTAAAAACAATCCCAGATGCATGATTCAAAAATATTATCTGATTATTTATGTGGTTTAAAAAAGCAAATTACAAAAAAAACAAAAAAAAAAACAAAAACAAATATATATTCACTTTTCTAACAAGTACTAAGTATATTAAAAAGTAAAGATACTAAAGTATAACTTAAAAGGCATCAGCAGAATTTTACAGCGAACACTTTGGTTTCATTCTAAATCACATCATTCACATCATGCTTCCTTCATTGTCTAAAAGCATCGTTTCTTTCAGAAGAATCGACTCTTTATTATCAAACGCAAAGTATCGGAGAGTCGATTCTTTTGAAAGCCAAAAAATAGTCACTGTTTGTTACAGAAAGCTTTGGTATCACACAGTGACTATTTGTGGCTGTATATTTATTGTACGCTTAAATAATGTTTTCGGATCCGAGTACCTGATTTGATTGTGAATACAGGAGTCGACTCGTGGAATTGAGAATCGTTCCACATTGAATCGGATTTGAATTTGATTTAAGTTGAATCCCTAGATTCTGCACTCTGTTCAGTGCACTTTAAATTTACTTGGGATGTATTTGGGATGAAGCCTTTATTTTGACTCTCGTCATACTTCCGGAAACAAGCGTTTTGCGCGAGGTGTATTTTAAATAAAGTAAACTTTATTGATTCAGTAAACTGTCATGGCGGCGTCCACAAGCCAGAGTTGGAGCTGGTTTGTCGCTTTGGCTCTTGGAGTTTCTTTTCTGAAATGTCTGCTCATAAATGCATAGTGAGTGAACAGTTTAACCTAATACACTGAGTCTGAAACACGGCTTAATTGATCAAACTTTATTTGTAATCGTTTCTTAAAAACAAACAAACAAACAAATGGCTTCTTTTCTCTGTAATAGTATAAAGATTTGGCTTTTTTTTTGTTTTTGTTTTTTTTAAGAGCCTTTGTTATATTAAACAGCCATTCGGTCTAATGACACTGATGGAAATGTCAGTGTGACCTCACGATATTAGCTCATGACACAATTTTGTGATTATTGTAAAAGCTTTACTGATAACCGCTGATTAAAGAGCAACTAGTTCAAGTCAAGAAGCATTTATTGCCATTTTATTTAGCTGATGCAATACACAGCAGCAGTTACATGAGACACTATGTGAAAAGAGCAAAAACAGTGTGCAAAACAACAGCATGTAAACAGTTTGATGGATGTATAATGGAAGAGTGTATATTTGGTGATGATCTGTGCAGTCCATACAGTTGATGTGTATGTATGTGTTGTGCTCAGTTCAGTTACTGAGTTACATAGTCACATCAGGGTTTCAGGCAGAAAATTTGTTAGTTAAGGTGTAGGTTAAGGCGTTAGGTTAAGGCGTTAGGGTTCGGCGGGTGGGCGGGGCTTCTTTGTGAGATAGACCACAGACTCTGTACTACATTTAAACAACATATAATAATAAATAAGAAAGTCTAAACACTTAGTTATCCTCTAGACAGTGCCGGACCACGTCTTTCTCTCATTTTGGAATGTTGTTTTGCACTTTCTTATTTATTATTATATGTTGTTTAAACGTATAGTGCGCGCTCGCGGTGTGAAGCACGTCTGCTCTATTCTCCGAGATGCACTTGACGGCCTTTTGTACAGCGGAATATTATTATTTTTTTGGACGACCTAGTTAAGGCGGTAGGATTTTCGAGCTTAGGCGGGCAGCTTTAACTGAAAAGCGCTGCGGGAAACCCTGCACATGTTTTACAACGATTTTAGTACTAATGGTTTTATTTCTCTGATTAAAAATACAACATGATCTAAACTGTTACCAGCTATTAAACTTATCTTGACCACCACACCCACTGTTTTGGCAGCTGGTAACTGCTCAGGATTGCAGACAGGTGGTGGAAACCTTTGCATATTTTCCTCCAAAAATGTATTTAACTCATTCATAAATATAATAGCTTGCTTATGACATTGTAGGATTTCAAGGATTTCATACCAACTTATTTGGTAATTTTCTAGTCACTCTACAGATTTTGAAGTCCACCGGAACTGGCTTGCTATCACTCACTCTCTGCCTGTGTCAAAGTGGTATTATGAGGTATTTACTCACAATAAATAATTACAGCATTCTCGTACTGTGATGCCTCGTAACATATCGTAATGTAATTACAGTCAAGCCTTTTTATGTCTGCATAATCCAGCAGTGTCCAATCTTATCAACCAAGCAGAAGCTGCACCTGATTCCACCTGTTTAATGAGTTCTTCTTGGCTTTTAAAAGACTCTGGTGTGGCTTCTGCTTGGTTGGAATGAAAACCTGCACCCACACTGGCCCTTTCCGGATAAGACTGGACACCGCTTGCTTAATCAATTAAGAGTTTGAAAGATTCTAATTTTCTCGCCTTAATGTTTTCAGGCTACATCAGAGTGGACACTGGATTATCCTCCCCTGTTTGCATGGTTTGAGTTTGGACTGTCGCACGTCGGCAAATACTTTGATGCGAAGATGCTGGTTGTTGAGAACCTTAATTACTCCAGTCCTGCTACAGTGCTGTTCCAGAGACTTTCTGTCATTATAACTGATGTGGTCTTCATTTATGCAGCTAGAGAGTACGATTGTGTTAATCATATCATGACTTACTCACACTACGATGACCCCAGCAGACTAAATATGGTTGGCATCGTTCTGAACTTATACTGTTAAATCGTCTATGTTTGGGATTTTGTGGTGTTTTTAGATGTTGTAAATGTTTACGGGAAGACAAAGGAAAGGATCTGCTGGCAAAGCCGTCTTTCATCCTGGCCACACTGCTGCTGTGGAACTGTGGACTTCTCATCGTTGATCGTATCCTTATTAAACTGACATACCGATTTATTCATCAATATGAACTAACCCAGTAGTGTGTCTTTAATCACTCTGAAGTCAATGTAATAAATCCTTAAATTACATCATGTAGATATTCATTTCCAGTACAATGGCTTCCTCTTTGGAATTCTTCTGCTATCAGTTGCACGACATCTTCAGGTGTGAAAGATTCTTTTCATCTTCCTTTTTTTTTCATCTGCTAAATTTCACCTATTATTTTTATATATCTACACAGTCATTCATGTCACATGCTTGTATTCAAATCAGCTAACATTTGAGGATGATTACAATCCAAGTAAAAAAACAATATATAATTTAAAAGCCTCACAATTTTGCTGTTAAACCAACCAAATGTTACATTTACAAAAAGTTAAATTTTTAATTGGGGAATTACACCCAATCTGGCACCCTGTTCAATTATGGCATAAATCATATTACGTGTTATAGTTGAGGACGAGGTAAAAAAGACTTTAATAGTTTTAAATGAATGTTTTCGTTTTAATATACAAATTTAAAAATGAAAGAGTTTGCTTTTAGTAATCATCACATGTAATAATTCATTATATTAAGCTATAGTTTTATAATGCATTAAAATATAAAAAATGTTGAAGTGATTACAGTGAGCAGAAGTGACACTTACTGCATTCTCCTCACTGTTATTGTCATGCAGAAGGCAAGTGTTTTATCTTTTTCAGTCAGATATTCAGTCATGTTAATTATTTTCATTATATAAAATACTTAAAATAGTGAATATGATCTCATCTTTAAATGTTTGTCTTTAAATATAATGTGTAATACTTGCTTGTAGCCTGACTAAGACTCTGCACCACATCTTACACACACACCTCTCTCTCTCTCTCTCCCCCCCCCCCCCCCCTGCTTGTGTTTAAACAGAACAGACACTATGAGGGAGCCCTACTGTTTGCCATCCTCTTAAATCTGAAGCACATATACCTGTACATGGCTCCTGCTTACGGAATCTTCCTGCTCAGGTGTTTCTGCTTCACACAGAGTAACACAGGTGTGGCTTTTTAAAAACATCTGGATGCCCTGTTACATTTATGGAGTACATTATGAAGTGTGCTAAAAGAAGTTGATCTAATATTTATTAGTGATATCCAATATACTTAAAAGTTAATCTAATATTTAAACTGCAGATTGATATTTGTACTTGTCCCCCATCTTGTAACCCAAGTCCCTTGGAATCGGCTCCAGGTTCCCTGTGACCCTGTGTATGTTAAGCGGCACAGAAAATGTATGGATGAATGAATGGATGTTTGATTGGACCTGCAGTTGTCAGTCCAACATTGAGTTAAAAAAACAGCACATCCTGTAGTCTTTTATTCCTCTTACACCACAGCAATTTACCAACATATACAACTTTTATTTATTAAAAAATGACATCATACCCTTTATACTCGTACTTTATTTTTAATAAAGTTATGTTTAATGTGGAATATTCATTCCATTAAATAAGCATAAATGATAATGATAATTTGTGTTACAAATCATTTTAAGTTTTATAAAATTCAAGTCTGTTTTTCAGGCACAAATCTACATGTGATGTAAAAGAAAAATAAAATCCTCCTAACACAGCTCTTGTATTCTCTTTAGATGGCTCAGTGAGGTGGAGGAGTTTCAGCCTTTTTCGCCTAGTAGCTCTAGGATTTATTGTTCTGTCCACCTTTGCTGTGTCTTTTGGACCCTTTATTGTCCTGGTATGTGTCATTTGATTGTCTCTTTAATTCCAAGGTCTTTGTCTGAGTGTTTTGTTGATTTAAAGAAACAATTATTTTATTCCTGATCTATTAAAGGGTCAAATGCAACAAGTCCTTTCCAGACTCTTCCCTTTCAAGCGTGGGTTATGTCACGCCTACTGGGCCCCTAATATCTGGGCGCTATACAACATTGCAGACAAAGCTCTATCTGTCCTGGGTAAGAAAACTATATACATATACGATATATATACACACATACATATATATATTTTATATCATTCCATTTTGAGAATGGTACCGCACAGTGCAGCCACGGTGCTTCGCTCTCCAGTTGTTTTAATTGTTTTTTGTTTTTTTGTTTATTTAACACTATCAGTTTTTAACAGGGATGAACTGGTAAATATTCAGCAGAACACACCACAAAATCTACTACCAGTTTTCGAATATTCGGACGTTTCGCTGAACATTATATACATCTACATCAATGAAAGGTGGTGTACAGATATGACCGTGTTAAAGAAGATGTGTTGTCCAGATCTAGAAGCGCTCTTCATTAACTGTAAGCCTTTCTACTCGCAGTGGGAGTTTCACTCGTTTATTGTTGTGAGTGTTTACATTCCACCGTAAGAGCAAGTGAGCCTGGATTTACAAAAACTGGCTAATCATATAACAGGGACAGAACAACAGCACCCGGACTCTATTAGAATAATTATTGGGACTTGTGAACTCCTAAATTACAGACAGCACGTTACATATCACACCAGAGACAGTAAGATACTGGACCTCTGTTACACCACAATAAAGAATGCATATCGCTGCCTGGTTCATTTTATACAAACCTACAGGCAAAAACTGGTTAAAAACCTGTTAAACTTGTAGTGAAGACTGAAAAATATGGACTAACAAAACAGAGCTGGTTTTACAAGCCTGTTTTAACCTCAATGATTGGAGTATTTTTTAAAGCTGCTGCCAACGATCTGGACGAGCTCACTGAGACTGTAACTTCATACATCAGTTTCTGTGAGGACACGTGCATGCCTACCAGGAGTCATCTAACGTTCAACAATGATAAGCCATGGTTTACAGCAAAACTCAGACATCTTCATCAGGACAAAGATGACTACAGAAATGGACACAGGTTCTTGTACATTCAGGCCAGGAACACTCTGAATAAGGAGATTAGAGCAGCTAAGAAGAGCTACGCTAAAAAGTTTCGGTCTGGAAAGGTCTGAAAGCCATCACCAACTACAAGACTCCATCCCCCGGCACTGTGGTGAATCAACAACTTGCTGAAGATCTGAATGAGTTTTATTGTGTATTCGAAACCCCCACACACATTCTGATCATCTCTTTACCTAACCTTTAACACCTCCATTAACCTCCCTTGACCCCTCTCCTGAGCTCCAGATCAGTGACGATGATGTGCACCAGGTCTTCAGAAAGAACAAAAGAAGAAAGGCACCAGGCCCAGATAGTGTGACACCAACCTGCCTGAAAACCTGTGCTGACCAGCTGGCCTCCATCTTCACACAGATCTTCAACGGATCACTGGAGCTGTGTGAAGTCCCTGTCTGCTTCAAACACTCAACCATCATCCCCATCCCAAAGAAACCCAAAGATTATTTATCGACGGCAGACCTGTGGCGCTGACGTCTGTTGTCTTGAAATCGCTCAACAACTGGTTCTGGTTTATCTGAAAGACTTCACTGGACCCTTACTGGACCCCCTGCAGTTTGCTTATTGTGCAAACAGGTCCATGGATGGTGTAGTAAACCTGGGACTGCATTACATCCTGCAACACCAGGATAAATCAGGGAATTATGTGAGGATCCTGTTAATAGACTTCAGTTCAGACTTCCAACACCATCATTCCAACACCTTCCAGACTAAACTAACCCAGCTCTATGTTCCTAGCTCTATCTGTCAGTGGATCACCAGCTTTCTGACAGATACAGTAGGCAGCAGACTGGGGAGGTTTATGACGACACTATAGTCATTGACCTCATCAAAGACAAAAATGTGTCTGCCTACAGACAGGATGTTAAATTGCTGGCTATCTGGTGCAGTCACAACTACTTGGAGCTCAATTCTCTCAAAACAGTGGAGATGATAGTGGACTTCAGGAGAAACAACCTGCACTCCCCCCACTCACCATCATGGACAGCACTGTGGCTGCAGTGAAGGCTTTCACGTTCTTGGGCTCCACCATCTCCCAGGGCCTGAAGTGGGGGACACACATCACATCGACACCATTTGTAAAAAAAAAAAAAAAATACATATATATATATTATTCAGATATAATGATAATTCAGGATAAAATTAATGATAAAATTGAAATTAATCCCTAAGAGAGCCATAGCTGATGATGACCAGGAAAAACTCCCTGAGACAATATTAGGAGGAAACGTTGAGTGGAATCAGACTCAAAGGGGAATGACGACAACCCTAGCTGTTTGTGAGTTCATCTATTTGGAAGGAGGCAGATATCAGATTCATCCGTGTCTGTGTGTTACTTCGCCTTGTGGCGTAGCATGAGAAAACGTATGGCTTTATAGTGTCTCTAGAAGCCCTTACCTTTTCCAGTTTAAAGCTGTTGTATAATAGAGTTGGATGGAGGGAAATGGCAGGTGAGCAACTTGGGGAGAACATGAAGACCCAACAGTACTGTCAGAGCTGAAGTTATAGAAAATGACTTCTATTCAGATTTGAGAATTTAACAGTGATGATTAAACCAAATCCTAACGCTTCTTGCTTATTTTAGGTGTGAAATTCAAACTGCTTGACCAGAACAAACTTCCCAAAGCCTCGATGACCGGAGGTTTGGTTCAGGAATTTCAACACTCTGTTCTTCCCCCCGTGTCTCCTCTAGTGACGCTCGCTTGTACTTTACTATCAATCCTGGTGAGTGCTTTGGCTGTGCATGTTAATTAAACACCACTGGTGGTGTCCAGTTTTGCTGAGATTGTGATTGAAGTAATTTGATAACTTACTTCAACTCTGTCTTAGCTTTCAGATGGCAAAACCATGTTAAGCCTTCATGAACAGTTGATCTGTTCCACTAATCTGAATCTCGTACGATATACAAAATCTGAAAGTCTTAAAAAGTATGAAGAATCAGAAATGTATTTATAATCCTTCCCACTGATTACTTACTGTTATTAGGTTTTTTATACAATAATTAAAAAATAAAAGTACCTATAAAATTTATATTTTTAATCATTTGAATAATCATCAGTTCATCTTTCTCTCTTTGGCTGTATTATTATACACAAATTCGTGTATGCTTTTAAATTCTTGGCCACACCCCCTGTCTGAGTCTGATGCTAATCAGAAGATTCGAAAAAGTTTTGGCAGAAATATTTTCCCCCTTTTTTCCTGCATAGCCTGTCCTGTTCATTACATGGCGAAGGCCTAACGGAGCCCGAGGTTTTCTGCGCTGCGTCATTGTTTGTGCCCTGGGATCTTTCATGTTTGGTTGGCATGTCCATGAGAAAGCCATTTTAATGGCAATACTTCCTCTAAGGTAATATTTTACTTTGGTTTAGAACAGAAGCTAAACTTTGTCTCGTTGCTCGTACATTTTTGGTCTGTTACTTTTCAGCTTGCTAGCGGTAGAGAGTAAGGAAGATGCTCGAACCTTTCTGATCCTCAGCACAACAGGCCATTTCTCCCTCTTTCCGCTCCTCTTTACAGCCCCAGGTATGGACTTTTCTGTCACACTGTCACTTCAACATGATCTAACATTACTTTGGTTATGTTAATGAACACATCATCCTCTTTTTTTCTTGCAGAGCTCCCTATCAAAATTCTCTTTATGCTGATGTTTACAGTCTTCAGTTTTACCTCATTCAAGAAGCTTTTCAGGTTAGTTCAAGAGATTTTTCAAGACAATACATTGAGAAAATTCACCTTAAGTTCTAATCGGTAATTGGAGTGTGTTTACTGTAGCACAAACTACAAATAAGCCTATATTACAATTAAGTAGTCAAAAAAATGTTTTTGGGGAATAATAGAAATTTCCAAATGTGCTGATATTTTGCATATTATCTATAGTTTTTGTTTAAATGACAATTGATGCACATGTGCTTATACAGTTTCCTCAAAAAGTATTGCAGATTTAGTAGAAATATTAAATTAGAAGCAGGAAGATTAGATGTATTTAATTATGTAAAAGAGCTGGATGTTTTGCTTGGTGGTGTTCAAGTTACAGATGCAGAATCACTGACTTATTTGGTCTGTTGCTGGGTTTATTTTTCCTGCAGTAAAGCAGGCTGGTTGGTGAACTCAGTGGAAGCTGTGTATCTCCTGGGCCTGGTTCCTCTGGAGCTCATCTGTGAGATTGTTTACCCACTGACCAGCTGGCAGCAGACGCTTCCCTTCATCCCTTTGCTTCTCACCTCTGTCTACTGTGCACTGGGTGTGGTTTACTGCTTCATCAGACTCTACTTATCAGTGTTCACTGTTCCATTTAGCAAAGTGAAAGCCCAGTAATAAATAAAGGTTGTAGAAACACTAATCTGTTATTACTTTTTGTGTACAATGATGTGACCGAATGTTACTTTGGACTCACTTTTGGGAAAGCGGTGTCTATCAGTGTAAGTGCTTTTATTTTGATACACAATAATTTTCTACTGAATGTAATATTTTGATTAAAGAACTATACTTTTACGTTTCCATCATCTTTTCATGGCTTCAATTTAATACAGTAATATTGCAGATCAGACGCATAAAATACGACACAGATATTTTTCCACATTTTATTCCTTGCACTTCTCTCACAATAATTAAAGTTGTGAAGTACTTTTTAACATACTTTGACATAAACTGTAGCAAGAGCTTGCTGTAAGTCCCGTGATGACATTTTAGGGATTTTGGAGGTTCTTCTAGCATCTTGCAGTCTGCTTGAACTTGCTTGCATGGCCTGAACTGGCCATGTTGGCATTATTTTAAATGTTCTTTACTTGCAATTGATTTTCCAGACAGTGGAATGGCTGATTACAAATCCTTTTGCGATCTTGTTATATCCATTACCAGACTCATAAACATCAACAATCTCCTTTCTTTAGGCCTCAGAGAGCTTCTTGGATCTCACCATGGTAAAACATCTCACTTCAACAATAAAGAGCAAACCAAACTAAATAACTGAGGTTTAAATGAGGCAAGCCTTCTACAAATTCTCTGTAACAATGGTTTAATAAGTTGCACCTGATGTGATACACCCGTAGGTCATTCTATCCAATTTAATTACAAATAATTGTCGTGCTGTCATTACTTTTTCCTCACAAGAAATTAGTTTTTTTCAAATTTTCATTTTACAAATCGTTTAAAAGGACCTTTCATTGGTTTTATTTGTTTAGTTGTAGTACTTGAATATTCCAATATTGTTATAAAGGTCAAATGCCCATTTGTAAAATGATTTAAAAAAGCACAGTTTATTATGTATTAAAGTTAAACCTGGATGTGTTTTTCCATATTGACTTAAATCTGTGCATATCATATGTATAAAGTAAACAAGACTGTTGCTTTAACAGAGCTGTAGTTTAAGCGCTTGCACTTGAATTACTTCAGTGATGAAGCACATTGTCATTAATTGGATCCAAAACAGGTTGTACAGTTTGGAAAAACCAGTACTAGTGTGTTTCAGCTCCGAATTTCAGTTTTTATGTTTTTGTACATAGTTTAATGCATTAAAATGAAAAAGATTCCAGAGGCAAACTGAGATCATTGAAACCACATTGATCACAGAACCATTAGATCATACTGTGAGCTGTCATAATAGTCATAACAACCCTTTCATCATGTTTAGTAATAATTCTGAAAGGACTGATAACTAAGAATTCAGCATAGTAGGAGTGATGAAGCATAAAAACTTGGTAGCATTCATTTTATATGAACTGAAAAATTGCAGTGAGGTCCTTCTGCATGCCCCAGATAGAGATACCCCAGAGCCTAGATGCATAGACACTGCATTTAATTGTGCTAAATAGTGATTTAGATTTTCACTGTAGCACTGTGTCTTTATCTAACACACAAAAAGCAATACTTTCTTTAAAATAAAAAAGGTCTACGTTCATTGTTTTTGTAATAAATTGTAACAACACGATAATTTTTTTAAAGTTTAATTTTTCTGTTCTCTCTATAAACAAGTATAAAATATTAGTATAAAAAAGTCTAAATTAGTGTACATGTGACTGCAGATCTTTGACCTTTCACAACTAAGCCTTTCCTTATAAAGCGACATGTTGCCAGTCACTGCCTCGCCATGTCCTGTCCTGTCACACAGTGCTTTGAGCTTCTTAAAGCATTAAAGGATCAGTCCATCTTTCCATTTTTGTTCTTCAGTCAAACGCCTGAGGAAGCTCGTTCAGTTTATGTATCGGAGCTGAATACAATCTGAGTATTGAAAACCTTTTTTTTTCTTCTGAAGAATAGTATATGAATTCTGCATGTTTTGGACAGCTAGATTTACTTATGCTAGTCTTTAGTCTAGCTAGTTAGCTGGCTGGCTTAGTTACACTTTCAAAGCTCACTATTTAAAAAAAATAACATTGTTGTAATTGAATGTTCTGAGTTTTATCATTTTGTTATTTCACATGATTTAGCTTTTGAATTTCTTAGCATTACTGTTTGATACAAATAATTATTTCTAAAAGCCAGTATACCATTGTTGTGCTGCAGTGCCTTGTACTGTCAGTGAGGTTCAAAGTGTCAATGAGCCGATGTGTCTCCAGAATGAAATTTATCTTATGTCCTTATCTGGCCTTGTTCGCCGTTGCATGGTTTCTGTCGTCCTTCAACAATAATCTCTAGCACTGGAGTCAGGTCCATAATTTTCTTTAGCATCTCCATTATATCTGGTTGTCCCCTGGCACCTTCAATGAATTCTTCAAGTGTTAATTCACCTTTAGAGAAAAAAATGGTACAAAAAGAGTATTGAGTCCAGCAGACAAGAAACAAACTGACCCCTGTGCAGTATACAGCATGTCACAGAGAAGAAGGCATTACTCTATTGAACACATTTTGCTAATGTTAAATAAACAACTCTACAGCAAATTGTACCTGTTCACTCACTCACTCACTCACTCACTCACTCACTCACTCACTCACTCACTCACTCACTCATTCATTTTCTACCGCTTATCCGATGGACCTGTTCACCTTTAATATAAATCTTGATATAAAACTTTGTATCGAGGTTTATACTTTTGATTTGTTTTTGTTTTTTTAAATAAAGAATATAAATAACATTTATAACTTTAAACATAAATACAGAAATATAAATTTGAGATACTTTGTTAAACTGTCTACGGAAGCGTATTGCATTCATTTGAGGAAAAAAAATCGACTCTGTTTTTCTGAATTAACGAGTTACTTATCTCAAAATTATGAGATAATTTTTCCTTAAAATAAAATGTATTTGCTCTGTTTTTCTGAATTAACGAGTTAATTATCTCAGAATTATGAGAATAATCTTCTCATAATGCAATACGCTTCCATAGACAGTTTAACAAAGTATCTCAAATTTATATTTCTGTATTTATGTTTAAAGTTATAAATGTTATTTATATTCTTTATTTAAAAAAACAAAACAAATCAAAAGTATATACCTCGATACAAAGTTTTATATTAAATTATTTCCTCAAGTGAATGCAATACACTTCCGTAACTGTCAGAGGTGCTGTTATAGAAAAAAAATAATCACCTCCTAACCAATCAGAATCAAGCATTTAACAGCATCTTTCAATCATCTTCATGTGAACTTTAGTTTATAAACTTGATTAATTTAAAGTAATTAATTATATCAACTCAGCTTATAAAATGTTTATTTAATTACAAGCTATTTAATTTAAAAAAATATAGTGATATTACCACCTGACTATTAGGAAAAAAGTGAATTAAATCAGCTATGTGATAGACTCACTAGACAGTTTAACATATTTAATATGTTCTGCAACTTCAACCATATATGTAGACAAAATTTGATTAAAATTTTGCTATCAACATTTGATAGCACCAATAACAAGGCATATTAACTTGAGTTTTTTTTGTTTTTTGTTTTTGTTTTTGGGGGGGGTTGCTTACCTTCTCCATTGACATCAATTGTTTCATATATAAGTGCTACTATCTCTTCTGGAACAATGCTCCGATTTCGTGTGATGTCCTGTATGGCCTGTAGTAATGAAAAATAAAACGTAGATAAAGTGGTTTGCTTTCATCTGGTTGAGATGACTTGACTGCTGGGTTATTGGAACTTTCCATCTCTCTGTTCCTCTGTATCACCTCTTGACCTTTCTGGCAGTCACATTTAAGTGGTTTCAAAATAGCAACATGTTTGGTATCATGTATAGATTAGTATTGACCTTAAACAGTTGTTGGCTCCAACATATTTATGTATAAAATAATTTTTATGGTCCAGTCTATTAAAATATTTTGTATAATTTACATGAAAAAAAATGGATTCTTGATTTTTGGACCTGGGAATTGATCTCACAACCTTCTGATTAGTAATCCAACACCTTAACCACTAAGATACCATGTCCCCAGATGCAAATACAAGGCTCCTGATTTGCACAACAGAATAAAACCAAGAGCAATGCCATGCTCATTAGGAGGGATTCTTGGGTGTCGGTCAGTTCTTGCATGCATACTGTAATTACATGGATTGTACTTTTCTCTGAGAGTGTTACACCTCCCTGTGACACTGCATGTGTAGCCCATGATAAAGAAGCAGTTGGTTGACTTCCTGCACACTGGAGGAAGTACAAAATAGCCTTTGTAGTCCCTGAGTAGTAGCTGTTGTTTGATAAGGGAGAGTGGAATGAGGGGTAGGAATTTACATTGACTAAATGAAGGACCAAAATGACATTAGCAGAAAATCAGGGAACAAAAATAAAATTAAAAATAAAATTTTAAATACAGTCTAAAGCAAATTTGCACCAAATGAGTAGTGAAATGGAAATTAAGTTGTAGGTTAGCACGTGTTTAATACGTACAAGCTAGCTAGCAGGTTTAAAGGTTTGGACAAACTCAAAGCTGTCCTTTGCTTTAAAAGTGACTGTGTAGGTACACAGAGGATTTTAAAATCAAATTGAATTAGGAGGTTAATGCTGCATACACAGTGATTCAGAATTTTACTTTAGACACTCAAAGTAAAAAGCCGGAAAAAAAAAAGAAACCAAACTTTTTTTTTTTTACCCTGATATTAGACTGTCTATAACCTTAGCTGATCTCAAGGAAAAAAAAATCCTTGATTATAATGCTAGTTGTCAAAAATACAATTGTTGTTTTTTCTGTAATTGTTGTTATGCATAATACAAAATGATCACTGATTACTGACTCTCATGTATTTGCACTTTAACTACAATAAATTATATCCAATTTAAAAATAGAATTTTTCCATTTGCATTATACATATATGTAACGTGGAATTGTTTTTCCAGCGTACCGTAAATATTGTCTCCAGTTCTTCTTTGTCGATTTTTCCATTGCCATCCTGGTCGAACAGTTTAAAATACCACTTTAATTTCTGGTTGATTTCACCTTTAAGCATCAGACTGATTGCAGCGATGTATTCCACAAAGTCTATGTATCCATCCTGAACAGAAAAACATCACGTCAGCTGGATTCAGTTCTCTGATGATAGCAGCTACATGCACACTATTAATGTGATCATTATCAGACCTATTTAAGTGATCACTGGATTAAATATGGTATTAAAGATTAAATAAACACACCCAGATTTTAATTAGTAAACAGGTTACCCAAATAATATATACTTTTAATGTGGTGTCTTTGGATGTAGCTTATGTGACATAGCCAATGCTTTATCACAAAGAGCAAAACTCAACCCAGCACTACATTTGACATGATGCTCCATTATAGATTTCTCATATTTGGTCCTCACCCCATCCATGTCAAACGTGTGGAAGACCTGTTCCACATAGCTGTTAGCATCCTCAGGCATCCCCTGCAGCCCAAGGATAGACTTCAGCTCAAATAGTGTGATCAGGCCTGATGGAGACTCCCTCATGAACTTGTTGTACCAGTGGTGCATGTCCTCGGCCAGGATGTCATCCAGGGTGGCGTGATTGTTGCCCATGTCTGAGGAAACACTCACTCTTTCTTCAGGTTCACACCAGTTATGCACTTAGCATGCCTCCTGCAGCCCAGGGCTCTTTTAACAGCATTGACCAGCCACACACTGATCACCACAGCAAGTCTCAAGATTCTAAACCTCTTATGTTGGTGTCATACTAAAAGAGTGATCACTTGAAATAACCTGTAATAGGATAACGGCAGCTTCGAACAGAGTGTATTTTTACGAGGAAGATCTGGCACAGAAAAAGAGAATGCTTATGTAAGTTATCCTGACTTCACCTCCATACTGCATTTACAATACGAAGTTTAAAGGGGCAGTGGTGGCTTAAGTGGTTAAGACTCTGGTTTGTTGACTGGAAGGTAAGGGTTCAAGCCCTGGCATTGTTGAGCTGCAAAAGTTAGGGAACTAAGCAAGGCACTTAACCCTCACTGCTCCATGGGCACTGTATCATAGCTGCCCCTGTGCTCCAACCCCAACCTCCTCAGTTGGGATATGTGAAGAAATGTGTATGTGGTGATAGAGAACAGTTCTATTCCTCAATTTCAATTCAAACTAGACAGTTGAATATCTGAAAAAGACAAGGTGATTTTGATCATAAGTCATTTATGGTGGCTCAAGTGGTGAAGGCTCTGAGTTGTTGACTGGAGAGCTGGGGTTCAAGTCCCAGCACTTCCAAGCTGCCACTGTTGGGCTCTTAAGCAAGGCTGTTAACACTCACTGCACAAAAGGTGCTGAACCATGGCTGACCCTGCAGTCAGACACCAACTTCATATGGGGTAAACAATGAAAGAATGTCACTGTGCTGTATTCCATCAAAGCATGCTTCTATCTGTCTAATACTTACTTAATTAAAGCCATCTAAATAAAAATTAAACTAAAGCCATCAAAATTTTCCATGCAAAAAGAACTTCTTTTAATACCCTACAGGAAGAAGTACACAACAATCAACATGCCTTTGTTTATTCATTCATTCATTTTCTACCGCTTATCCAAACTTCTCGGGTCACGGGGGGAGCCTGTGCCTATCTCAGGCGTCATCGGGCATCAAGGCAGGATACACCCTGGACGGAGTGCCAACCCATCGCAGGGCACACACACACACACACACTCATTCACTCACACACTATGGACAGTTTTTCCAGAAATGCCAATCAACCTACCATGCATGTCTTTGGACCCGGAGGAAACCCCCGAGGCACGGGGAGAACATGCAAACTCCACACACACAAGGTGGAGATGGGAATCGAACCCCAAACCCTGGAGGTGTGAGGCGAACGTGCTAACCACTAAGCAACCGTGCCCCCTTTGTTTATTCATTTGATTTAAAATGTTTCCCTACAATATAGACGCACTTTAGACTCACTAGACCGTGGCTCAAGCTTGAAACATTTATCATAGCCAATAACTGGGACCTCCTGTTAAGAGATATACAGAAATCATTTTTTTAATGCACTAATTAGTGTGTTTGTTGTTTTGTTACTCTTGTTGTTTTTTTTATTTTGTGCAGGTTCCTACAGCATGCAGAGCTTTTCCTAAATTAAATGAAGGTCAAACATGGTACTTTCAGAAAATTCTTAAAAGGTTGATGTCTGTAGTGTAATCATGGACTCTAAATTAGTCTGTTGTTGTTTCAATTTACACTTAACGGGATGTTCAGGCATCCGAGGAAGTCGTCGGCAGTGTTGTGCTAGTTACTAAAAAAAAAAAGTAACTAGTTACAGTTACTAGTTACTTCAAAAGTAACTCAATTACGCTATTGATTACACCAAAAAGTAACGCGTTACTGCCCAACACTGGTCGTCGGCATTGTCTTTGCTCCCTGACGCTGACTTTACGTTGGCTCTTACAGATTTGGCAATTTGCTTGAAGCATCTAATTAAATAATGTCATAATATCGCTGAATTGAGGTAATATTTAAAAAATATTTCAGTGCATTTAAAAAAAAAATAAAATAAAGTATTTGAAATGTACTGTAGTAATAGCTAACTACAATATGGTAACTGATAGTGATCAATGTAGATATACTACACAAATCCTTGGGACATGAGGACAACATATTTAAATACTGTATCTCACTCTAAGATGTCATTAAAATAACAAAAAATAAACAAAACCGAGTCTTTGATTTAAATTTTTATTATGAACATAAAACGTGACTGTGTATCTGACAACACACTATACACTTGCTCTAAATCCCAGTGTTTTGCATTTTATATAAAAAGCATGCTCTTGTCAACATCCATCCATCCTTTAGTACAACATTAACTTTAGTGCAATATATAATACAAAAGACCAAGAAATAATACTGAATCTGAAAAAAATCCATCACAAAAAAAGATTTTAGCAAAATGTTAACAAAACTGTACAAAAAAAGTTTTTCTTTCTACTTTCTGATTAACTTGCACATTAAAACAGAGGAAAAAAAATCTGGCGCTAAAGCTTTGTTAAGAGGCTTCAGGTCATTTTATTCACATTATTTCCAGACCTCTACTTCGCCCTTGTTGTTCTCCCATGTGGCTAAGATTTCATGAAGTGTCCCTCAAGTAGAATTCCTTTTTTCATTGCTTAGAGAGTTTACATTCCTGTAATATGACAAACAGAGTATTTAGATAGATATCCAGATATAAAGAAGCAGGAATTCTTATAAGGAATAGAGACTCACCTCTGCATCATCCTCTTGTTTCAATTCCTGTTCTTTTTTCTCCTCATCTGTTGCTGTTGCTGGCTCCTTCTCTGCCTCCACAGCTGTCTCCTCATCAGGCTCTTGTTTTGTGGCCTCTTCTTTCCTGCTATCTAACTCATTCTGGTCAGACTTCTTCTCCTCTTCTACTGTCTCCTCTTTCTCAGCCAACATGACACACTCCCTGCTCTCTTCTGCCCCGGTTGAAGCTACGAGCTGCTGCTCTGAATCTGATGAAACTTCATGGTGTGCTTCATCTTGCTGTTGCTCAGATGTAGCAGATACCGGGTCGGCACCTTCGCTCTCTTCTTTCTTTTCGAACACGTCGTTCTCCTTTCCATCTGGAGTCGTCGGTGAGGTGGCATTGTCCTCTTCAGTCCCACCATCGTCCCCACTGGACTTCCTGAGACGGCGAGATGGAGGACGTCGTTTGATAGAATGACGAGCACGACCCTGTGTGCATATCAAGATCAACACATGCATTTTTTTCAACTCTATATATAAAATCTCTACCTGTATCAGTAAAATTGTTTCTAATTAAACATCTAGAAGTTCTCGCTTTTCAAGTAGTTTTTAACCTTGTTGATGCTTGGAAGAATAAGGCTTTCTGCAGGGGCCTCAAAGCTAGCCGGAATCTCAAACTCTTTTTGTTTGGATACTGAGGTTGGGCTGACTGGGCTACAGGGTGACTGAGGTGGAAAAAATGGCAGCTGCGGTTTTCCAGCTCCTGGACTCAATGGGGAAGGCAGGAGGGACGTTGGTGAAAGAGATGCCTGTGAGAAACAAAACATAAAAATGTAACACACAATTACAGTATATCACAAATGTAACTAATCAAATGAGGCATGTTTATTGTCTAATGTTCACCTCTCTACAGCTTCTAGGATCTTTAGAGTCTCAGTTTTTGATGTAGCCCTTGAATTGAGGAACATATGCCATTGGTTTAGCAACAAGAGGAGGATTTGAACCTGAAGCTGTCAGGATGATGCCTCTGAAGTGAACGATTTTGATTTCAATAATTTGGGTTGTTAAGAGTAGACTCAGAGAGAAATGAATGTCAGACATTGTAAGACAGACTACATGTGTATGAACAAGAGGGAGAGAAAAGTAGAACAGCTGGGTTACAGGGTTCTGAGGTCAAGAAGGATCTGAAGTTTATGACGGTTAGGACATGTACAGAGGAGCGAGATAGTTATATTGGTAGAAGAATGTTGGAGATGGAGCTGTCAGAGTACAGGATGCCAAGCACAGAGTTAATTGGAAAAAGATGATTCGCTGTGGGGACCCCAACAAGAAAAGCAAAAAGTAGAAGAAGAGAGGACTCAGAATCAGGCTCTGAGTCTGCCAGTATGCCAGTCTAGCCATCACAAGTTTGTTCTTGTCAAACTCTTTTAGATAATTATGCTAGTAAATTTATCAATTTAGAGAACTGAATCATGTGAAAAAAACTGGCCGCCATAGTAAATAGGGAAATTGTATATACATATTTTTAAATAGGTGCTATTACATATCTTGCCATTAGAGGGTGTGTTGCCAATGTATGTGCAATGTGTGTGTGCGCGTGTGTTGAGGAAGAGGTAGCATGATGGAGGGTTGTATTTGGTGAACATATTAAGATGGTTTGCAGTAAACACACCCACCTGTAGTTTCTCAATGAGGGCAGAGTTTCGATTCTTTCTCGGCAGGTGGGAACCAACTTCTGCTTTCTGTTATTTAAAAAAAGAATATATGCATCATGTATCATATAAATAAATAACCCCTGAAAATGTAATACAGCTTTATGCAAGATGTAAAGTTGCATCATATAACAAAAAAGATAAAGTGAAGAAAGAACAACCTAAAATTTATGATAATTAAAAACAAGGGTTCCATCTAGTGTGCTAAAGTTTTGGCTCTTAAACATGCTTTATACCACAGTACTGACTGGTCAGAAGATGTTTATTAATTTCCTCCAACAGCAGCTGTGATAATAATTCCAGCTGCAAATCAAATGTTTACATTAACATACTCATTCAGATACTAATTATGTCTACAGTAACAGCTCATTCAAAGGAACTGGCAAGTGGTGAAGATTAATAGTGTTATAAACAGACTAAACCCTGTTGTAAGTCATCAGGAGAAAGGACATTCTGATTTTTCAAGAACAAGCTGCTTATTTTTGTCTTTTTAAAAAAGAATGACTCTTTATAGTTGTGATAACAGGAACTAACTTGTCATGGGGCCTTCCACAACATTAAACATCGAAAGGATAAACATCTGTATGCTGCATCTTGTTCTTGGTTAAATAAAAATGGTAATGCTGGCAACACTCTATGCTGTTACAGGAAATGAACTTCGGCTGATGACAGTACTAGAAGAACCTCTTAGTTAAGTAAATATAGAAAATGGTCAGTGAAATACTCTAGTCAAAACATGCAAATGTGTCTTAGCAAGAAAGTTTTCCTCATGCTTCTCGACCCATCTCACCTCGTCCTGCCCCTGACCCACATCATTACTGGCAGGAATTGGCAGTGTGCGTGGTCTCCTCCGTACCGGCTTGTTCTGAAATACAAGAAAACACAAGATATTTGCAATATCCTGTTCTGTCAGGCCTGGATCAGATGGAACATGGCTGGTAAATAGAGCGTGACAGTAAAACAATTATGTGTAACTTTTCCTAAGAATCATTCAACACCCTCTAGAATACAGATGGGAATTGAAGAAAGAACCACAAAGAAGAGAAAATATGAATGGAAAAGAATGCAGTGGGATCAACTGAGAGATGGATAAGAAAAGCAGGAATGCAGAAAAAAGAATATCGCTGATTACAATGGCATTAAAAGTGAGAGATAAAATGGTTTGATTCAAAGCTCTACTGTTGGGGGAATAAAGCAAAGATCAGCAGCCTAATTCAGGGTACTGAAAGATCTTGTGGCCAGGAACCCTTTCAACAAAAAAATAATAATGCAACAAATCCTGTAACACGTTTATATTATTTATAGGCGACAAGGCTACGTACACAAAATAATACATGTAATCAACAAAAAGAATTTTGCCCCACTATCAGAACCATTTACCTAAACAACACAACAAATTTGACTGATACAAACTACCTGTTACTATTATGTCACAATCCTTTTTATTAGCATTCAGTCAGGATTACGCAGTGTTATAGCACGACCTCGTCAAACCACTTCAACTGAGTCTACACACATATGTACCATAGCCTGTTCTAACCACTCCAGGATGTTTGTTTCCGTTCTAATACATTATAGTTTCTATTTTAACAGCTCAGACAAACAATGATGGCAGATGATCCAAGTAATCTAACAATAAGTCTAATAATATACAGATAAACATGCGTTGTTATTCAGAATATTTAGACACATTCAATAAATAATTGATATGATGATGTCTTCGGTAAAATGACTTCTTTTGTGAAGGAGTCTGTTCAGTCAGTCATAGCTAAATCTGGAATGTTAAGTTGTAATTGTTGACAACTGTTGGTAATTCTGTGGTATAAGAAGAATAAAACATTTCAGGGTTTGCTGTTATAGGTAAATAATCCGCAACTAGTTACTGCTACCACCCTAGGCTGATTCTTTTCCTATAACACCATATCATGAAGTGTTTTATTTCTCTCATTACAGCAGGTCCTATTCAATTCCAGTGACCAGTAAATTAGAAAGAACAACTAATAATAGAATGATGGTCTAATAGAAGGGCAGGTTGATGGAGGAACCGAGAGAGACTGTTTGAGCAGAGTGCATGTGAAAACGTAAGCAAAAAGAAGTTAGAGAGGTAGTCTGAATGAGGAAGGATGGAGAGACTGATCAGTTACAGTTGGGGACGCCTCACCACTTCATCTTCTGGACAAAGGGGAGCCTGGCATGAGAACCTTCCAGCCAGTTCAGCCACAGAGAGTCTCGACCCCTTCTGAAATACATCAGTGTTATCACTTTAAAGCATGCATGCAACACCAGCTGCTGAAATAGGAAGAAAATGGAGTTAAACGTTTTACACTGGTTTGTGTGTGTGTGCGTGCGCATGTGTGTGTTGTTGCAGACATCTGGCACAAAGACTTTCTCACATGAAGATAGTGTTAAAACCTGTAAATGGCAGAAAGAAGCAGGCAAGTAAATTCCTGGTCACTCATGTGACCATAAAATATAAGTAGTTTTCACCCTTCTGGGCAAATAAGAAAAGAAGAAATAAAAACAAATAGATGAAATAAAATACAAATAAGTAAGTAAATAAGTTACTGGGTCAAAATTTCTTTCTTTTGGGTGATAGATAGATCTTTCTTGCCAGAGACGACTGTTATCCTGCCACATACGTTTCACAGATCAGACTAAGCAGCATTTCATTTTCCACAACAGGAAACCATGATAAACTGTGCTGAGCGTTGGCTTTAAGCAGTTGAACAAACAATTCAGAAAGAGTCCTGTGGAATCCTAAAGTGACCTTGTATTTAATGTCTATATGTATATATTGTATTGTTTGTACATCAGCATTTACTTAATGGTCATGTGCTGCTCTTCATGCTGAGTTTTATGTTTAAGATGTTACATCCTAATAGATCGTAGCGTAGCCAGTGTGGCTGAGTATACAGAGCAGTATCAATGACCATGGTCATTAAAATGAATGCAAAAGGACATTCAATGATTCACAAGGCCATCGTTTGTCTCATTTCTACTCTTCCTCTATTTTGTTCCATTTAACTACATGTGCATCTGAACCACAGTATGTCACATGCAACAGCTTGAGCGTTTGCTGTTTGTGTTTGTATTTGATCTGATATAGATATACAGAAGTAGAGATGATAATCATGTGAAAAGTATCAGAACATGCTGAAAGTTTACTGAACTATTGGATATCTTCATTCAAATCTCTTGGCTCTGGCTCGGTTATAGTAATTTTTTAACAAAGTTATTATTAATTAAATAGAGGTTTTAACATAGCCCGGGTCTGTAGAAATATCCTGCTCCTGGCAACATGGGTTGGACAATAGATTAGCTTGGGTAGTACCTTTGACCTCCAGAATGGAAGCTCAGACCAATCATTCTGTCTACCCTTGGGCTCTGTGGCTAGTCATTAGTGGTGCCAGTATTTGAGTTGACTGGAAACTTATCTGCTGAAAATTTAAAAGAGCTCAGGAGTGAGGAAGTATCATGCCCGGAGGCATCTGTTTACATCACTATATCTGTTCCTGTCACTTAGCACCTCATGTATTGCTGTGCAGATTTCCCTGGACTAGGATGTCATGAGCAGCTAGCAAAAGGGAAAAGGAGTGAGTTTAATGTCTGAGCTTGACACACCATCTCTGATCTCTGGTCTCACAACCTTCCAGAGTCTTCCAGTGTGTACTGACCTTATGTAAGCTAAACATTCACTACTTTATTTCCCTATCTATTTCTCTCCTGGTGTGACTGCCAAATACATTTCCATTTGTTTTTCTGCAAAAAAGATTTTAATCAGCATCATCAGCATCATCATCATCATCATTAAACTAAATCTCTCTAAACTTAAATTAGAAAGAATTTCATCATATATTTCAAGTTATTTTGGAGTATAAGGTGAATCCCGAAAATTCTATTTATTTGTTTGTCCCATTTTCATTCCTGAGCTAAAGCTTTTACTGCAATCCTTATCAGGCCTGAAATCCTGAAAGTCATTATATACCGAAATTAAACACTAACACCTTAAAATTCACTTAATCAATAGTTGTTATTTATCTGACTACTTCTGCTAATTTCATCATGGGGGAATTTAGTTGTTAGCACCAAGATAACTGTAGTGTAACCTCCCACATACATAGGTTTGTTTCTAGTTTTGTCTATACTATAGTTATAGTGAAAGTGTAGGCTTCAGGTTTCTTAGCTCTGTTAGTGTATCTCATAGCTGTATATCAGTTAGCATTTAGAGATCTATTTTATTTTTGGCTTAAGAATATTGCAATTACTGTTATGTACTGTAATTACACTGTTATTGCAGCATGTCATTTTACTTCCTGCATCAGCAGAAATTGGTAAACTGCCATAAAAGCACACATACCAGAATATGACAATTATTATATTGCAAAAACACCAACAAGATACAGTGAAAGATATTTGGCACTTACACAAGCAAAAGAATGGTTGCAGTATCTGGTTACAGCATCCATCTTACCGTTAACCTGTGCGTATCAGTCGATTGTGGTTTTCTGTGTATTATGAATGTGCTAGGACCCATTGCTGCGGACCAGATTGTTAATTTTTTGGTTTGTTATTTATTATACAATCATGAGGGGCATAATAATTATTAATATACACTGTTCTATATCACATTAATAGCAGCAGTAGAAACTGCAATTATTATTATTATTATTATTATTATTATTATTATTATTATTGTTGTTGTTGTTGTTGTTGTTGTTGTTGTTGTTGTTGTTACACAATACAGCACATTGGAATTCTATTCCTCACACATCCCAGCTTTGGAGGTTGGGGACAGCAAGCATGGGTAGGGTTTAAAGGCCTTGCAGTAAGCAATAATGTTATATATTTAACCAGCAACATTATTACATTACTTCATGCAGCATGCTATTTACTGTATAACAGCAGCAACTGAAACATTAATGAATTTCCCACCTCTGTGAGTTTCTGCTCAATTTCACTCCTTTGCTCCATTGATAAACTAAAAATAACTGAAAGTCTATAAAATTCTATGTTCATATAATACTTGTTTCTATGAGAGAAATAAAAATTGGAAGATCTTTTTACAATGCAAAAACACTGAAGAAATTGTTGTTCAGAAATGTGGATCATGTAAAAGGATCTGAATTCATAATTCCAAAATATAAATGACAGTGTAACCATATTATAACACATTACATTATATGACACATTACATATGCATTATTACATGTAACAAAAGAAGCAAATGTCTAGTTTGATCATATTCATTGTATCAAAGCAAAATGGAACTGATTCCTTCCAAAGTTCTCTGTGCACACTAAAATACCTTGTTAGAAATGAAAACTGAAGGAGTGCTGTGTGAACCATCCTAATCAGCCTGGTTTGGCTAACAGAGCAGCAAGCTTCACAAGTACCTCTTGATGGCAGGGTGTGGGCCCTTTCCCCTGAGACTGATTCAAATTCACAGTGTCGGTGTATATGGGTGTTGCTTCTGATGTTTATTTCTCAGTTTGCTATAATATAACCCACTGTTTCAAATGACAATTGGAGACTATATCAATCTCTAGCACACTTCAGAATCAGAACCAGAATCAGAATCAGCTTTATTTGCCAAGCGTGAGCAGACACACAAGGAATTTGTTCTGGTTTTTAATGTGCTCTTGGTACATACATGCATACGTACATATATATACATACTGCATTTCGTTGCCTTGTACTTGTTCATGTGTAATGACAATAAAGTTGAATCTAATCTAATCTAATCTAATCTAACATATACATATTTCATAGAAACAAACTGCACCAACGTGATTCAGGAGCCTTCTGAAGCAGAACAGAAGCACAACCGAACAAAGGCTTCATCTTAGCAACAGGAACAAATAGACAATCTAATACACTACAAACACCAGCCCTTGTGATTAATCACCCATTATAACTGATTGCTGAAATAAAGTGTAGCTAATCACAAGGGAATGTAGGACTGAAAGCCCTTTTCTTTTTCTAGCAATTGAGCTACTTTTACACCTTTACACATAGATGCACTACTACACACCGAATCATCGTCATAGACAACAATTACACAATATATATAAGATACATTACAGCTTGTTTTGAGTATATCCCCTAGAGGAAGTTTTGTTAGTAGCAGCATACCGTGAAGCTGTTTATGCTAGTGGTGGAGTATTTCAGATGTTTTGACAGCCAGTATCGGAATTTATTAGACTTGTGTCCATTTCACTAGGGTATGTAACTCACCATCAATTTGATCAGCTTGATATTCACTATGTAAAGACATCACACTTAAGTAGCAAGGTTTCTTCATAGAGCCTGACTGATCTCACCAAATCATTAGATTATATTTGCAGGAAGTCAAAAGTAAGAAACATCCATGAATTGTTTTGGTTAAAGCATATAGATAGTTTTTTTGCCGTTTGCCATAAATGAGCTACAGTGAGATCTGATGGGTTTTCCCAGACTGTCAGGTGTTTATTGCAAATTTCTGATTCTTGAAAAATCTGATGAATATCAGTGTGTATGAATGTTCATGCATCAGATTGTATTGAGAAATCAAATGATTGACCACTGTGTCACAGTGAGCTTACTTAGAGGAAAATCTAATCATTGGACAGAATTGGGTCAGAGAATTACTCATTTTTATTTACTAATTGGAAATCAAATAAATGAGTGATATGTGGTTGGTTGTTTGTTTGTAGCGTCTGTCAAAGAACTAGGCAGATAAAAATATACTAGACTCTACAGTGAAACCTGAGTCAAGCTATCACTGGTTCTATGGCCCAGCTACAGCCTCTGTCAGTGCAAAACAACTGTGAAGTACCATGTTTTGGATAAGTATTTGCCCCTTTTACACCTGATATTGAAATGGACTTGTCAGGAATCTACACAAAATATTCTTTAATAGTGAACTGATCATCCATATTTTTTAAGGCATGCTTTAAGGACAGTGTTGTCTGTCTGCCGGCTCGTTGCTACACCCTCCTCTGAGATTCTTTTATCTAGGTGTGACCTCATGCTTTGGCTCAGATTGTTATAGGCGGCTGTTGGGTCGGAAAACTAGAGTGTGAGTCAGTTGTTGAAGAGGTACAAATGCCTCATGCCTGTATTTCACCCTGCTCTCATCAGCACCTTATCGTCATGTAAAAGTGTAAAAAGAATGTAATAGTTTGAAGTTAAAGAATGTGATGATAAAAAAATTCTGGATTTCTTATTTTTTTATTCATATTTTTTGCAATGAATTCATTCAGGTATTGAACTTAAATATGAGTCTGTATCATTTCTTTATAAATAAAATGAACCACAGTGCTCTTGAATTCTCAATACTGATTCGTCACTAGTTTTGGCCACAAAATTTATATCAGCATGCTCGTTCTAATATGTTGTCATCTCTACTTGTCTTTAACTGTAGCCACTATACATAAAACATTAGCATTTGTAAAATTACTCTTACAGAGGAAAGTATTGAGAATGGAGCCTGTCGCAGATCCTAAATAACATGGCAAGCTGCATTTTCTTGTCTTACTAACTTTATGATGGAGGAAAGAGAGGCTGGTGAGGACATAGCTTTATTTGAGATGATAACTTCATTTGAGGATGTTCCACAAAATTAAATGTAGCTATAAACCGATAAAAGTACAATGTGTTGTTCTATAATAATTTGTCGCCATAAAGTTATGGTATATTCAGGAATAAAACACTTCCTGACTTGATTTCAGAAAACAGTCAACTTCGTGATGGAAACTGTAACCTGTATCTCCACATGGAGCATTAAGTTAATTTGAATATTGTAGACAACTATAGTAAACAGTAAACTGCAGGTGTTTTTTCAGCATCTGGGAGATTTTATGTTTTGGATAGAAATTGGTTTTAATAATCACCGTACTGTATTTTCCTGGACAGTGAAATAACTGCCAGGTTATGCATCAACAACATGAAAAAGAGTTATTTAAGAAGAATTGTGCAACATCCAAATGCACTTGTGTTGCTCAATTTGAAGCAACATCCCAACAGGGCTGGGTTGGTATGTGCAATCTGTCACACTATACCACACAATATTCACACTAACACCCAGTCTGCATGGCCTAAAAAAAGATTTCTGTTATGCTTATGAATATACTAAGGCCAAAACTCAATCTAATGGACTGGGGCTGTAATGCAATTATTTATCAAATGCCACTCTGTACAATACACAGACTGGTATAATATAGGTGCCTATATTTTTACTCTTTGGGGAAAATACAATCTATCAAACCTGATAAAACACACATTTTTTAGGCAAGTGATGGATTCATGGAAATCCCCTCTAGCTAGAAAAAAAGGATCTCTAACCAGCTGAAACACCATTGTATGGCAATGTCTTTTCTGTGGAAGTGAATCAAAACAGCATTTTGAGGAACAGAAATGAACAAAATATTTCAGCATCCATTACACCACTTTAAAAGGTTTGTAACATACAAAAGAAAGTTTCACCAGCACACAGAGAATAGAAGAGATCTTGTGAAAGTCTAGCATGACCCTGTTTTGCAGGAATCTTTCTTGCAACCACTTTTTCTCTGCTTTTCTCATGTCCCTTTCTGTCCTGTGTGTGTGTGTGTATGTGTGTGTGTGTGTGTGTGTGTGTGTGTGTGTGTGTGTGTGTGTGTGTGTGTGTGTGTGTGTGTGTGTGTGTGTGTGTATATATGACAGCTGCTGAGGTGGGATTGACGATAACTCGGCCCTGCCAGAGTTTTCACATAGCTGACATTCAGTATATAATGAACTCAAATAGCCTTGCATACACACATACTCACATACATACATACACACACACACACACACACACACACACACACACACACACACACACACACACACACACACACACAAGCACAAGCAAGCACACACACACACACACACACACACACACACACACACACAAGCACAAGCACAAGCATGCACACACACACACACACACACACACACACACACACACACACACACACACACACACACACACACAAACACAAACACACAGCAGCCCCTCACCTAGTCCTTTAAATTCACAGGGAAGTGCTGTCAGAGCTCCGCTCATGCTGGGATTAGTTATAACATGACATTGATTGCAGGATGTCTTCTACAGGATGTCCACCAGACTTCAATCTTACTGTACACTGTAACAAAGGTTTTCCACCCTGACATTGTATGATTCTTATAACATCATATACTGAAGGGATTTATTCCTTTCAACCACAGCAATTTACCAACAGTAAAAAAGATGCATTATTACTTATTTATAGCTGCACTTGAGTGCGAGTCTGTGTGTTTGGTGTCACAACTTTAATGTTGCTAATAAGTAACAAGAAAATTAAGTCAATTCCAGTATAGTAAAACTCCTGTAAAACCAAACGAGGAAAACTTAGTCCTCACTTTAGCATCATGCTAAATCATCACACATATTAAATCACAGCAAGTTTTGATGTAACCTCAAACAGCTTCACTTATGTGGTTTACTGACACTGTCCAGCAACTTAAAATCACATTATTTTTAGCAATTGGCTTTGTGCCACTTAATACTAACATCATATGTAAGATCACAGTTTGAAGGTAGAACGTTATACGAGATCTGATTGATGATAAAGTTAGTTTCATTGGTCAATTTTGATTTACAGACTAAGCTTTAATAATGTTCTTGTACAAATGGATATATTATTATCAATAAAAGTGGACAGTCAGAAAGCTGAAAACTGTCATAGCTCCATTTTGAAGTGAAATTCAATTCTTCCTCATCTTTACACAGTTTGTTGTCACTCAACATGTTAATGTATGTTAATTTCGGCTATAAAAATTTACTCCAATGGTGAAATAAATAAATAGATAGATAGATAGATAGATAGATAGATAGATAGATAGATAGATAGATAGATAGATAGATAGATAGATAGATAAATAAATAAAAAACTTTTACTTGAATGGAAGACGATATGACTTGTGAAGAGGTACAGTATATGCGTAAAGTAGCAGTACATTTTACATCCCTCTCCTGTGATTTTGGTGTTTTCTCTCTGCTAACTCACCTTCTCAACCTTTTTAAAGCTTGTTAATTAGCTGGGAGCAAAGAAAATACTGCAATATTCAGTGCTGTGGTACTTCTAGGACCAGGGGTGAGAAACTCAGCTGTAGATGAATTTACCTTAGGAATATTGAAAGATTGAACGGATAGAAAACATTAAATTTACAGCATTTATAGCATTTTACAGCCTTATTCAGTGTGAATTAAAGAAGTGTTTGGCAGTCTCTATCAAAAACACAATCTCATGCAAGTTCACTAGCTCATGGACAAAGAACACCTTCAAGATAAAATCCTGAAAACAAAAGAACAGAACTGGAATTATGTCTTTGTGGAAGACTGGGGAGGATGTGCTTATTATTATTATCCTTCCTGGTCATTCAAAACATACAAAATACATATGTATTTTTAGCCACTGTTTAGCATGAGCTCTCGAGCTATCACAAGCTAGCTAAAGGACCTTCTAACAATATTATATTTGATAAGATAAAAAGTTTGATATTCTAGCACTTAGGATTCTGCAAAGACTGTTGTCTTAACGTTCACAAACGACAAACAACAGTTAAAATTGAACATGCTGGTTTTGTGTGTGTGTGTGTGTGTGTGTGTGTGTGTGTGTGTGTGTGTGTGTGTGTGTGTGTGTGTGTGTGTGTGTGTGTGTGTGTGTGTGTGTGTGTGTGTGATTGCTTGTGTGTGTAATTCTCCAGTGATGACATTAATGTTGTAGCAGCATTGAAGCTCACAGTCATATTACTCACACATGACTATTTCAAGCCAATTAATCTGTTCACATTAAGGAGCTTCTAATTTCACCTAATTTTAACAGTAGAGCAGGATTTGCTCTATATAGTTTACATACTAAAGTTTACTCATTTATATTATAAGTTGAGTGCAGTATTCTGTATGCTGCTCAGAGATGGCAAAATAATCTTACAGCATCAGTGGCACTTCAGAGCTCTTACAGCCACAGCCATATGTCAGAGGAACAAACCTCCAAACACTAATTTACACACAACAGAGCTGACTTCATTTTTAAAGAATGCTTTTGATATGCATGAAAATCTGAGACACCGAACAACTGAAAACGTTGATTCGCGTTATTGTGACAGATTATAATAACACGATATTATATTGTTTCTATAGTAACAGCCTACACAGGAAATCGTGTGGCAGACGCTCCACATAATGTCATGAGGTTCCACAATGATAACAAGATACGAAAAAAAGTCATTCTTTGGTAAGTAAAAATCATTAGCCTGGTATAACAGGAACAAAATATATAGCAAAATTATTATAAAAATAATTCCACTTCACCACACTATCTTGTTGTTTATATTTTTGGAACAACATGTCAAGACATGATTCATTCCTCATTTATGATAGATATTAGATTTTGGTAACACCCAACACCTAAAATAAATACTGCACACTCTGGTACAGCTGGTTATATGTTGTAAGGTGTATAAAGTTTTAAAAAGAAAACCTCAAATGCATTAAATAAAACATTTTCATTTAAAAAATTAAATTATATAAGGCCTCAGAATCACTCATTATATAATAACCTTCTTAAAATGAAATCACTGATTACAATTTAAGGCTTTACACACCATAAATCAGGTAATCTTCACACATTCACTGAAAACAGCATGAATATCTATTAAGGTCAAGCCAAAGCCTGTTTACTAGTGACCATCTCTGCAGGCATAAACCTCAAAATAGCTACAGGCTATTTAAAGAGACTGCTATTACCTGTTTGTTACTCTTTCACTTCATCAGGCTTGCACATACCATAATAAATATAATGATCTTATCTGTATTATTGTCCATTTACACACATTCACACTTACAACAGTGTATCACCTAAACCCGGCTACTTGTTCAGCGGATGAGGTTACACCACTTCCTGTGTCAGTTAGCTCACTGCAATTCCAGACATGCTTACATTGAACCAAACACTCAAACCTGTCTTTTAACACAACACAGAAATGTGAAAATAGGAGAAGTGCCACTTTATCAACATGGGCTGGGGTACAAAAAATACTATAACAGCTTAATTGAAACTTTACTTTTGGATGAAAAAAAAGAGTTTAGAATTTATATAAGGGAAAAGGAAGTGAAATTAATGATCTGTATGAATTTTTATTACTTCTCATTTGGAGAAAATTTGAATGTTACTATCATCTTAGTACGCTTAATAAGATTGATAAAAGCCTAGTTTTCCCCCAAACACAGTGTAATACCACTGTAATAATCTATTTATATGATTACATCTCTGTATATAGCATTGTGAAATGTTTAGTTTTTTCCATCTATCTTTCTGTTTTGTTTTATATTTGATGCTGTTTAACACTCCAGTCAATGCCACATGTCATATTCCTCAGAACAATATAGTAAAAAGTTATTACGCAGTATTTGAATGCAAAGCCAATTCAGCTTACATCATCATATTGCCTCACTTGACTTGTAACTTGACTCTTATTCAGTCTCCATGACAACTCAAACAATTTGTTAGCACATAACTCTGATCATTGAATTAAATTCATCCATTTAATGAACAAACCCCAAATAAAACTATGCTTTTTGTCCTTACCGCCATGTTTCCCTCCTGTGTTTGGAGAGCTCCACTGAACACACTTGCTGCTCTCTAGTTAATCAACTAGCTGAAGTTGAAGTTGAAGCTGGAGCTCTCCTCAAACCCTCCTCCCAAGGTCAGGGTTGCCAAATTGAGGCATACTGTTTATAGCTAATACCAGGTTTAAAAACTCACCTAACAATGAAGTCTTTCAAAACTAATTTGATTAACTTTCTCGACACCTCAAACCTGCAACCTTTAAGACAACTGCAATCTAATTTAATGCTAGTCGATCATGGAGAATGCAAGCAAGCTTCCAATCTGGCAACCATGCCCTCATGCCAGCCCCCTCTTGTCTATGAGGAAGGCCAGAGTGGCCGTAGTGCAGTTATATTTAGTCGTTTATCTCACAGAGACCACTACGAGAAACCACTTTTCATAAAGAAGGGGAAGAAGCACAAAGGATGTCGGTAATAATAATTACATAAAAAATATATCTAAAACAAAAAATATTTAATTTGAACTGCTAACAGGAACAACAAGGAAAATAATAACAACAATAATACACAATATATAAAAAACAAGTTAGCATGAATGCCAATGATAAAAATAAGTTAATAAATAAAATAAGCATTATGAATAAATGAAATTATAACACACACACACACACACACACACACACACACACACACACACACACACACACACACACACACACACACACACACACACAATGTGTGAACATCTAGAGGGCTGATAGGTTACTTAATGTAAGTTGTGTACAAATTATATAAATCTGTCATTATTAGTCCAACAAAACGACCCAGTAACGTGACATTGGCATACAGAGTAATAATGAGCATGTGCATAAGATAAAGCTCTCACAAACTGCTCACTTTCACTGCTACACAAGGGGAGGGACCATAGCTTATAGACAGCAGTTTGAGGTTTCTGTGATGTGTCAAATACAATACCATTTATGGAGGAAAAGAAAGAGGAAGCTGTATTTTGACAGACATTGGTTAGTGGGGGAAGGGTAAGACATGTTAGACCAAGTGAGCTCTCTTCAGTCAGGTGTCATCGATATCCAGGTCACATGAAATCATCCATCCTGTTGCACATCACTCCACAATGACTTACTGTTCCTCTGGCTTGCTAGCACTGTTATTAGCATTTATCTGTCACATTTAAGCTATGTTCTGGGAATAACCTGTGACATGTAAAAATGTCAGCATTTTTACATAATTTCATCAGCTCACTCCTGGGTGTAGTCAGACATTTTATGGCAATTGTCTAGGGTAGGGTGAGACACTAAACCCATCCAAAAAATAAATAAATAAATAAATAAAAACATAATGTGAGTTGTACGCCATGAGTGAGACTACCCCAGACTACCTTTTTTTTTTAAATAAGTAAAGCACAAGAGCATATTATTGAAACACACACACACACACACACACACACACACACACACACACACACACACACACACACACACACACACACACACACACACACACACACACACACATCTCATTGTGTGTTCTGTTTCATATGCTGGTCTGAGTTCTTGTATTATTCTCAGTCCCTCTTACATTTACATTTGTGCCATTTGTCAGATATCCTTATCCAAAGTGACTTTCTATCTTATTTATTCAACTGAGCAGGTGACGGTTAAAGGCTTTACTCTATACTGTAGCCCAGTGTGGCAGCTTAGCAGTACTGGGATTCGAACTGCAAGAGGTTAGTCAGTAAACCTATTCACCTCCCACCATAGTTGGTTTATATTAATAATAAATGGTAATGAAGGTTCAACTTGAGAATATTAGACAGAGCTTTTTTGTATGAGGTGTACACATGCTTTCTCAGTGCTGGGCTGAGCTTTTTTTCTGCAGGGACTAATCAAAAACTTCCGATTAGGGATTAAATCGATGATAGTTTTCAGACTGAGTAAAGAACACTTTTATCCAAGGGTTTAAATGTTTTTTTAACATATTCATATTAACAATAAACAATTTTTTCAGGTGCAGTGGTTTAAATCACCTATACTGTGTCTTTGTCATCCAGAATTACTCTGTCCTTTGATTCAGCATGAGCAGTGGTGTGAGAAGATGTGTATTTTTTGGGGGGAAAAAGAGCACAATGTGTAAACAACTGCAAATGTGCAGACTCTGACAAGCAAGCCAACGAGCATGAGACATGTCTCAGAGCTTGTGGAGATACAGTGCTCTGTTTTGGGTGCATTTTCATCAACACTGATCCTGCTCTGTGTGCTCAGGTTGGCTGTCCTTGTGTTGCCTGTTTAAAACACTGTTTAAAAGTTACAATTATATTTCATCAGGTCTCAGGTACCGTAGGAAGATTCTATAGATCATTTTCTGGATATTTTAACAAAATAGCGTTTACAGTCTGATTTACGTTAAGCATAATTTGTGAAATATTTCCAGATCAGTGACATTTTGTGTTGTGCTTTCATTAGTGTGACAGAAAACAATGACTTTCTTCACATATTATCGCCTGATATCTGAGAATATTAATCAGTACTTAAGCATGTTATTAGATACCAATATCAGTGCAGATGTACAACTTCATACAGTATTCTAAAGAACTTTGAGAACAACATATTTGGGCCTTATTTTTGTTCTCAATTTGTGTTTTTTTGTTGCAAACAAATAGAAACCATGATTTTAGCAGTGCTTTAAAATGATTACTTGTCACACTGTATGAGTAAGTCACAACAACATTCCTGACCAAATCTGATCACAAACTGTGTGAAAACGAGTTCTCAATTTCAGACAAGAACATTGGTCTAATTATGGCACATACCAGACAAAGGTTTAGACACACCTTCTTATTCAGTGGCCTTTCTTTATTTTTATTGTTTTCACTTTGTATTATGACAGAACAAATATGGAATTGCTTGCAGAATGGAGGTGATAGTAATTCTAATAAACGTATCCCAAGCAGCCAAAGTACCTCTTGGTCTTGCTATTGGAACAGTCCTCATGACTGTTTCATCATGGCACTTGGGGATACATTCAGAGTTCTTCAGATTTTTCAGTACAATCTCTACTCAGAATCACTAAAAAATTGTATAGTGTCATTTTTTAATTCCAAAATATAATAACCATCATCTATGTGTAGGCTAAATGTGAAAGGAAATGCTTGCCACACTTGCTTTTTAAAGAATTCAATTCAGAAGATTCATAAAATTCTCACAGACAAATGTGTCATTATTATTAGAGATTAGACCAAAGCAGCTGACTTCATTGGCATGAAGAGACATTTTGGGTTTTATAGAAATCCTACACATCAGGGTTGATGCAGATGCTGCAATTCATGACTTTTTAATCAATATTTATATTATGGGTTTCCAAGGATTATAGATGCTGATTTATTTATTTATTTTGGTTAGATTAAAAATGTTATTCTGAATTTATATTGGTACATTAAATAATAATTGGCTTTCTTTATTTCACTTTTTAATAAAACGTTCCAGGTTTCTAGTATGAATAGTTGTTGCTTATCTCAAGTACAGATATTTTTTTAACATTAGTGTAATATTAGTTTCAGTCCATAAGAGGAAGTTTTAGATGCATCATTATAACATATTATGAAGCAAACATTATTTTCACATCAGTGTAGGAAGACTGAACATTACCACCTAAACCTTTTACATCCTATAGAATAGTTAATGTTTGGATAATGAAATGCTTCTTAATCATAACCTTTAGCATTACTTGATAACTTATCGTCATACTTGTTGGTACATGATTTAAATCTGAGTAAATAAAAACTTTGAAGTCTTATTTCTGGAGGCTCTGCAATTCTGCCTCCTGCTGGCATCTTCTTTCGTGCATATAATATGTCCTTCTCCTTAGCAGGTTTTTAAAGAAAGTTCTAAAATGTTCTCCTACAAAAAAGAACAGGATGGGATCCAGGCAGCTGTGGGCTACACACAAACAAAGTGTCACCACTGCGGATTTACGCACTGGCCAGATGACCTCACAGGAAAAACTGTCATTGCTCACGTTCAGTTCACTGTATAAGAAGATTATCCGCATGACATGATATGGCAAAAAGCAGATGACGAATAAGCTGAGGCTGATGATGACCAAAGCAAAGGCTTTTTTCTTTGAAATGTTGATCGTGCGCTGGGACGGACCAGGCTTCAGTAATCTGTAAGCTACCGACACGGAGCACCACAAGATAAAAGCTAAAGGCAGCACAAAGCCCACAGCCAGAGTTCCATTGTTAATATTGATTAAACGCTGGATGGTTTGGTTATTGTTTTGTAGCTCCATGCATTTCTGAGCACCCTCTTGGCTTGCATTTTTGTTCTGACCCAAAATCAACAAAGGACTTGAGGTCGCTGCGACAAACAGCCAGATTAAAAAACAAACCAACTGTCCTTTACACCATTTTTGCAAGTGTTTATAGCGGTAGGGATGGAAAAGTGCCAAATATCGCATGATGTTTAGGGAAACTAAGAAATAAATTGATGTGTACATGTTCAGGTAGAAGACATAGAACATGAGACTGCAGGCCAGCTTGCCAAATTTCCAAACAGAACCTGACAGGTAGTAAGAAGCTCTGAAGGGCAGCGAGCACACCAGCATAAGGTCGGACACCAACAGATTAACCATGAACAGATTGACTGTAGTCAGACCCCTCTTCTTCCTCCACACACTGAAGAAGATGTACAGGGAGACAGAGTGGCCGACAACACCTAGAATAAAGACTAACAGGTAGGTGATGGGAAACATTAACTGCTTGAAATCCGTAATGCTGCAGTTTCTTGAGAGCAGGATTTGAAGAAAAGAGATCCATCGTTGAGTAAAAAACATGAAAGAAAAACAAAAACATCTACATTTAAGAACATATTCAAAGGAATACACCTGATTATTTTCAATATGATATATAGACCGTTGACACATTACGACAATACGATGATTATTAATAAGGTGCTGAAACCACCACAAGCTGCCAAACAGCTTTAATGCACACTGTCTTTGATGCTACACATCTCCACTGTAGTGTAGAGAGATAAACATCATTCTTCCAAAGGTTTTTGTCTCAGTCTGTGTTTTGACAGTGTGTTTCTCAAATCTCCAATATCTGTTCAACTAGGTTGAGATTTGGTGACTGTAAAAGTCAATACATATGACTTACCTCGATTCATGGGGGGGTGGGGGTGAAGTCATCGTGGATGACAGCGATGCCACCTGGGGAGAGATACAAAGAAATTCTCATTCATCAGAAGGTAAATGTGATCGGTCTCAAGAGCTTTGAGTTGATTTGCAGTCATGATTCTTTTTAAAGAGGACAAGTAGACCAGAACCATGCCAACAAAAACAAAGAAAGAAACAAAGCATCACAGATCTAACAACTTCTTTAATTAGGAAAAAAAATGTCTGTAGATCTACTGCATTTGTAGCATTTGGGTGAGAACCACAAACATAAAGAACTGAGAACTGAGTCGCTTAATGGAAAATTACTAGGTGTAGTTGCAAGCAAGAACTATTAGGTGCATATGCAAACAAGAAATATTTGTTCGTTTGTTTGTTGTGTGGTAGTTTTGTGTTTAATGTCAGGGTGAGTTTGGTTGTGGTTGTTACACTGCCCTTTTTTTTAATTATTATTATTAATATGAACACTAAACCTGTTTTTCATGCTTGCTTGATTTTTTTTTATCCGCTGACTCATTTGCACATTTTGTTTCAAAGTTTTAACTTGCATTCACTCTCACTCATTTATCTAGACCCTATCCATGGGGTGATGCATGTATACACCTGGATGGGATGCCAGTCCAGAGCCAGCCAATGGCATAGGCAACATATGCAGCTGTCTAGGGTGCAAAAAATATGCCCATAAAGATATAATTTTAGTACAGATTGCTTATCGAACTGATTAAAATGTTGTTAGGATACAATAAAATTGACATCAACAGAAAATATAATAGAGTTTATTGCACTTCTTTGTTGATTTGCACTTTGTTTAATTGTTGTGTGAGTCTTTTGTTACTGTTAGTCAAATTTGCTTCTTATTTATTATCACAATTTATTTACTACCTATTTATGTGAATGCTTATCATTATTTATGTTACGTTATATTATAGGAAGGTTTTGAAAAATTCAACATGACAAATCTGAATGATAAAAAGCTTACAAGTAATAATATACTACCATCTTAAAAACAGACAAATCTTTTGCCAAGATACTTTTTCATTTTTATAATGCAGCTTACTGTTGAGTTGTTTATTAGTTCCAGCTCGTTCATATGTTACATGCACGTTTCACGTGCTCTTAACTATCTTCAGGACTTAATCAATTTTTGTTGCTTTAAATGTCCTTAGAAATCAAATTGATTAAGTGACTCATGAAACATCAGTGAACGTAATAAACTAATAAGGTTTAAAGGAGTCTAAAGTGTTGAAACCATTGCAGATGAGCTAGACAGTATCAGACTGAACAATCGACAAGACTTCAAAGGATTTTACAATCAGCTCTAAAGGCCTTTAGTATGAAAACAGTGGTATTTCAGTTTCTATTCACACCAGACATTTGAATTCTTAGGCACATTTTAAGTCTTGTGATTTACAAGTGGAAAAATAAAAATCCAAGCCAATCATTTAGTAAACAATCGAGTCTTTTCACCTAGCACTAAATTAATACCAAAAAAGTATTTAGTTACCTTTTTTAGCTTGAACTCAAAAATACAGAGCTGTCAGGTTGAGGGAAATGCAGGCGTCTCGAGCTGCATTTTCAGAAAGAGATAAGAGCTACACATATCTACATGTGACTGAAAAAGAAAGGCAGGGTGAAGATAAACAGTTGTGTTGGGGCATGCAGCTTCCCACGGTGCAAACTAATCATTCCTCTTTCTCTGGAATCACACAGTACATTAGTATTAAGGTGGAAAAAAACCCGGAAACCAAACACCTACTATTAAAAAAAAAAAAAAGCAAAAGAGAAGAAAAATCTACATACTGCATTTAAAAATCTTTTTTTTTTCAACTGGTTAAGTTCCTCATTTCATTGTTAGAACTGTTTACCTCTTTATCTATTATTTCCTGTTTCTGGCTTAAAAAAAACCAGAACAAAACACCATGTATAAATAGATTTACTGAGACAAGGTAGGTATGTGCAATGAGTGAAGGCAATGAGTTTGTACAGAGATGTCTGAAAGAGACCTCTTAAGTTTTCACTATAACAGATATGACATTTAGGTTTTTGTTTGTTTATTTGTTTTTAATATTTTACACACAATAACCCAATAAGCATGATATGAAAAGATTTTTAGGACATTTCTGTGAAAATGATTGACAAATCAAAATTTCTTTCTTTTAGATTGATTTTCAGTCCATGTATTAGTTTGTGTTATATCTCAGTTCTTTTACTATAGGGTCAAATATGTTACACTTTTTACACAACGGTTTGCTTTCATTTGTGGAATTGATCAGGCACCATTATCTAGAGCAGCCTGCATTTATCTCATTCACGGAACTGAGCCGACGAGGGAAAAGGGTCACGCTAAAGGAATCAGAAGCAACCTGGCAGTGCTGGGATTTTAACTCACAACCATCTGCTTAATCACTGAGCCTCCACTTCTCCTGCCCACAGTGTATTAATTTCTTTAATGTTCTTTTTCTTTTGAGATTTTCTCAAAATCTAAATTATTTTTTTTAGAGCACTAAGACCCTGATCGGGTTACAAGAGTTACATTTCTGTGTTTCTAATGGCTCTAAAACATTTCTAATGGTTATTGCATCACACAGCACCACATGAGTACCCACTATGCTCATTTTTATCATGTCATGATTTATGTCCATCATAAATCTGTTTCATTGGGTCGTATGGCATCACGCTCAATAAACACACTCCTTTACAGTTACTGCGAACTGAATGACATGACATGACTATACAGAGGGGCTGACTGATCATCCACATCCTGTTTCTCAGAGCTTCCTTGAGTATTCTGATGCAAAAAATCTCACAGGCCTCGGCAAGTTAAAGCGTATAAATCTTCTCCCAATTGTATGTTGGTGTTAAATTTGTGTTTATATTGATTCAGAGAACCGTTAATCATCCTGATTCAGTGTAAAACCTGAAACCTGTCTGCACCAACAGGATGTTGATCAGCACCAAAATGCTTAAAGCAAGAGACACGTCAACAATCATCATGCCTCGTACGTGAGACAGGAAACTCTCAGAATCTTTGAGATATGAAAAGCATTTAAAAAAGCATGTTTTGTACCAGATAGGGCTAGTAAATAGTAGACAAACTATTGTACTTTTTAACTGATGTTCACCAGATGTAAAAATCTGACTTGTAAAGGCACAATGCAAATATGTAGCTGCATGAACATAGCATGTGGTCATGAGTTAAAAGGCCAAAAAGAAAAAAGCAAACTGTAAAAAAAAAAAGGAAACAATTTTAAATATTGCCAAAAGACCAATACTTAGTAGGAGGTTTGTTCGAACAGATGACACAGTCCTGTCAAGCCACTGAAGGTTTCCATCTGTAAAGAATTTATGTAATTTAGATTTTATGGTCTGGAATTTGTCATTTCTGTTTGCATCTGCAAGCTATCTTTTGTGACAAACCTTACTCGGATCCATTTCTCAAAAACATAAAATATAAATCAACTATTTAAACCTGTGTACCAGGGTTTAAAGTTTCCTTTTCCCAACAGAAGATGGAGCTATTTAGTAAATCTAGCTGCTGATATGTAAAACAAAACAACAATCAAGTTCTCTGAAACAAACAAACAAACAAACAAACAAACAAATAAATAAATAAATAAGAGGCATCCTGGATTTCAACATTTTAAATTCTACGTACAATATCGATCCTGCAGAACGCCTCGCCGGCGTCTCCTCCATGTACCATAGTGTGCAGCTGCTCCTCCAACTAAGATTTCCAAAAAACTGTCTGGGTTTGTGAAAACTGGTTGTTTGGAGTGAACTGCCCGATGTTAAGCAGTTCTTCTCTAGTGTAAGTTATCAGGATAGTGTAACCCTTATTACGGCGTAGTAGTAATAATGTACATTGGTTTAGTAGTCTAATGCAGTCTTAGAGGTTATCATCAATACGAATTTGGACCAGAATCAGTAAACTCTAAATTGTTAAGAGCCTGAGAATTGAAGGCCAATAAAAAAATAAAATATACCACACCAAAATGACAGTTTGCATAACCTGTATTAAACACACAGGGTTGGTACATACATATAAAAACACATTTATGAAAAACAACAAACTAAAATAAAGTGTGCACGTAAACAAAACCCTTTTTTCAGTTCCTTTGAGCTCAGTTCGTCCTTGTTTCCTCTTGCCTTTGTTGACAAGAGTTCAGTTTTCACCGTTGGGGCCCTTTTTTTTTTAGTTTGTGTTAGTGTTCGTCCTACCACCAAGAAGATGAAGATGAACCTGGCAATCCGTCTAAAGTCAGGGTCACAAACACGGTTGGCTCTATGAGAATCTATGAATCTCTGGGGAAACATCTGGAATGTGTGGATCTGTATCACTCAGTGGAAAGGATCTCTGCACGATGTTTCCAACTCTTTACCAAAACCTGACCATTTTAGCAGAATTCACTGCCTTTAGCTCAGTGACAAACAGTGGATTCAGGCACAGCTCTCTTTTACACTCAAGTGGATAACGCAGCCTCCTATGCTCGAATGCTGGGACCAAAAAACGTGCGGAGACACGAAACTAGAGGCATAACTGTAACGGAGCCTAGCTAGCAGCTGATTGGTCAGCTCATTGCCTCATAAAGTTCACCCATTATCTCACTTACAAGTCAATCAAAGATACGAAAATAAAGTTGGATCAGGCTGCACTAGACTGTCACGGACTGTGGAAACCTGAGCATTTGGGGTTCTCTGAAACAGTAAACAGGAATGATTTCATCCTCATCGTCTGAGAATTGATTTTCATCCACAGTAGGATTTGCATGGGTCAGGCCCCTTGTTGACCTCGGTAGGCAAGTAACCACATGGAAGTCCCTATGCAGTGTTCTTAAAGGACCATCCTGATTTTCAGATTTGACTGTGTAGACGGGCAGAGTACCTGCTCTCCTCACCACCACATGTACAATTGACTCTCACTTGTCTGAAATCTTATGTTTTCCTCAAATACAAACATGCCTGTCATACCTCATTTTGATCTTGCGTGCTATCTTTGCAGCATTTTCAATTGCTATCTTGCAGGTGTCTTCAAGTCGTGACAAAGTTTTGCACATACTAGTTTTGTGATGTATGCTGACGCCCTTGCACTGGCAATCCAAACGCCAAATCAACCGGCAGATGACGGTGACGTCCGAACATCGGTTCATATGGTGTGAATCCGGTCACCTCATTCCTGGTGCAATTATACTGTAGGCGTGGACCAGGGGTTTTACAAAATTATGCCAATGAGATTTCTCTGGGCTTTGATGAGTACCCAGCATGTCTAGTAGGGTGTGATTAAATCACTCAACAGGGTTGCCCCTAGGGTGTTCTCACTTTATGTATGCCGGCCACTTGACAGAGCTCTTTTATCATGCAGGATTCGAAATCAGGTCCCTGATCACTGTGTAACTTTTCTGGGATTCCATAATGCACCATAAATTCTCCACATGCACTTTTCCATTAATCTTTGAAATGTACTCGGCGCATTCGTCACTCCCTGAGGCATTCTGTTAAATTCCCAGAACCTAAGAGGACACACGAATGGAGTCTTTGGTTTGTCTGCTTCCTCAACTTCGATCTGGTAATAACCAGAATTTAAATCAAGGACGGAGAACCACTGGGACCCGCTGAGCGCTGAGAATGTGTCTTCCAGCTTTGGAAGAGAGTATTCATCTTTTATGGTCTGGAGATTTAGATGCCTGTAGTCTATGCACAACCGGACCTGGCCATTTTTTTTCCTGACCACCATTATTGGTGACGAAAACGGTGACGCTGGCTCTTTAATGACTCCTGCATCAAGAAGCTCCTGAATGAGTTTGCGAACAGCTTCGATGTCTTGTGGGTGTATTGGTCTAACACTCTATTTAAAAGAAGTTTCATCTGAGAGATTTATGTTGTGTGCTACTTTATCTGTTCTGCCAAAATCCAAGTCATGTTGTGCAAACACATCGGGCATGTTGTTGAGCTGCTGAGTGATGTGTTCTTTCCATTCAGATGGAATTGGGGACTCACCGAAATTGAAGTTTAGGTCATGCTTTTTGTTTGACTGAGTCTCTGGTGACTTTGGGAGGGATTCTGGTTGTTTTACTACACTGTGCTACTGTAACAAGATGCTCTGGTAAGCACTTATCTCTGCAATCGCATATTTAGCGGGAATGTCACTGCAGGGGAATGTCAACTAAACTAGCTGTTACCAGCAAGCCCGGCAAGGAGGGTAAGGATGGCTGCTCAATGACAACGGACTTCTCATTCTGCAAGCAATAAGCTACAGTAACTCCCTCAACTACTTACAGTTTCACCAGCTGGAATGACTTTAGAGCTTCTGCCTTGCAATGTCGCTACACTGTGGTCACTGTTGTTGGTCTGTTTTTGTCTAAGCTCAAGACATTTAAGAACTGCTCTATAGCCATGTGGGATTGGTTGATGGCTTGTCAATCCGGCTTCGTAGTACATGTCATACAATACATCAAGGGTGTTGGTGCCTATAAGCACAAGAGACTGTGAAGTGGCTCGCATATCAGGAACAACCAAAGCGAGAGTATTTACATCCATTGACACTCTTTTGGAAAAGTTACAGTCATTTCTATGTAACCTAAGTAGGGTATGGACTGTCCATTTGCTCTTTCCACCTCCAAGAGATCATGTAGTGGCTTAATCTCCTGCTCTGAAAAGTGCTGTACATAAAATGACTGAGGAACTGTTGTTACTTGGGAACCCGTATCAAGTAAGCAGTCGACTTCTTCACCTTTTATGTTGACTTTAGCTCTACTCTTTGTGTCAAACAACCCCTTAGGAAGTTTAAAAGGGTGGTTCTTACTTGAATGTTTTAGACTAGCACATACTACAGCCTTGTCTTTGCTGTTTATGGCTGAGGGATGTTATTGACTCTTCAGCCCCTGTTTGTCCCACAACAGGAACTGCTTGTCATTTAAAGGTAAGTTGAGACTGTTTTGTGTTTCCTACATGTGCTGCTTCTCCTCTAAAGGCCTGGGTCTGTTATTCTGCTTATTCTTGGTGTGTTTTTGCATGTCTGTGTTAACACTGACTAGTTTTTGTACTTTGCCTGGACTTTTTCTTGCTGTTCCCCTGTTATCAGCCCCCTTTGTTTTTTCTGTGCCATAAAATAGGTTAATTGGTTTTGTAAACGGGCTACTTGCCTCCCAAGACAACACTGAGACTGACCTCTGACTTCGCCTTTGACTATGCACAGGCCCACGCACTTTGGAGCTGAAGCTGGCCACGTTGTCTGGTGGTGCCAAAGTGTTTTTCTTTTCATGCGAATAGCTTTTGCTAACTGTCTGTCTTCTTCTGTTCTTAGTAACAGCAAATGAAGGGGGGTTGCTTTTCTTCTGCTCAAGTTGCAGGCTCGAAAGCAAAGAATTTTCCCAGCATACCCTACAGAACTGTTTGAGTAGGTGTTTATCTACCTCGGCAGGTGCAGCCCCACCCCTTCTCACAGCTAGGTTCAATGCTTATTGCAATCGATGAAGATAAGTGGAGGGTTTCTCACTCGGATCTTGAAGTGTGTTCATAAATTGGGCAAAAAGTTCTTCCCCATCCTCAACAGTACCAAAGGCTGAGTCCAAGAGCTGCAGGTAAGCGGTGGGGGGTGATCTTGAGATCTGAGGATGGGACATGCTGGGAACATTTAAAAGCAGCTTGATGTGTGAGCACCAAGTGTCATAATCAGCTTTGTTACTGGGTCTGGGAATCTTTCCAGAAAAGGAATGAAACCTCATTGGAGATTGCAAGTGTGGGCTAACATCTTCCCTCCTTACAATGCTCAACCACCACCTTCTGTATTTCTGCTGGGTTTATGTCACTCACTGAAAGGGACAGAGCTTTCCCTCCATTAGTTAACAGGACTGAATCAGTGATACTACAATTTTCTTCCCGTGTGGCATCCGAGAATGAGATGAGGGACTGTTGATCTTCGGGGGTAGGAGATTGAAGTGTCACAATTGGGTCTCAACATGTAAAGGGGAGACCTATTTCATAGCTTCAATATCTTCACCAATGTGAGACATCATCTCTTTCAACACCTCACTCCCTGCCTCATAAAGTTCACCCATTTGCTCACTTACAAGTCAATCACTCACTCACTCATTCATTTTCTACCGCTTATCCGAACTTCTCGGGTCACAGGGAGCCTGTGCCTATCTCAGGCGTCATCGGGGCATCAAGGCAGGATGCACCCACAAGTCAATCAAAGATGCGAAAATAAAAGTTAACCCTTTTGTGACTTGGTTAGACAGCTAAATAGGGTTTCTCATTATTAAGCCTGGCAACAGTAGGGTGACCAAACACACAGAAAGTAAGCAAAAAAAAGAAAGAAAGTACTAGAGAGAGTCGTGCCAAGGCCACCATCCGCGGTGCAATCTTGACAAACATGCAAAAGCCACATCCAAAATTACCCTGTGTTAATAAATGGTCATATCTCACTATCATATGATCATTCCTACAGCTTTTGTTACCTCCTGAGTGATTCTAGACATGACACACACTTTAGTCATACGTGTTCGGCACTCTGAGGTGGGAAGCTGGGATACATGTCCATGTTTTAACCTGAAACAGATATCTATTCAACTAGTTTAATCTTTCATTCCACCTAACTCTTTCCTTGGCATCCTCTACTCTCGCACCATTTACCCTCATGTCCTCTTTTAACACATCCATATATCTCCTCTTTGGCCTTCCTCTTGACCTCTTACCTGGCAGCTCCATCTCCAACATCCTTCTACCAATATAATCATCTCCCTACGCTGTACATGTCTAAACCATCTCAATCTAGCCTCTCTGACCTTGTCCCCAAAACAGCCAACCTGAGCTGTCCCTCTGATGTGCTCGTTCCTAATTCTGTCCATCCTCGTCACACCTCAACATCCTTATCTCTGCTACCTCCATCTCTACCACGTCTTTTCTTCACTGATACAGTTTCTAACCCATAAGCAGAGCTGGTCTCACTACTGTCTTATACACCTTTCTGCTGACAATCCTGTCACACAACACTCCTGACACTTTTCTCCACCTCTTTTCCACACTCCCTGTCACACTGAACGCTTGTGGTGAACAATTGACCCCAAGTATTTAAACTCCTGAACCTTTGTGACTCCAGAACTCTGTAATCTCACGGTTCTACTTCCCTTCCTCTTGTTCATAAACATGTATTCTGTCTTAATTTTTTAGATTATATGTTGTTATTCTTTTGGCTGCTTCCTGTTCGAGGATGCAACTGCGGATCATCTGGTCCACACATTTGATCTGGTACAGTTTTTTCACTGGATGCCTTACCTGACACAACCCTCCCATTTTTATGTGGGCTTGGGATAGGCCCCGAGAGTTAACTTGGCTTCCTGCACGGGAACCAAAGCCGGGTTACGGCAACAAGAAGCGCGGAACAATGAGATCAAATGATCCAGATTTCGATTTTATTCAGAAGTATTAGAAATAACAGAAAAATGTCCAGTGCTGTGTTGATCGATAAAAATCACAAAACCATCATCAGCTGTCCAAGAAGAACTAAATGTTTATAAATAAAATATAAGTTTGCAATTACAAGTTAAACAAAAAGCTCACTGTATAAAGTACTTCTGCTTCTCGATTTTCACCAGATTCCTGTTTTGGGGCAAAGGGCAAATTTTGCTTGATTAATCAGCACAATGCAGCCCTTCACACAATGCTCAACACAATGCAGCCCATCACACAATGCTGTCCGTGTACATTTTATTTTCCTAAAAAGGACGATCGTGTAAGACAGTCATACATTTTAATAAAACAATCTCAAGTCAGTTATTAACAAATCTTTTGACAAAATGTACTTAATACAAAAAGTCAAAAACATTCTAACAGCTAGCAATTCAATTGGAAAAAAAACTCACATTACAAGCTCTGTTCAGGGAGCAAATTAAAATGCAATATATTAAAAAGACAAATACAAAGTATGTAAATGTACACACACATTTTATAAAACCAAGAGTGTATCTGATAACCCTACCACAGAAATAACCTTTCAGGAAAAAACTATACTTTTTGTTTTTAACTGAATATCCATTAGTGCCATCGAGGCACCTTAAACCGAAGAGTTCTAGTTTTATTTGTCAGCTCTTTCTGTGGAGAAACATCTTAAATCAAAGGTCTGACATTTCAATACGTTATTTTTCCACACTTAAGTATGTATTACTTTTTTTTTTTTAAAGGCAAATAAAAAAAAATAATTAAAATCTTTGAAAAGAAGCAGAAGCTGATAAAAAAAAAAAAAAAAAAAGTTACCTGAATCTCGTTATCCCGAATTTTGGTTTTTGGCCAAGACTTAATTTTGCTGTGCCCCTACTTAATCATGTGTACAAGTCAACGGGTTTTCTGCCTTGTTCTTCCAGCACAAAGTGATTGTGTGCCCAGTGAGCACATGACTGTGGTCATGTGGGTAATTACAACATGTAGGTAATGTTTCAACACTTACATGTTGCAGAAATGTAAAGTTGCAGATTAAATTTATTATTCTAAAAATAATAAAATTAATTCATTCTTGTGTGAAGTTCTCCCAGTTGCAGTCATCAAAGACACACAGGCATCAGACTCATGATACCCTTTAGAACAATACAAAAATGCCACCCAAAAAAAAAAAAAAGCAAAAAAGCTGAAAATGACAGATTTTTATACAGACTTATTTTGTATAAAGTTTCTATAAAATGCAGCTTTTTACGTTACAACATTCTGACTGACTTACCAGTAGGATTATTCAGTTCATTAAACATGAATGCTTTACAAGCATAAAAATGAAGCCAAACAAATGCAGTTTTTTTTTTACAACAGTCTCAGAAGCTTAAACCGCATGTCCTGAAATTGGGTTTCGGGCCAAAACATCACTACTTAAAATTCTAAATTTATCCCCTGATTCCATGCCTCCAAATCGTCTGTGATATTCTTGCTGAATCTTATTCACTTATTTATCCTCAAGTGTATATTTGGATACATAAAAAGGCCTAATTATTAAAACTGCAAATGAAGAGTAACAGCCTATGTAAGCGCACATGATGATGATGATGAGTTTGATGAGGCTTGTACACATTAGGGCTCTGGGTCTTCCTTCTCAGCCTCCTCCTTCATTTTCTGTTCCTGCATGCGGTTGCGAACTGAACCTAGTACACAACACAAGTGTTACATGTTAGTTAAGATCAGGGTGTCTGAGAAAATAGGGAAACAAACACAGACAGAGAAGATGGACAAATCAGTAGCTCAGACATCTGCAACAAGAGTCAGAGCTTTTTTCCATCTTTCATTCAACAAACAGATAAAAGGAACAAAACCAAAAAAGGAAACAAATAATCCACGTTTAAGGTGTTGGGACACAAGCAGATGCCATAGCACTTACTAAGCAATTACTATATCACTATTACTAATACTATTTGATTGACAGTGAAATGCTCTTGATGCTCTTTTCAGAATCAGGAATTGAACCAAAAAAAAAAATCAGATGGAACTGATTCTTTCCTCAAGAATAACAATGGTGTGTTTAAAAAGAAAGAAAGAAAAAAAAAAAAAGACCCGAATATCTTTTAAAAGCAATATGAAGAGACTGATTGATTGACATTGCTTATCAACGTCAGCATCAAGGCTATTTCAAGGTAAGCATGAGAATCTATGAGAGATTTAAACTTAATACACGACAAAACAATTCCTAAATACTTCCATGAAACATGTTTTAGAATAAAACCCTTCTCTGATCGCATCAAGGGCATTACAGATCTGTAAGATACATCTTCGCTAGTCAAAGGAATTTAGCAATGCATAAAAACAACACACCAAAGACTGACTCTTTTCAAAAATCACAAGAATCTTGTTTCCCCCCCCATTAAACACTTTTTACAGTAAAGGATAAGCACTACAGCCATGGTGTTCCCTACAACTAGTCTGTGTCTAACAGTAAAACAGAGGAAAGCTCATTATAGCATTCACTTGCTGATGGCCCAGCTAAAAGATTTATGATTTCTGCACTCATGGAGACACTTACGCATCTCAGCCAGCTTCTTGTCCAGTGTAGACTCCCCAGTTGATTTACTGTAAGAGACAAAGTATTGAAATGCTTAAGGATATTTTTTAAAAACCCTGCTGCAGTAAGCAAAAACAAATACGCTTTTTGTCTTGCTGAAACATTTAGAGGAGCTCACCTTCCATCAGCTTCATCCTGTCCATCCACATCAAAGCGTAATCGCTTGTGGGGTTTGAGATTGGGGTCTCCAGCTAGACTCCTCTTCAGGGCCCTGTCTGTGCTATTGACCATCTGATTGATCTTCTGGAACTTGTCTGAGGACTGTTTCAGGGAAGGAAAATGCTTAGACAACACAGCTCAGCAGTATGTGCAGTTCAACAACGTGTACTAAGGGTGAACAAATAAGTTGTGGTTTTATTAAAAGAATAAAAAAAAATAAAAAAAAATAAATAGATAGATAGATAGATAGATAGATAGATAGATAGATAGATAGATAGATAGATAGATAGATAGAAAGAAATTAATGGATACATTAAAGTAGTGATGAAATAATACCCTCTAAAATGTACTGTAAGAATTAAAAGATAAAAGGTCATCATAATTCCCATCCTTATTGTGCAGTAAAATGAATACAAAAATAAATGACTCACCCCAAACGACTCTCCAATGGATACAAGGAACCTGAAAAAATAAATAATTAAAATAATAATAATAAATTAAAAAAAAAAAAGGGGGATAAATAACTAAAAAGATACAAAAGCAGCTGTGACCACACCTTTGTTAATTTACGTACATCATGCCCTAATTGTTGTAATGTTCGTGTAACAATAAGCAATTTGACAGAGAATAAATAAAATGTAAATAAATGTACAGCATTATTATTATTTTGTTACAACTCTTTCATATATTTCCATCATTGGATCTAAAAAGTAAGAGAGCTGCTATGTGACAGAGTACTGACTTGGTCCGTGGCGTCATGGCTGCTGTGGTCAGACGATTGCTCTTTAAAGGGGAGATGTAGACATTCCCACCAGGCACTCTGAGGGGGGAGCTGGGATACATGTACGGGCTCCGGGGAATATGTGGAATAGGAGACAGGGGAGGAGGCTGAAAGAAATGAGACACGGCATAGTCAGTAAGACAAAGTGCATTCAACTATGTGATGTTCATTTTAATTCTGTCCAATAGGGGACATCACAGCACATGATTAGACGTGATGCTTTACTGCACATTACCCGAGTAGAAGCGTACTGCAGGATGTTTGTCTTCAACTTCTGCATAAACACCTGGTTGTAGAAGACGATGATGGAATCGTATTGGCCGTCTCTGATCAACACGCGCTTGAACGTCTGGATGACGTGGAGCAAATAAAATGAGCGGTAATGTCACAAACAATTTCATACCATCTTTAAATGTAGAAAAAATCCATTATATTAAAAGAGATATTCGGACCTCTTGGTTTGTGTTGGAAAGCGCTTTGTATGCAGTGACGATTGTCTTGAAGCGCAAATCCACATTTTTCACCTTGCATATGGCATACATGGCAGACATCATCAGCTGGAACGCAAGGATAAGAAAACTTGGATTTATCTATCCTACAACATTTACAAACACAGCCATAGAGTCACATGACTACAAGGGAATTAATATTGTTTGAATCCTAGTAGTTTTGACCAATCAGAATTGAGAATTTACATGTGTTTGGTATAAGTAACAATTTGAAGAAAATGTTCATGTGGAACACCCCCCCCCCTTTAATTCTTTAAATGTTCTCCCACTGATGACACACAAACATGATATGAAGTGGGTCCTAACTTTAATTGATTAAATGAACTTTGGCTGTTATGATTGTAAGCAGTGACTTTGGAGGACCAAAAAAAAAATGGCCGTGGTGCATGAGATCAGCTATAAATTTTTAGTATAAACTGATTAAAACACGTGCTGAAAGTGAAAGGAAGTGCAGGTTAAAACCTGGTCAAGGTGTCGGTCCTTCATTAGCTCATACTCGTTCTGGAGTGTGTGCTGGAGTAGAGTCCATATGATGGCCTCCAGCTCGGGGTGAGCAGTTAGAAGCTCAGAGAAAAGTGTTTTCAGTCGCAGGTAGGCCATTCTATACACTGCACAGAAAAAGAAATACAAAAAAAAAAAACTCACAACCTCCTGAGACATTTCATTTTTTTAATTCTGCAGCCTGAAATGAGGAAACTTAATGTAGTCAAGTATTATTGCTGTTTTCATTTGACTTCAAAATGTTATCAGCTCAAGCTCAGTGGGAAATGACAAAAGTAAAAAATTGCTTTAAAATTAAAAGAGCCCTAAACTAACTGGAACAATTTAATTGTGTCACACCCATCAATGATCATCACTAAATCAGTTGCTGCTCAAAAGATAACAGACACCGTACATTTCTTATAGAAGAGGCTGAGGGAGTTTGAGCGATGCTGTCTGTTGCCTGAGGCAGGGAGCTGTGACGGGGCTATGACAGGAACCTCCACCTCCGCTGCTGCGAATCGGCGACTCTGGCGCTGAGGAGATAGATATCTGACGGAGAAACAACAGAGGATAAGAACATAGATAGAGGAACTGCAGTTCAAATCTCCTCTAATGGAGCTAAAAAAAAATACCCCAGCAGCAGTAACCACACACCAAAAACAATTTCCTATTCCAGATTTAGTTTCCCACTGATTTTAATATAACCTCTTCTCTTCTGGGAAGACTTTTGACAAGATTTTGTAGTGTTGCTGAGGGAAATTCAGATCATTCTGACACAAGACTAACAGCGATGAATCATTTCTGAACAGGTCACAGTGATGATTTTCCATCTCCAGTACACTTACTAATCCCCAGAATTAACTGAATCAGAGCAGCAAAATCACCAGAAAATCACCAAAATAAATGTTTATTTTAACTCACAAATTAAACCAAAAATGCTTTAATAATGAGCTCTACCAAGTGTCAATTCAAAATTCTGCATTGCTGTGGTTTTCCACTAGCATCTAAAGTCCCTGCTTTAATAATTGCTCTTCATTTTCAGAGCAGGAAGTGTTATTTTGGTACAAGTTTAATCTGGTAAAAAAAGACAGGAAGTGTACAATTAGAGTTTCAGTTGGTTAGTTTCACTGTACAAGTCACGCAACTGAAAGCAAATAAAGTACAAAATGTTGTGCAGCTATGAACTGAAGTCACTGACATCAAGCTTTGTTTTTTTTGTTTTTATTGCTCTTTTAAAAATGAGCTACAACCTTCGTTTGAAATAAACAGACTTTAGCAGCAAAACATTTTACGGGTTTTTACACTTGGTCACTTCATGCATTTTCTGTGATCCGATAGCTATCTGATCAGAAAAAGACCAGGTCTAAATGCCCTCCGAAACGTTTGGGAGACGGATATAAATCCGATCGCTCAAACCACTTCAGGAGGTGGTCTGGGACGCATTTCAGATGAAACTGGACAGGTGTAAATGCATGTAGTTGTTCAAGCCACATATATCAGCGTTATACTCCTCTCAAACAGAAGAATGTCACTCGCAAGTGACCTACGAGTTGTGCATTGCGCCAGAAACAAATAACATGGACGACATGCAGGGTTGGAGCACTCGCAAAACGCAGGCACTTCTTGCTCTTTGGAGCTTCTTTGTGAGATATACCACAGACTCTGTACTACATTTAACAATTATTAAAATCAGGCACATGCAACCTAGCTAGCAGGTGAAGAACTCAAACAACAAAATCACCAGCTAACTTACTTTAAATTTGCAAGAACTATAGACTAATACAATAAAAGGCTTAAATAAACCCAAAACATAAGTCCACTTACAGTTCTTATGGACACGTCTTTTATCAACTGCCTAGTTATCCTCCAGACAGTGACAGACCACGTCTTTCTCTCATTTCGGCCGTGTGGCACGCGTGCCCGCTCGCGGTGTGAAGCACGTCTGCTCTATTCTCCTAGATGCACTTGACGGCCTTTTGTGCAGCGGAATTTTTTTTAAGTTTTTTTTTTTAAGTTTAAGTTAAGGCGGTAGGATTTCCCAGCTTAGGCGGGCCGCCTTAACTGCAAAGTGCTGCAGGAAACCCTGCTGATGGCAGTATAATATAATATATGTATTCCAAACAACAATAACTGCATAGCTCTAGTTACTCAGATCTGTAAGAGCTCAATTACAATGTAGATAAATGTAGAGAACAACGATTATCCTGTTACAATGCAAGTGTAAGGATTCGAGAGACTTTAAAAAGGGCCGATGCTTTGAAACAGGCTCAGTGCACCTCCAAATCAGCAGGTCTTGTGAGTACCAACAAGATGCTTTTATGCTGCACTGCAAAAAAAAATGCACAGGAATGGTTTGAGGAACATCATAGAGAGGTCAGGGTGTTGACTTTGCCTCCTTTTTCCCATCTGTGAAATGTGCTGGTCAAAAAAACAAAACAAAAACAAACAAACAAACAAACAAACAACAAAAAAAAAACTTTAAGCATTAACAGGAGGCTAATATTTTGGTTACAGATACCGCAGGACACCTTCAGACTTGTGGAGTCAATGCCTTGAAACACCTGAGCATGTAAAGCTTTTATAAAAAAAAAAAAAAAAAAAAAGCTTTTACAGTTTTAAATCTGCATGGCTATCTTCTGTGTTCATGCAATATTTTTTAATGAAATTGCAAGTTTATCACAAGCTGCTAGTTTGTCTCTGAACCTTGGTGCTGTACGTGACAGATTGACAGACTCATGGAACCCTGGTGGCTTTTAGCTAGTGTGAGAGACACACTTTTGGGAAGTTTGTTGGGGTTCTGTAATTTAAGCAGTCTGGAGAAGTAGCACTAATTGTGGTTTCAGGTTTGCATGGTAGCGACACTCTCTCATACATCATAATCAATTGGTGGCTCCGGACCTGACCCGAATGGTGATTTGTTGAAGCCCTTCAAGTAGCCTTGAAAAAGACATCACTTGAATAAATTTAGTTAGTCTGACAATGGACCCTACAGTTATGAAGTGATGTGCGTCGGTTCCATTTAGCACAAGCCGCAGTCGCAGAAGACCAGGAGTTAAGTGACACTAGGCGAGTGGCACGCACAGCCTTTCCTGTGAGACGTGATTACTGACAAGATAGTGACATGAGAACCTGTTAGTATCATTTCCTCTGTTAATTTCTTTCGTCATTTCTTCAAATTCTTTTAAGTTCTTTCGTCAGACTCTCTGATTTACCCGTTTGAATGTAAAAAAAAAAGCCTACTTGAGTGTCTGACAATGCATTGATGTTATGTAGTTTCAAATACAACCCAAGCAGGTTTAAATGTAAGAAAAGAAGCTTACTTGGATTTGGAAGTGCAATAATACAACATATGGGCTCCTATATTGTTGTTGTATCATCTCTCGTATTTCAAGCCAAAACTCTACGACCCCTCATGCTTTGCATGAACTGTTCCCCATGAAAAATTATAGCCCTGTCACAAGCAGTCCACTTACAGATCAGCTGCTGTGTGATCGTGCTGCAGGGGCTGGTTTAGTGTCGCAGGAGGCTCCGCTTGCTCTCCGGGACCATCCTCACGAGACTGCCTCAGGAGCTCGAACAGGAGAGAATCCTAGGTGATAAACAAGGTGTTAATATAAAACAAGACCTCTTACAATAAAGTTCTTAAAAATATCCACTGCTGTACATCCTAAATAATTAAATAGATGTGATTTCGATTTGTCTTACACAAGCCGATGTTAACAGTCTCCAAAATCCAATCTATCACATTATAACAGACATTGAGGTTAGGGCTGTTATATGGTGTATCGTTACTTCCTCTGCTTTCATTTTTAGCATATTTCAAACTTTAATCATAGAAGCCAGCTAACGGGCACAGACATAACAATAAAATAAACAAAAACCATATTTGCTAATGTGAAATTATTTTTGATAAATAGTTAATGTGCTGCTTTTCTCACAGCCATGTCGTCTTAAAGCTTACAACTAGAGGAATTTCATGTTTCTTTTTTTTTTGGGGGGGGGGGGGGGGGGGGGGGTTATTTTCACAATCAGCTTTTGGGCTTTATAAATGGTTGATTAACAATGTTACTGTACAGTTTTTTGGAACATGACATAATCCGATGACAATTATTTACCCCAATCAACATGAAAATTTTCTTTTTAAAAATAAAAAAAGCAATATAAACAAGTTAGCAAATGTTAAGCATCTCTGAGGCCAAAGCAACCACATTCTGTCATAAATGAACAGGCTACCACACACACGGATTTTTATGACGAGTTTCTGTTTTCCCCTAGTGCCATTAATAACATTACGTTATTGTCAGGCAAACTTCTCTATAAATACCACAGTGGGGAAAACAAACTGCTGAAGTCACTGTTACAAGATAAGTAATCTCTCGTCAATAAAGTTCCCCAAGACGTTGGTGTGAAACCACTTGTCTACTTTCACACACATATTATCCATTTACAATTATCATATCATACCCATTTCTCTAAACAAATATATACATCTTAGATGCATTTTTGACATTAGACATTTCATTACTCACTTTTTCTCACCACAGAAACTAAATCGACAACAATTAACCTACACTGCAAAGGAAGTTACAGTATGTATAGGAAATAATACTGAAACTATATATATAAAAAAAAAATGAGGCTGCCGGAAGAAAGAGGTGGATAACACGCAGACGATCCTCCCCCTTTTCAGCCTGCCTGTTGATCAGAAAAGCACATTTCTTCATACACTGAAGGCACGGACAACAGCAAGGACCTGCCGATCGTGCAACAGAAAACAGACTGGAAGTTAAAACAAGAGAAATTATAAGAAAAGGAAAACATCAGAAACGGCTATATGGCCTTTGACTTTGGTTATTAATGCAAAGAGGAAGACAAAGGAGAGAAGAGAAAGACAAAGGAGAGAAAAAACAACAAAGAGACAGCTGAAAATTGGATCTTCAAATAGCAGAAACACAAGAATGAATGGGATCTGACAACGTTGCTGTTATTTCCTCTTGAGTGGACCAGGAAGAGGGGAAAAAAAAAAAAGATAAACCACGATACAAGCTGCCTTGTGAGTGTGTGGTTGAGCACGAGTAGAAGATCAGAAGTGCACGTGCAGGATCACATAAAAACTGACGTATGAACTTTTTTTTTTTTTTTAAATAATGCAAAGGCTCATTTCAGGATTATAACTTTGGTTACATTAACTTTTACAAAGACATTTTACATGCTGCCAAAAGTAACCTTTTACAAATTGCTTAAAAGGTCACTGCACTGACGATGGTTAACAATAGCACTGGCGGGAACTGTTCTATACAGGATGACTTTAAATACATGCTTTACAGCTCGGCGTTCAGCATAGTCTTCATCTTAGGACTACTCTTCAACATCGTGGCTTTGTACATATTCACTTGGACGCTGAAACAAAGAAACGAGACCACCACCTACATGCTGAACCTGGTTGTATGTGATACACTTTTTGTTCTCACTCTGCCGTTTCGAATTTCATACTTTCTGAGCCGGAATTGGCCATTTGGGTCGGTGTTCTGCAAAATTTCTGTGTCTCTGTTCTACATGAACATGTACGGCAGCATCCTTTTCTTGACGTGCATCAGTGCTGACCGCTTTCTGGCCATCGTTTACCCATTAGCCTCCAGATCACTGAGGACTCAAAGGAACGCAAAAATCGCCTGCTGTTCAGTTTGGCTGCTTGTAATCTCGATTAGCTTAGCAGCTGGGTTTCAGTTGGAGACGTCCAGCTCCAATAACACGAACCACTGCTTTGAGAACTTCAGCAACAGTCAATGGAAATCCAAGATATCCAAAGTGGTGGTGTTTGTTGTGACAGTGGGCTTCATAATCCCACTGTTCATTAACCTTTTCTGCTCTGTGCTGATCTTGAGGACACTGAGAAACCTGGACAACAATCAAAGTCAAGGGCAGCTGAACAAGACCAAGATCTTGCGCATGATTTGTGTGCACTTGCTCGTCTTCTGCTTTTGCTTCATCCCTTATAACGTCAATCTAATTTTTTACACACTGGTACGCAGTAAAGCCATCGATAATTGTGCTGTGGAGACTGTCGTCAAGACCATGTACCCCTTTGCATTATGCATCGCAGTGACAAATTGCTGCTTTGACCCGGTTATTTATTACTTCACCTCAGAAACCATCCAGAACTGCATTAAGCGCAAGTCTGTTTTACTAAGCACCAGGAGGTCCTGCAACGATCCAAACAATGAGCCTCCTGTGAACATGGCACGGTTTCTGATAACCAAGTTAATGTTTAACGAATCTGCGGTATGAGGAAACAGATGCTTCTACCATATAAAAAAAAAAGAACTAACTGTTCCAGTGTACACTTCAAAATGAAATGTGTCTGTAAGGCAGCTAATTTATTATTTGTGCACGTATTGTAAATATGTTTATACCCAGTGTGGGGCATCTTTATATCTTTACTTTATTTCATTTATCTATTTATTTTAACAAATGCAGTAGCAATGTGGCTTTACATATTAGCCCTTTTAGTGTTTAAATGCCAGTATAAAACCTTCTGTTTACATTTTTGAGGGAAACTGTAAGTACCCCAGCTGAGCATATAAGATTCTAGCACATGTTTAAAAACTGACATACTGCTTCCACGTACATGTAAAAGTAGTAATAATGAATTTGTGTTAAATAATTATTGATCCTGCTTGCATCCTACATGTGTGGATTTTATTTTATTTATAAAAAACTGCTATATAAATATTAAGCTCATAACTTAAGAATTCTGGATTTTTATTTATTCCACAAATAGAACATGTTAAGACCAAGCTGCAAGCTGATATTACTTACAGACTACTTGTCTTTCAGTCACTGATGTCTGAAGCTTGCATGCTGGCTAATAGGAATTTAATGCTAAACAAGATGGTCTTGACAACAGTGGGTTTGCTACATGGACCCTACTCTGAGAACCACTGCCTTAACCAAAAAGTGGATAATCTACAAGCCAGTTTTCTGAGTCATGCAAATTTTTTAAGAGACTAAAACTGTGGCCTGAACTGTGGCTTCATGTTTATGTTGCACATGACCTAATTGTGATGCACATTCTATCGCAGTGTGCTGGTAGTGTAGCAGGTGAAGTTCCTGCCTCACAGCTCCATGTTTCACATGTTCTCTCTGTGCCAATATGGCTTGCCTTCACTCTCCCAAAAAATGCTCCAGTAGGTGGATTGGCTACTTTAAATTATTGCTAGGTGTGAACGAGTAGATCAGTGTTTCTTTGTGATGGTCTGGCAGCTCAACCGTGATGGATCCCTGACACAAACTTTAAATACACCACAATCTTGACCAGTACCAAATGGGTAGTAATCAAGTAATGAATGAATTGCTGTTGACTAACTGGATGTATGAATGTAGTATGTTGTATTTTCCTCTCTTTTTGGGCATAATTAAAAGAGGTATTGTTCTTTCATTCCTAAAACTACAGCAAATGTTTTTTTTGGCTAAATATGTTGCATTGCATTTAACTTGAATGGAATTTCACACTTAAAAGTTTTTAAAGTGTGTGCAAGTTTTCTGTACCTGGTGTAACCATGTAGTGGTGGAAATATCAAGATGAGGCAAAAGATTGCTAAAGGGTCTGTAAATACTGGGATGTTCAAAACACCTGAACTGTCGATCATTAGAGATTCACAGGTCAATAGGCTTCTCATTTCAATGGAGACAAAGATTGCACACATCATCTTACTCTGATGTTAAAATGGAGTTTGTATGTAATTAAGTTCTATTCTAGCAGCAATAAAGTACAGGCTTATGTTCTGCCAAAGTATCCTGTTTCTGTGGTATGTAAACACAGATATTTAAGGACCAAGGACCAATGAACATCAGAAAATCTACGACAGATGGCCTTGTGTTTGCGCTCTCTAACACACTCACACACACACACACACACACACAATATGAGATACGAGGGCTTGCTTAGTTATAAGATGTCCTTCACCAGAGGGACGTCTTTAAGAAGTTATTGCAGATCAGCCGACCGACAGACCTGGACACCAGCAACAAGTCCATCACCGTAATGGAACAAGCAAAGCAAACCAGTAAGTCGATTTAACCGTATGGACTAAATGGAAATTATACTTTAGAAATTATAATTCTCAAACATGCAAGATGAAATGCACTTTTCTCTTGTGTTGTATAGAATTTCTGCCGAAACTAAAATAACTAGGTTAAACCTGTTGAAAAAAGATTATTAGCTACATTGAGAAAAGCAAAAACAAATTTGTACAATTGTCTGTGTTTAGCGTAAATGATAAAGGAATGTCTACATATGAGACAACATATGAGAAACCTTAGTGCACGGAGTAGAGTAGATAAGAGCACAGACAAAACACGTTGACTTTTCCCCAACGATTCGTAGCCTTCAGAAATGAAGTGCTGAAATATTCTCATATAATTACATTAAGCTCATATAGCTCATATAATTACATTAAAAATAGAGACTATGTAAAAACTAGATTTTTCAGAACTAAATCAGGTGATAAAAATACAGGGAATATTCGAAAAAAGTTTTCGAAAAAAGTCTCTGTGCTGGTGCCTCACCAAAATCTACAACACTGCTGTCATTTTTTCAGGTAAAAGAAATACTGAGTAGTATGATAGTTTTAAAGGGGGGGGGGGGCACGTGATGTTTTGGATATATGGTTATATCATATAGTCCTTATTGAAATCAGAACCAATTTAGACCATTTGTTTGTTTAACTTTCACATTATTGCCTGTAGATGTGGTCTGGTGTCAGAAAACCACTGACTGTTAAGGGGAAGAAGAAATTCAATCTGATCCTGGAACTGTAAATGTTTTTCTTTGTGTTTGTTTTTTTGGAATCACAAATGTTAACATACAGAGACTTGGCTGAATTATTTTTGGTTACCGTTAATTATATCTGTACTTTATGATATTGGCAATAGAAAGCGGAATTGACGTGTTTACTAAGATGCTGCTGCAAGATAACATCCACTTCAGGGCAATCCGCTCTTTGATAACAGTCAGTTAGGCAGAAGTTAGCACTCCATAAAAGGCAACGCTCTCAGGGAGCTGAATAAAATAAAATTAACAGTGAAAGCTTTCAGTAATGCAGCCCAGCCATCACAAGTGCTTCAACTTCTGTAGACCAAACCCATTCTTTGTTCATTTGTTTTAAACAATATAGATCAAACCTATCCTTAATTAAAACACGCAAGCCATTTAAACTTGTCAGTGAGACCTATTTGTTATATTACAGAAATTTGTCAGGTACAGAATTTGAAGCTAATCAATTATAGTTCACTATAGTGAGAGTTTCCTTATATGTTCAATTGCAGAAACGCAGGAAATCTCTTACGAAACAAAATGTACTTTCCAGCTTATATCATATTGCAAAATCTCCTTTCCCAAAACATTACATTTCTGATGTAACTGTTCTTGCAGACAATGAAGGATAAATATATCTGAGAGATTTAAAAAAAAAAAAAAAAAAAAACCTAGCCTGTTTAATCCTAACAGGTTTATATGTTAAACCAAGTTGTTGATGTTATCATAAATACTACTAATACTTTAAGCTACAAGTTTCATTACTACCAGAACTTATTATAATATCGTCAATACAAGAGCTTCCGGCGAACAGAAGCTGGTTGGCACGCACAGGAAGTGGAACATTTCCTCTTTTGGTTTATGAATAAATGGAAAAGGAATAACTGTATTGGCGACACACCCAATTACTATCAATTCAAACACAGGGGTGCAAAGGTTGCTAACAGCTTTGCACTGTGCAAACAGTAAACTGCATTTGTAAATCTGCAAAGGTATTTAGTCCTCACGTTAACAGTAAGGAAGTCGCGGCTTTGTAGTGTGCTTAAGACCTTTAAACCTCAACTACTTGTTTATATTTATATTATGTTTGTCCTTCACAGATAGGTTCAGCCCTGGAACAAAGCCCACAGGCTCTGACTGATACAGCTAAAGAGGGAGAAGGCCAGGAGCCCATCATGGATCTGATAAATAACACAGCCATTCAGACACCAATCAACTGTACTGTAGACACAAGGTACCGCTTCACCTATTACCAGATCTCCTACAGCCTCATCTTCACATGCGGTTTGGCCAGCAATGGCATGGCACTCTGGTGTTTGTGGCTCACGCCATGGTCTGTCACCAGCACTATGGTCTACATGGCTAACTTGGCCGTCGTGGACCTCTTCTTCATTCTTTCCCTTCCACTGCGCATCTATTATTACTACAACCGTTCACACAGCATGGCTTGGTCTCCTGGAAGTGTTTTCTGCCAGCTGACCTTCACCCTCAAATACATAAGCATGTACGGAGGTATCTTTTTCCTGGCATGCATAGGGCTGGACCGCTACTTTGCCGTGACGCGCCCTGTGCTGCGGCGCCCGAAGCAATTACATAATGCCTGCATGATCAGCACTACAATCTGGTTAATGGTGCTAGCACTTAGCTTGGCACTTCCATTCATGCACTCTGCAGACTCAAAAATTCACAGAGCATGCCTACTTGACCTATCCTTGGGGCAAAATCAAACCTTCATCTTGGCAGCTCTGGGCCTGGTACTGGTTGCATTCCTGTTGCCTGCACTCCTTCTGCTGTTCAGCTACTGCCGTGTGTTGCGTGTGCTTGGCAGAATGCCTTACCGTGGGAAAAGACGCCACCGACGAACACTCTCTCTCATCTACTGCGTGCTGGGCATCTTTCTGCTCTGCTTTGCACCATACCACATCAACCTTCTGTGTTACACTCTCACACAAGTTGGTGTTGTATCCAGCTGTGTTTTGGCTAAATTTGCAGGCTCATTGCACCCAATCATGCTCTCACTGGCCAGCACCAACTGCTGCCTCAACCCACTGGTGTACTACTGCTCCAGCAGCCTGGTGCAAAAAGATGCTACCAGAGGCCAAAGCAATCAGGAAACGGAGTCTAGCTTTAGGTCTAGACGGAAACAGCTTATGGGAAAAATTTCACCATGACTCCTTCATGGACACAAAAGTGTTTCAACATCACCAGTAGTAGTTGCTATTAAAGGCATATCAACTAATGCACATTCAAAAATGATACTGACTAAGCATCATTTTTAGATTTGCATTTTCAACTATTTTCAGATTTTCGAAAGCAGAAAATACAAATTGAATATGTTCAAATTTTACACCTGTTTCTGTTCTCCTGCAGTAAAATCTAAGGCTAAACAGCCACTCACAGGAACACTCTCACGGTCTTCTGACATCATTTCCTCATGTTAAATCAACCAAACAGGTGCCAATAAGCACCAATTACTTTTAACAACACATCAAACACATTAAAAATTACAGACAGTTTACCTCCGGTTTTCTTAGCCTGACGTCCGTGCAACATTTTACGACGGTCAATATTCCCTTAAATGATTACCAACCCACCCATCTATTTTATAAAGTCAACCTTCCATGTTATCTCCACTCGGTGCTTTGTGTTATTTTTAAAAACACACCATGTTAGCATGCCAGATTCATTACTTGACAGTAAAACTCACTGATTTCCATGCAATGCTCTCCATGATCTGATTCTCGCAGCGGCTCAAGTGTTCGAGCATGTCATGCTTCAGAGTGAGCTCTTTGATGAAACTTTCTATCACTTTGTAAAAGTCAAAGGCATGAAGCTGGAAGACATCCAAGATCCAGGGGAAGCACAGGTTTGTTTCAGGTGATTTGCTGCCACCGTTCTTCAGGGAACATCCTAAAAGAGAGAGCAACAGTTAAACGGTTCAAGCTCAAAACATTTTTTCTATTTCCTAATATATGATCGTAAAAATGTACACAGAAACTAAATGTTTCATACCAAATGGATTTATTGACTAGTAAATATTACTTTATAGATTTCCCAATAAACAAATAAAAAAAAAAAGTGTGTTACATACAGAAAAGTGATAGAAGACAATTTAACTTCTTATACCACAGCAGTCTGCCAACAAATAACCTTTCTTTGTAATATATAAAAATTGTATACGTTTATAGTTACTTTCCCTGCCATGTTCCAGAATCTAGTAAAAGGACTTTCCATAAGATTGGAGGTATGTACAATGACAAAAAGGCAACTAAATCCAGAATGGGTGTGATTTTGCCCATATAGTGTATTAGGAGTGTATTAATATAAACCTTCTGACAAATAAAATTTAAGAATTACAACAACAGTGTGATAAAATGGCTTATGATTGATTGCAGCTTTCCATACACAACATTTATGTTTTATTATTGTCACTTTATTCTCACTAAGGCCAATGAGAGCAAAGAGCTGTAATACGAGCTGATTTTATTGGCCAGGCTGTAAATGACTGGGTGCTTTATCGTGGCTTACCAACATAAGTTGCTAGGACGACTTCCAGTGAACAGGCAAGGAGTGAGGTGTGGAAAGTAGCATTGTTCAGTAGTTTACTGTTGAGGGGAATAAGAAAAGAAAAAAACCTGTTACATTGAAAAATGTAACTTCCATTTTATTTATCATTTTTATGCTGATTTAAACTTGCCTTGAGAGCAGACAAGCAATATTACCTGAAATTTTGCACGGAGAGTCGCTTCTCTTCCTAAAAAGCAAGATTGCCATGAGAAAATTAAGGTCACAAGAGGTGACAAGAGATAAAACTTTTACTTCCACCAAATCCTGTTGTACTTAATTATACTCACAGACTTGAGCATCGACTCCATGACTTTGTAGTAAAGCTGGACACCTAGAGTAAATCTCTACAAAAAAACAAAACACAATAAGTTTGTCTTTCGGATGACAATCGAAAAGACTGCCTGAATTTTTGCCTTGTTACCTTTTTGCCCAATCCTTCACAGCACTGTCCAACAGCTTGAGCAAATTTCTGGCTGAAGACCTGACCGAGATGTTCGACCCGCTTTGTGATGTCTTCTGATGGGTTCACAGTGCAGTTCTTTAATAATTTAACAAAAAAAAAATCATTAGAATCTATAGAGTTTGGGCAAACAGCATGTTACAGATTTTGAATACTCTGAATGTATTTCCAAATGAATAACAGAATACATGCTTGTCAAAAATGTTGGGAACCGAGTGTAAGATGCTGAAAATAGTACTTTAAAGTAGTGGATGTTTTGTTCAAAAGCATACCTCGAAGTAATTCATGAGAATGCCTGAAGGTTGGTCACTGATTGAGGTAAGTTCACCCCTTAGCTGCTGGATAGAATACATTGCAGCTCTGGAAGACAACAATTCACTTGTTACTAAGAATATAAAACAGGAAGTATGGTTCTTAACTGGAAGAGCTGATATTTTCAAAGGTTTGTGACTACAGCCACTGTACATCAGCATATGCAGCTTCCTAATCAGGACTTGAAACTACACATGAATGATTCTTGACAAAAGAAGATTCTCCATTTTGAACTTTTACTAAGCTTTGTGCTGCAGTAGTTGAAATCTGGATAAAATAACAGCTAGTTAAAACTGAATATATATATATATATATAAGGATGCAGTGAATAAAAGTGCAGTTTGTCCTCCCAAAGCCTTGTGATGGTGGCCGTTTTTTTATTTACGGCATTTGGTACACACCCTTAACCAGAGAAACATTTCTCATTTATAAAATTGAGCACTTGAGGGTTAAGGGCCTTGCTCAAGGGCCAGCAGTGGCAGCTTAAACTCACAACTACTGCTCAAACAAAGTCCAACACTGAGCTACCAGTCCCCATTCTACCACACCAGGAGTGAGCTTCTCTTATATGGTGTGACACCTGAGTGATTATGGACTGCTTAACAGCCCGAGACTGTGCTCCGTTAATCCGATTAGCAAAATATTCTGTGAAAAAGTGAAAGTGATGTGACATATGGCTAAGTACTGTGACCAATACTCAGAATTTGTTCTCTGCATATAACCCATCCACCCACTGCAGTGAACACACACACCATGAACACACATCCAGAGCAGTGGGCAGCCATTTATGCTGCTGCGCCTGGGGAGCAGTTGGGGGGGTTCGGTGCCTTGCTCAAGGGCACCTCAGTCGTGGTATTGCCGGCCTGAGACTCGAACCCACAACCTTAGGGTTAGGAGTCAAACTCTGTAACCATTAGGCCTCAGAGTTTCTTGTCACATTTTGCAATTCATCTGCCTTTGAAGGGTGTCTGTGTAACTGAAACCCAAATTATCCTAGAAATTTGATGTGCAATATGTCCAGCTGTAAGGTCATCTTCATTATATGTTAGATTTGGATTCACTTGCTGGACCCGGCTCATTACTCCTAGTCTCCACCGTCTTTACTGTTTATTAGTGCTTGCTTCCTTCACAGTCCTCTATCAGTTTATTTTACCAGTCTACTTGTGTTGTTATATAAGAGGCTGCACACTTGTCGAGTGAATCACACAGTGACTTGCAAAGAACTGCGATTTCAATTCAAAATCAATTAATCGTTTAGCCTCAAACAAACATCTATGTTAGTGTGTGATCTGTGAAGAGTTCCTACCTGATTGGGGTCTGTGGTGGAATAGAGACATTTTCCTCTCCAGGTGGATTCTTTCTAGGAGTCATTTCTACTTTTGTACTTCAAGAAAAAAAAATATATACAGTTAACTGCAGTTAAGTGATACGAGTTTCCATCTGAAATTCTAGCTACTAAGGTGGACTGATGAGCAACACCTACACTTCTGCTTTAACTGGGCTGAGGGTCTCATCGTTGTCCAAGAACAGTCGTGCGTCAAAATCCTTGCTTTTATGGTAGAGCTCTTCATAACTTTTGGATAGAGTTTCCACCTATAAAAGAGATGAAACTTTTAAACACTGCAAATGCGTACTAAATTGAAAGGGGACTTTTACGTTCAATTATATTTTGTTGAAGCAGCAACGATAATCCCAATTCTTGTAAAAGAGCAGAGTCTATATAGTCATGCCGTGTAATCAAACGACTAATAACACGGGCTTGTTGACTTTCACAGTATTTCAATCATCAGGTGTAACCAGTAGAAGCTCAGCTCAAGCTAATATTTACTTCGGGTTCACTGCACATCATGGGCCTTTAAATGGTTTATTTCAAAGGAAAACGGAAGCTTCGAGGCAGGCCAGATGCATCAGTAACGCATGTTTGCTCTATAAAAACAGAGGGGGGGGAACTGATCTTTAGCATTTGTTAGACGTCATAGAAAATTTTAAATAAATAAATAAATATAAATTATACGGTCATATCATGCATCAGGGCAGGTACCCAAAAATACTCTATTATCCCGAGTTATACTGCAACATTGAGTAAAAAAGTGTCTATTTAACATGATGTTAAACTCCTTCTATTAGCTCAAGAACATGAACAGTTTCCCCCCAAATCATGTGCTCTTCCAACGAGAAAGTCTTATTTCAGTTTGGAAAACACACAAACCTCCAAAATAAAACCGTTGTTCAACGCTGAATGAAACTTACCGCTGGAAGCTCCTGCAATCCTGAAAAGCCCATAGAGTCCAGAAAGGCACAAAAACTGCTTTGGTAGACATTTTTCACCTATAAATAAAAAGAAACCAGTGATTACTATATAAGTACTTTTAAGCCTAATAAAATAAAAAAAAAGGTTTATCTACTTAATCCTGACAAAAAACCAGAAGCAGACAAATTGGTTGCAGATTTTGTTTTAAGGCTTTTTTTTTTAACTCAGCTGCCTGAGTTGGGCAAGTAGATCTGAAAAATAACGATCCTGTTTTTGGCTAATTTTGCTGAGATTTACAAAATAAAAATTTCCTTTGGTATGTGGTTTTGATTCAACATAAGCTTCTTAGCCATGCAACAAGCCTCAAAGGTTTAACTTTCCATTCTAAAAGCCTGCTTCACTACACACATCACATGAGGTTTTCATGATTTTCAACTATCCTGTAATATGCAAAACCAACCAAATAAATAAATAGATAGATAGATAGATAGATAGATAGATAGATAGATAGATAGATAGATAGATAATCAATACTGAGGGAACATAAAAGATGCTAGCTAGACTTGAATAATATCTTTACACCACACCTCAAAGCCAAAACACTGTCAAACTGCTAACAAACATGATGTGCATTTATATCTCTTACTCTGTTTACATACTACATGGTGATTTCCCATTTCTGGCTTCATCTTTGATCTTGTCCTGTTTCTTGGTTTTACAAATAATGGCTTGTTATACATGTAGAAAAAAAGCCGTATTAGAGCATACTCACTGCTCATACTATGCAAACTTGACAGCTTTTTAATCTAGTGCAAAATGCTCAAATTAAGATATGCATGTAGATCTTCTAACCTCGTCTATGCTGCAGTCGCTCTCCTTACACAGTGTCTCCAGCAGCTGCACGTCCATCTCTAAAGGACGAGGCTTGGCTTTGTTCCGCCTCGAGGTCCGAGTCGGCGGACTCTGTGTTGTCTCGCTGATTGCCGACTCTGATCGGGAAAGAGAGAAAATTATTTAGGTCTTGAACAGATTAACTATAGAGCGGTGCTGGAATACTGACATTATTTCCTGTAATGGAGGATGGAGAGGAACTCGCTTACTGTAAAGAGGCTGGAGGAGAGAAGAGGGACATCGCTTGATGTAGAACTCCAGAACGCACAAAAGTAACTGGAAGGCTATCACCAGGTCATCCTCCATCTGCAGAACACTTCCTGTACAAGCGAAGATAAACAGATATGTACTCAAAGACTGCAGTTTGTCCTTAAACAATCAATAATAGAGTAAATGTGAGACATTAATATAATAACAATTCTAATAATAACATTGAATATGTAAATTTTTGGAAAACACAACAGTACGGTTATTAAAGTAACTTTTTTTTTTAAATTATACTTTAAAAATACGATACATTTATTTGTCAATTTCTATTTAATTTCCACCTAATGCTATACTGGATATTGCTTTGGTTACTTAAAAAAAAAACAAAAACAAAAAAAACACGTAAGCAATTACTTTCCATTTAAAATGGCATTTTATTGAACGTACAGAGCAGTGTGTAGGCACAATCCCATACGTCATGCCATAATAATGAGCATGTATACAGACTGGGATGCAGAATAAAGATGGTCTAAGCATAAAGACAAAAGTTAAACATATGAAGTGTTTAAAAGCACAGCGACTATGAAGTGTCTGAACCACTTGATACAGCACTATACTACTATACAAGTATATAGTGCTTAAATTTCCACTGATGAATGTATACATGGAAGAAAACTGTGCATCTTGCAAATAAAAGTTATCCCACCTTTAGCCAAGAGGAATAGGGTCCAGTTACAGCGTAAAAGTTCTTGTCCCCTGAGTGAAGAGAGAAATCAAAACCAAATCAAACAAAAACAAACAAAAAACTTCATGCAGCTGATTGATTAATGATTTTACTTACTTAACTTCATCAGGCACACCGTAGATTTTTGCACATGTTCTGGGGGAAAAAAGGTCGCATGAATGTAAAAATATATAAACAATTACAAACTACAGCCTTCCAACATCCTTTATAGGACAAGTAGGTCAGCACAAGAAGAGAGAGAGAGCTACACTATCCTTCAATAAGCCCGAGGAAAGATGCTAATATAATACAAATAATTACATTTTAAAGATTTTCTTTTAGTTTAGGGATATTTTCAATTCTGTCGACCAACTGTGGTTTATTCCCCATATGAATAAGGTGCTTGCATTTACCCTTTCATTAATGCTAGGAGTCTTTACTTAAAAAATAATCTTACTTCACAAATCTCTGATAAAGAGCCAGGGACACCTCGTATTTCTTTGCCAGCCTCGTCACTGCTGAATTTACTTTATGGCTTATTGTGTCCAGATTTTCATCCAGCTTTCGCATAAGGGTGAGAAATTGCTTCACACTGCAAAAGACAGAGCATGAATATGGTTTATCAGGCTGAAGACAGAAATTCATGCCTGAAACATGGAATGAACACAAATTAGAAGTGAGCATTTATATTAAATAATGGTGGATAAAATGAGGAATGTTTTCTAAAATCACAACATTATACTCTGGATATACTTTATAATATCGAATGCATTATTCAGACATCCTTGATAATGCTTATATCTTTTCACCTACCTCAAACCGACAGCCTTCTGAAATTCTGTAAAGGTGAACCGGATTTCGTCCAAGTCCACAGCTGAGACGTACACGCATGCTCCCCAGAGTTGCTTGTTTGATTCCTACATCATAAAAAAACAAAAACATGATCATATGAAGATAACATGAACAAAATGATCATATGAACATAAATGATGTCTGACTAATTACCATAAATGCACAAGAACATGTTGTGTAGATTAAACATTAATGAATTATGAACACTTACAATGATTTCGTCTGGGGTAATCGACTCCCACATCGCCCATGCCTGACAACACAGCGAGTTGGAGACAGAGAGGTCCTTACAAAGGGTTACAAACTCTGGATGCTTATCTTTGTGCCTGACAGAGAGAGTTAAATTACAAATTACAAATAATTCAATTCAGTACAGTTTTATTTGTATACACACACATACCTACTTAAGTTTAGAAAACATACAGATACAAGTCATCAGCTTCAGGTAACGTACACATAAAACATTGGAATGGTAAAGAAATGCGTTCTTAGTGATTTTAACTATAGAATGATTGTTAGGAACAGGCTGGTTTGAGTATTTCTATAACTGCTGATCTCTTGGGATCTTCTCACATAACAGGCTCTAGAGTTTATTCAGAGGAGTTTATTGAAGTGCACTTAAAAAAAAAAATGCAGTATGCAGCATTTCTGCAGAAGGCAAGTCCAAGCTGATGGCTTAAGTCAGTAACAAACAACATGAATCCAACCAGATTTGGCTGGTGTAATGATGTGGGCAATGTTTAACTGGCACGCTTTGGGCGGTCTTTGTGACCCGGCCAACTTGAGTACTGTTGTTGATCATGTGCATCCCTTCACAATTTCCCATCTTCTACTTCCAGCATGACAACGAACCTTCTCACAAAGAAAAAAATTGCCTCAATCTGGGTTCATGAACTTGACAGTTGAGTTTAGTGTCCATTAGCGATCTTCCCAGTCACTAGATCCGAATCCAATAGAACATGTGTGATGTGGTCGAACAAGAGATTCGCAGAATAAAAAATGTCAACATCGACCAGAGCATCAAACGAAGGTTTCCAACATCTTCTGAAATCCACGCCATGAAGAATCGAGGCTGGTTCAGAGGACCTACACACTATCAGATTAGTAAACAAACTCCAAAAAGAAAAACATCAGGATGCTTTCAAGACAAGGTCTGGAAGGGCAAGAAGAGACACAGGCACGTCATCAAACCCCCAGCATCACGTGATCAATTATTGGTCCTTTCATTAGTGATCATAAAGACAGAGTCCACTGAAAGACTCAACAACAACAACAAACTCTTTTCAGTGAGCACGTAAAGTGAATGCACAAAATAACGTCAACGTCAATTAATAACGTCAACACTTGCGAACAAGATGGTAATGTTTATATCCTCCGAGTTATAACATGTGTTGTCATCTGTCACGAAGGTAAACAATAGCATCACAGACCCAGTTAGCCTGCTAGCTAACTACAGACAGTGTTAGCCAGACTGCTAGCACGGAGACAGAGGACAAACACCGCCGTCTGAGACTCGGTTATTTATCTTAAACACGACAAACGCGTGTGATTATCAGCTCTAAGCCGACTTTACAGCTGTAGACTCACTTTTCCGGAGAAAGCACCGAGTTTTCTTTCCTGTTGCTGCATTTCGACTCTCTGCTTGTTGGTGTCCCGGAGCCGCTGCTACGCTTTTTGGGAGGCATCCTGAGAAACTCCGGCTAAGTGTCACTTTGTCTTTACACGGTGTAAAGGATAATTAAATGTCGCCTTGACTGAAAGAGAAAAGTTAAATTTAAAAACACTTCAGTATATTAAAGTCCGCCCCGTCCATAAGCTCCCCCTCTGACCGACTCACTCACTCACACACACACACAACGTCTTCCCCCGCATCCCTGAAAGCGCGGGAAAACTGCTCTACGTCACATCCGATAAAGACACGTCACTTCCATCTGGAACCAGCTTTTGTGTGTGTAAACAAAAGAATAAATAAACCTGCACGTGGTATTAAAATAATTATATTTTGATGTCATTTCTAACGTGTGGTAATCATTTTGGTTTTTGTTTAACGTATCCCTTATTTATGTATGTATTTATTTATTTATTATTAATTAATAAATCATTATTGTGCTTTTGGAATAATTTGTTACCCAATTCAATTTATTTCATTTCAGTATTTAAGGTCTTAATATGTTGTATTTCCATTTAAACAGCCAGACACGGAAACGACATTAGACATTAAATGTAGACATTAAAATACCACACACTTGTTTTTACAGTTTGGTCCACGTGGGTTTCACTTTCCTAAATCATCCGTCCATAGTTAAAATAGTCAAATAGTTGCTAGAATAAAGTGAGTAATATATTTAAAAAAAAAAAGGAAATAAACTTTATTTCCTTTCAATTCTTCATCTTAATCAGTTATGGAGTAATTTTTGTTTGTTTTTTATGTGTTGCTTCTATTCTCTACTGCAGCTAAATGTAAATCCCGCCCACCTCCAAGACAGCCAATGATACCGACTCTCATTAACATACAACAGACACGCCCACTTGAATTTGGAACAAGTTTAGAAGTGACTGATTTGGAAAAGCATGACTAATAATTTGGTACATAAATAATTTGAGACTGTTCTCTCCATGGGTCCTGTTTAATTAAAGTCACAAGCCTTATTACTTTATACTCTCTTGTTTGTTTTTTTATTGTCTGGAAAAAAACCCACTCATTTAAACCTAAAGAATAAATAAAACTACATGTGGTATTAACAGCATTTATATAGTTTGAAAATAAAATAAAAAATTGATTATTTTTATAATTCATTGATTATTTTAATTAATCCTCATACAAAAATAATTAAACGAGGAAAATCGTCTCCCATATCTATCTCGTAAATGCATTGACTTACCATGTCTTCTCTCACAATTAAATAAACAATCAAGCTTTTTTTCAAGTAAGAAACCATTTCTTTTGCTTATTTTTCTTTTATTATTTGTCATACGCAACAACATAGTTTTCACTCTCCCTTTATTACATCATATTAGAACTTTTTGATTTGCTTTACACACTTGCAGACGGTTCCCACCATGTCATCATGGCTTGAATAAAGCTCTTCTCTGAGAGAATCCTGAAGTCATCCATCAACCACTATTACAGTTCAAGTTTCAGTTCCAATTTGTGATTTTTTTTTTAAATTATTTACCAGGATCTTTATTTGTGCGTTATCAGTACAGAAATAGAGATGTTAAAATATTGCCACTTTAACCAAAAAGAAAAAAGAAAAAAGGGGAATAATAACAGAGCAAAGGCACCAGTGTGCTTTGTCTGGAGTGAAAGATTTATATAATAAATAAAGGCTACCAGCATTTCAGTGTCAAAAGCTTTCAAAGGTCACCAGAGAGGAATTACTGTATGTAATTCAGGAATTGTCTATAACCTTAAAAAAAAAGATCTGTGCATGAGTGTCAGGTTCATCTTTTTACATAGATGATAGACAGAAATGTTGTCTAATTCATACAGCATTAGACCCTGCTTAGAAGATAATTTGGCACAGAAATGAAGATGGAGTATTTCATTTCTTTCTTAGGAAAACAATGCACTTCATTCTTTGCCACAACGTCTATAAAATGCAACTTTTTAGAGAACCTCTGGAACCATGGTAAGGGTAAAAAGCATCAGGTTATTCATACAGACCCCTTTAATTGATGAAATACACAAACCCTTTTTTTCCCCCAACAGTCCTCCCTAAAGTTTAACACGTCTACAATAACAAACTACTCTGGGTTGAGAGATTATTCCAGGTCTTGCATGTTAAAGCTTTTTTAATAATAATAATAATAATAATAAAAAATTGTACAATGAGAAATTGAAAGGGGGACAAAACAAGTGAAGTCGTGTGTGTGTAACATTTGAGAGAGACCTCCTTTGATCTGAGAGTCCTGCATTTGAGGCTGAGAGCACCTTTAAAGCAGCATAGTGATGGGTTTCTCTAGAAACTTGCGAAACTCGGCCAGCCATTGTGCCCCGACCGCACCATCCACCACTCGGTGATCACAGCTCAGAGTCACAGACATAATGCTGGCCACGTCAAACCTAAATAACATAAAACAAAAGAAAAAAATAAAATAAAATTTATAAAGGTTATATTTCATTCAAATATTCCTTAAAATACATGATTATACTTTTTATTACACACACACACACACACACACAGAGAGAGAGATCAGGCAAATAAGAATATATTGTACTAGGAGAAATAGCAGTTTAGGTCGCATCAACAGGTTCACCCAACTCTCTGAAGGAGCTAAGCTCGGTCACGGCTTTGATTAAGAAATGTGACCAAGAACCCAGTGGTCAATGTTACTGATTATGACCAGACAGCCAGCTCAAGGAAGCAAGGGGAGAGTCCTGGTGGATCGGAGCATCTTCCACTCACAATGATTGTGGCTACTGTGCTCCTGGGAACATTCACAGTGGTTTATAATAGTTTTATTCCCTTTCCCAGATCTATGTCTATATCTATAGTTTGGCCTTGGAGGCCTACAGGGAGGTCCTTGGACTTCATGACACTTTTTGTTTATTTACCACATGAAGATTCCAGGCAAGTTCTACCGGCATCTCAAGAATTATTATTATTATTTTTTTTTTTTACACATTTACAAACATTTCTAAAAAATATGTATTTACTTTGCCATTACAGATTCTTGTGTGTAGAATGTCAAGTGATGCACCACTAATACCGGATTAGTACCTTTTATAGTCGATTTTAATGAGAACGGAAAATTTTTTTTTTAATAAGTGTCTTCCCACCTAGCACAGTGTGAGAGTTGTGCACACTTGCTTCCTCTGAGACACATGAAGCCAAACTCTTATCTTTTCAAACTGCTCTTAATGCTGTTTCACAGTGCAGCATTACACAATCAAAGGAAAACTATATCTGCCTCTTTCTGCATATATGAGCTCATTTCTAGGTGACTTGTTTTCATGATCAATCTCATTCATACTCAAGTTTACGTTAACCCTGTTGACCTGTAGTTAGTGTGTCACCTCCACATAGCTTAAGACCTTTCTGCTATTAAACCGAGTCGATATTGTTGAATTTTATTTTCCTCACCCTTTCTCATTGTCTGCAGGCAGCAGCCTCTTTTCTGAACCTCCCACTGCCAGGATACAGGCTTGAGGAGGATTGATGATGGCAGAGAAGTTCTTGATACCATACATGCCCAGATTGGAGACTGTGAAGGTGCCACCCTAAAAGACAGAACACACCATTATTACAGCCTGGCTTTAACGTTTCACATGGTTTGCCTTCACACTCTGTTAAAGTGTGAAAGCTGTTTGTTGCAACTGAGAGCAGTCAAGAAAACCAATTTATAGTCCGTTTGAAAACAAGGCTCTGGGTCTCACATCAACCAAAGCATGAAACCATTTACGTGAGCTGCATCTGGTTTGAAAGTCCTCCCCTCTCAGTACTGCACCTAATTAAAGTGATTGCTTCAGTTTTAACCAGAACATCCTGTTTCGAGTTTCGTAATTTTTTTTTTTTTTTTTTTAAAAGTTAGAACAGAACGAATGCCATACTGATATATACAACCAGACTTTCATAGTACTGGATCACTGTAATGTTATTATCTCCTGTTGCATGTGAAGACATCGCCTCCTGTGCTGGCCTGCACGGCTATAAAAATGTTTTCAGCTCCTTGTTTACATGGTATTCCGTCATGCCATATAGCTCAGAAAAATACAATGCAGCACTCTTAAAAGCAAACCAAGTAACTGCAATTTGTGCAAGTGAGAAACGGTTCAGAAGAACTACTTCTCTGTAAAACTATAAGTCTATCCTCTAAACAAGCCTAGAACTGATCCTGGGTGTTGACTCAAATATTCGTGCCAAGTAAGAAAACGGCAAAAAACAGTACTACTTAATATCTATCGTGTCAAAATAAAATACTTGAAGTTTAACATTTATATAGGTTATGTTATACTCACCTGGAATTCATGTGGCTGTAGCTTGCCTTCACGTGCCTTAGTAGCCAGTGCATTTATATCTTTACTGATAGCTGATAAGCCTTTAATATGAGCGTTGAATACAATAGGAGTGATAAGACCATTAGGTGTGCTGACTGCAACACTGACATCCACCACATGATTTCTGAAAGTTAACAAATGTGTGTATAAATAATAATAATATTGATAACAAATTGTAATAACAAAATTCTTTACAAATTATTTAGAAAGTAATGCTGCCATCTTGTGGTGATAAGCGGTTTCTGCATTAGAAACCCTTTTCTACTAAATAGAGTTCTGAAACTAAACCTGAATAAAAAAATGTCCCTCATACAGTCTATCATTTTAAATTCTGCTTACGCTAAAAGAAAAAAAAGGAGAAAACTGCATTTAAAGATTTCATTCCAGCCCAAGGAACAAAAACAGCATACATAGTGACATTATTTGAGCAGCTATAAGCCTTTAGTTTAACATGTAATAAAAAAAAAATATATGGTCATACAAACCTAGTCGTTGACCTTAACTGAAAACCATGCCAAGTTTAAATTTCTTATATAAAATTACAACGTCTGATAGGTTTCCCCAGAACGGCAAACAGAAGAAAAGTGAAAAGAAAAATACATTTAAACACAAATGTAAGCAAGTCTGGATCACTCATTGCCCAGACATTTGCATCATGACACAACAGGCATGCAACTGCAAGCATTACCAGCCCCTAATAATTCAGCATGCTGACTCTTGCAATATAAGAGTTACATTAGTATGGAAAGCAAAAGCTCTCATTATTATAATCTCTTTGAATGGGATTTAATACTGTGTCATGAATCCACATAAGATCGTGTGACCCGACAAGAGCTTGTGTGAAAGCACTGTAACTACGTAATGAGTGAATCTTGAAACACTCACTGTCGGATAACTGTGTCCATCCAGGAGGAGTTGGCCTCTGGTACCTTTAAACATGCCAGGGCTGACGCTTTGATGATGAAGTCATTCACTGACAGTTTAATGTTGTCTGATTTCACCTCCTGATCACGGGATTACAGAGAGGGAGGGGGAAGAGAGAGACATTTATAATCTTACCAGTTCCAGCAAAATGTAATGGACATGACGGTTCTCAAATGCTCAAAACAACAACAACAACAAAAAAGCTGTGCACTGTCACCATGTTAAGCTCTCTCCTGAGGTCCACAACTTGGTCCATGTTGATATCCACAGACAAGTAGTAGTGAGGAATAGTCTGCTTCGACTGCATAAGTCTCTGAGCAATTACCTTATTTAAAAAAGGAAAAAGTAAGAAAAAAGTATAATTAATAAATGTTTCTGCATAAAGATGAGACGAGTAAGATTATTAATGCATTATTCTTACTGGATTATATTATGCATTTCCTAATACTTATGTTCAGCTGTTCTTTAGCCCCCGGTTTAATAAACATAACTGCAGTGAGCGTGATCATATCTGAGATCATAGCTGTACTGAAGGAGACTCACTTTGCGGATGTTGCTGATGGGGATGTCCGTGAAGGTGCCGGTGGGAATAGGTGCCACAGCTGGCGCTGCTGGAGCACGAGCAGGCGTGGTAGCTGGGGCACCTGAAGGCTGGTACCATAAGAAGAAGAAAGATCACTAATAATTAAGATTAATAATTATCTGACCATTTCAGACTCTAGATCTTCTAAAATGGTGCCACTTGGTCACAGGAAGCAGAAATCACTCATATGAAAACCTGAGGATTTGGAAATACAGTGTAGCAACCGCTGTGATTTTTGCTTGTGTGTCCGCCCTGTTCTGTTGATACACAATAACTGTAGCTAAACGTGCTTGTTTGATTTACACGGAAATTGTGGGGCTTTATACTGGCTTTGATGGCAGAACAGCAAACCAACTAACTGCACCAGCTACATACACTCACCAACAATCTCTGCTACTTCCTGTTATTCTTCCTTATGTGTTTTTACACATTTGTCATACACGATATGATCAGATTATTCTTGTCATTTTGTTGCATGCTAGTGTGACTGTATGGTGATACTAAATAGGGTGAAACTTAAAATCTTGCAGTTATAAAACAGGTTTCTCTCAATTTGCTGTGAGAAACCGAAGACAAATCGGTTCAATCTACAAATCATTTCACTCACAGGTGCTGCCTTGGCTGGGACAAAGTTCTCAATGTCTTTCTTGGTTACTCTTCCGTCTGGTCCGGAGCCTGCACACATGAGAGAGACAAGTGTCTTAGAAACTGTTGGTGCTTGTGTCAGGAAAACTCATCCTTGTAATGCCACAAAATCTCTCTGTGCCCTAAATGATATACTGTACTATATGCTATGCACAATGTGCATGAAATTTATCTCATATGAATTTCAGAATAAATTTTAGGGGCATTTAAATTTTATCTCATGATTTTAGAGAGTAGAATTCGAATGGAATGTGGAAAGTGTTTTTATGCTGAATCTTGAATATGTTTTTCCTCTCATCCAGTCTCGGTGCCTAGTAGCTCTGCCCATCTTCCACTACATAAGAAAAACTGCGAATGCTGAGTGCATGACGTGTTTGTCCGTCCATCCATCCTATCTGGTTGAGTTTAATCACACACTGTTTATTCTACAAAATAGTATAGAATATGCGATTTGGGATGCACCTTCTGTGTGTACTGCAGTGAAACTATGCACTCACCAGTGACCTGTGTGAGGTCAATTCCTTTCTCAGAAGCCAGTTTCTTTGCCAGGGGGCTTGCAAACACTCTGCCCTTCCTAGCAGCAGCAGCTGGAGCAGGAGGAGCAGCTGGGGCTGCCCCAGGGGTCACTGGAGCTGCCACCTGAAGAGACAGTCAAGGTTAGACATGCATCTATATCGATAAAGACAAATGTGCTGGTACTGTACACATAACACAGACCATAACACGGATCCTCCCCCAAAACAACAAATCTTCAGCTAGAATTGTAATTTAGAGATGCCAATCAGCTGCGGTACAGTAGGAAAACGTGCAAATGCCCTTCACCGTTTACTTTTCCTGGAGTTGCAGTAAGACCGGCCTTGACATGATGCAGCCCGAAAGCAGCCAAAAACAATAAAAAGCAGTCTTACACCACACCACGCCGCTGCAAACTTAAAGGTGTCGCAACTTGGTCAGACGATATCACCCGATATGTATCGAAAAACAAACCCAAACCCAGTTAAATCGCAGCACTTTGCATGCTGCACAAACATCTACTGCTATTAAGCATTCTGAAGAAATCCTGTAACCAGTTTGTTTAATCAGGCGCTGGGTAACTGGCTAACTAACTGCCTTGAGTTTCTAGATCTCTTTAATTGTGTATCAAATCACAAAAGCCATATGCCATATGGCCATAAAGAATTAAAGAAATGATGAAACACATGGAACTTACCGGTGCAGGGGGTGGAGGTGGGCTAGTAGCTACACCGGTCTCAACATAGTCAGCAAATGCTGGAATGTCAGACTCTTTTTCTACCATGATGCACAGAGGAGTACCTAGCGGAACATCTCTGGTTCCCTCAGGCACCATGATCTTAGCCAAGTAGCCCTCTTCCTGTACCTCAAAACCTGAAAAGAAAGACAGAAGGATTTTTTGCCAGGTATTTTTCTTCAAACTCAAATTCCCAAAACATAAAAAGCAAGTATTCTGTGTTGCCTGCTGCTTGGGTTATTTGTGTTGGGAACTGGGAAAGAGCAAAAATTTTGACTGCTTGAGGAAAAAAGGACTGGTTTTGGGAAACACCGCTCTAATGCTCAAAATGTAAATAATCAGGAAATTACTTGATATTTGACTCATTAGAAGATAAATAAAAGGTCATTAATAGGATTTTTGTGATTGACTTTCTCCTGTTCACAGCTAACTCATTAATATTGCAGAGCCACAAGTGTGTGATTATAGTGAATATCATCAAAGCTGTGATAGATGACAGTATGTGGTAGCCTAGTGGTAAAGGCCCTCAACCCTCAATTGCTCAGTTCTATAAACATGAGATAATATAAGTCGATCTGGATAAAGGGATTTGCTAAATGCTGGAAATGTAAATGACAGGCTTGAGCCCAATATTCACTATAACCACACTTTGAGAGTAAGTTCCCAAAGAAGCAATACTCACTTTACAGCACAACAGCTAGCGCCTATTGATTTATACATCCCTGATAAGGGAGCTGTCGGAAAAATTGGCATCCCTTCGTCCTTTTCATAGTCAACTGAATATAAAAGGTTATATTCCTGAAACGTATTGTTTACCATGTCTGCTGATGGACTCGCTAACTCTACTGAAGTATGCACTTCAAATGATGAGGTAGAATTTACCGTGAGTAAAAATACAGATCTATAAATAAAAACAGTTGTCTTTCTTGACCACGTTAGCTACCACACTTGGTATGATAGCGAAGTTCTGCACACTTAGTTCAGCTGTAGCTGGCGTTAAATGCAAGTTTGCTGTTATCGTGAGCACTTTCCTCTCTGCCATTTAGCAAATTTTACTCTGAATGCATCCAAATTCTGGAGTTCATGTCCCTGCCATCAGATCTCAGAAATGAACATGACATGTGGGTCAACATGCATTCAGGCATGACGTTTCGTTTCTCTGCATGCTTGACTCACTGCTCCACGTTCATAAATACCTTCACTCACTCTCCTTCCTGCCTCTCACACTCTGCATTGAAGACAGTTTAATAGTCATAAAAATTTTCTTGAACTCCTAAAAGATCCAGGTCACTTGAAAACAGTCACAACACGAGTCAATACTTACCAATTGTAGCCTTATCAGTCTCGATTTCAGCGAGCAAGTCACCTTCGCTCAATTTTTCTCCCACTTTCTTCTCCCAGCGTTGCACCGTGCCAACCGTCATTGTGGGGGAAAGAGCTGGAAGAAGAATCTACACAGTCCATGATAAAAAAAAGAAAATTAATCTCCTCATACAACTCATGATAAAGAATTACAAATCCAATCTTCCACATAGAACCTGAGGAATTGTCAAAGGCGATGATAGCACTAGCGCATAATACAACGGCTTATCTACAATAGCTTAGTTGGAACTTGCTCCGGTATTCACCAGGACTCACCTTCATGTGTGCTGGGTACGAGCTGCCAGGGGCTTGTGGAGAAGAGGGAGCTGTGGTGGTAGCTGCTGGAGGTGGAGTTGCTGCTGCAGCTGATGATGAGGATGATGGAGTTAAGGCAGCTAGTTTCTCCAGAGTAAAGTCCTTGAAGGCTGGGATGAGGTCAGGGCTGAAGTCAAATACAAAGGCTTTTAATTCCAACATTTAGGACAACTTCAGACAACGTTTAACAGAAATCAGAACACAAATTTCTGTGTGTTTTTCAGATTTCAGTGTAGTTGCTTGATGATGTGGAGAAGGTGAAAAATAACATGATGCTGTCGGCTACTATTATTCCCCTCTGACCACATGTGCATTGCTCAGTGGTGAAACTCTATGGGTTAACCAATATGTAATGTCTTCCCAGAAAATCCCAGCACCTCCAAACTGCTACTGAGGAACTGAATCTGGACTGAGATGTTCAACAAGCACATATGGGTGTGATTAGTCAGGGTCTAAATACTTAGTACAGTCTACTGTTGAATACCTGAGGGAAGCATATAATCCTTGAGTGCACATTACCACCCCCACTTTACATCACTTTATCCAGACAAATTAGCAAATGTAGGTTTTTTTTTTTTTTTTTTTGGGGGGGGGGGGGACGACGACGACGACGACAAAATAACATGAATTATGTGGATATCTTCTACATAGTCAGCATTGTGCAGAAAGGTCTCTTGGCCAAATGCATGTGAACAATGATACTGACACATAAAGGCTCTTCTACTTTGGGCTTTTCATGTTAGGGTTCGCCACAGTGTATATCCTCTGCATCATCTACTCTTGCACCAATTATCTTCATGTCCTCATTTAACACATTCAGATATGTCCTCTCTACGTGTCCAAACCATCTCAACCTGAGCTGACCCAGTGATGTGCTGGTTCTTAATCCTGTCCATCCTCGTCATACCTAAAGAGAACCTCAACATCATCTCTGCTACCTCCATCTCTACTTCATGTCTTTTCTTCACTGCTACGGTCTCTAACCCATACAGCAGAGCTGCTCTCACTACTGTCTTTTTCACCTTTCCTTTGATTCTTGCTGACAGTCTTCTGCCACAAAACACTCCTGACACTTTTCTCCCACCTGTACTCGCCTCTTCACCTCTTTTCCACACTCCCCGTCACACTGGACGCTTGACTCCAAATAAAACTCCTGCACCTTCTTAACCTCAGAACCCTGTAACCTCACTGTTCTCCTTCCCTCCCTCTTGTTCATACACATGTATTCTGTTTTACTTTGACTGACTTTCCTTCTTCGTCTTTCCGTAGCAGACCTCCACCTTTCCAGGTGTTCCTCCACCTGCTCTCTACTCTCACTACAGATCACAATGTCATCCGCAAAAACACCATTGTCTACGACAGACACATAAAGGCACATATCGGCAAATCAAAGAAGCGTAGCAGCAAATGTAACCTTGGCTGAATACATAATAGAAAGAACCAGCAATCAGCAATTTTAACCTCAGAACCGGGTTTCACTGAGAACTGCACCTCCTCCTCACCTGTCAACGGTTATACAGATGACTGCTCCGATGGGCACGTCTCTTGTACCCTCCGGTACCAGGATCTTGGCGAGATAGCACTCCTCCAGCATCTCGAATCCTACAGTGGCCTTGTCTGTTTCCACCTGAAGTAACAGCACACAGTTGTTAACGATGTTGTTTGTATCACTCAAGACAGCTGAAGAGATCCTGAGGCTTAAATGCTCTTGCTTCATAAAGATCCTACTCCTGCCATCTTCGGGACAAACTGGATCATCCAGGAATGTATTACTTCCCAGTAACAGTCACCAGAATGTTTAATCTTTTTATTCTCTAACAATTTGTATTTGTTTATGGTTATGTTTAATGTCCAATAACAAGTTCCTGTTATCACTTACACTACACCAGGTCTAAACTGTCTCTCAAACTACTCTGTTAAATTTCGTAACATAAAAATCCTTCAGTTGGTTGTTACAGAGAAACCACAATACCCATAATTCTACAGACATCTGTGTTGGAAAACTGCACTATTCCATAGTGCCAACACTTGAGATTTCTTCCATCAGCTCTAAATAAATGATTCCTTACCAGCATAAATTCATGTGTGCTATTACTACAGCTGATATAAACCTGTGATTTGCCCTGTAGTCAGAGCTACCTTCTGAGGTACTGTCAGACCAATCAGTATTCAAACCAATCAGGTTTGAGAATGAAACAGTGGAGAATGAGAATGATTCGTGGCAAAAGATTTTTTTTCCAGAAGTATGCAGTAAGCCAGATTCCTGTCTCACCTCAGCGATCAGGTCTCCTTCGTTAATTTTATCACCCTCCTTCTTCTCCCAGCGAGCAATGGTGCCCAACTGCATAGTGGGAGATAAAGCAGGGAGCTCAACCTGCAAGAATAAAAAATTAGAATTAAAGGAAGAAGGCTGAAGGATCAAAAAAATATTCTGTATGGGAATATTAAATAACAGTCTTCATGTTTGGACCATGGATAAAGAGTAAAAAATGATGCAAGCAATGAAAATAATATGAATTTTGATGTTAATGTTGCAATCGATTACAATTCAACACAATGTTTACAAGAATCTTTTTTTTTTTTTAAGAATCTTAACTAACTTTTTTTTTTACACTTTATTTTAACCAGTTCATTTCTTAACATGTAATTCCTTGTTAAACATTTTTCCAAAAAGAAAATTCTATTTTGTTGGGGTTATTAATCGCAATATTAAGTATCGCTGTGTGGCATATCTGTGCATGTTCTTCTCATGCCCATGTCAGTTTCCTTCCGATTCTCCAGATGACAAAATAAAATAATAATGAAAAAAATAAAATAAAATCAAGAACGAGTGCTGTGAACGAGTGCTTGTGTTTGGTGTCTTACTGGAGTCCCATCCAGTGTGTATTCTCAAGATACTCTCCTGATCCACCACATCCTGACCAGGAAAAATCTGTTATCGAAGATGATGATGACATGCAGGTCATGTTTATCTTTTAGTGTGAACTATCAGGATGAGTTTATTGATCTGTCTACTTGCCAGGTGTACTTCAGGCTTTTATAATAAATGTCCAGAGATTGGGAGACAAAAAAACGTTTTACATGCATGTTATTTCATCAGAGGAGGTTTTCAAGGTGACACCTTGAACAACACAGTGAGGGCGACGTGTAGCGTGGATGGCATCATAAAAAATGAAGCTGTACATGCTACAGAGATTTAGATAAGAAAAGTCTCTTCTCAATTTCTTACAGATGTAATACATTAATAAACAAAGTGACTGAATTAGGCTGCTAGTTATGTTTAACTAGCTGGAAAACAAACAAACAAATAAATAGAAACAAACAACAAAATAAAGAAAGAAACAACAGCCGAAACAAGCAACTAGTAAGAAAGGTGACTAGCACAGCAGTTTGTCTAACCAGTTAAACATAACCAGGTTGAGTCTGTTAGCTAGCTAATTAGCTTAGCAGTAACGACTAACAAGTTAAACATAACTAGTAAACATAACGAGGTTGAGTGTGTTAGCTAGCTAGCTAATTAGCTTAACAGTAACGACTAACCAGTTAAACACGACTAGTAAACATAAGGAGGTTGAGTGTGTTAGCTAGCTATTTAGTTTAGCAGTAACGACTAAGCAGTTAAACATGACTACAAAACATAACCAGGCTGAGTCTGTTAGTTAGTTAGCTATTTAGCTTAGCAGGGTAACGTTACCTTCTGGTGAGGCGGTAGACTGCAGACTCTTTTGCTCTGACTGAAAGCGACCTTGTGTGTTTGTAAGTCCCGCGTTCTGCACTTTAATAAACTATAATAAACATGTCTGCTGGAGCTCAGAGCCCGGACTGTGCACGAGCCGCTCCTGAGGCACAGCACCGGGCCACAGCGGGCACCAGCAGCTGCGCCTGAGGGGACGACCGGGCGGCTAATAAGTCTGACCGACGGCCTCAGTCTCAGCGCTAAACGCAACATTTCTAACACAAGTCACTGAAGTAAAACTAGCCCGGGTTAAAGAGAGGCTTTTCTGCTACCAGAATATCTGACACCTGGATCACTTCTTCACTCAAAATGTAAGCAGAAAGCCTCACTTTCCAATGACCTCCCCTAGCCAAAACATCCGCTTTACGGCACTCTCCTTCTCCGTGTCCTCCCGGCTTTGCACATGGGTTGCCACGGCATTACGAATTCCCCTAGTGTCTTACTGAAGTATTACGCACAATCTGTTGTGCTGTGTGTTAGAATTAATTACAGTGTATAGGAAATTATATCAGTAGAATAGTCAGTAAATTCAGCAGCAACTGTGCACCATGAATGTAAACAGTTTTTATTTTGCACAGAACACGTCACTTATATTAAGCTAGAAAGGGACCGGAATATTCAAATCTGTGCTGCGATTACAATAGTGTTAATTTACAATAAACATCTGATCCCAACTTCATGCTTTTTCTTTTACACTGTTGTTTTAGGGAAAAAAGTAACTTTTTTGTTTCAGCTTTAAAGCATAAAAAATGCATTTATTTTGCAAACATGGCAACCTTCGTGGGCAATGCCAGACGCGGTTCGGCAATTGCCGTAAAACGTCGCAAAGACCAAGTTTGACAGCATGGAAATTGACTGTCTGGTTGTTTTTTGTCTATTTATATTTACATTTGTGTATTTTTAATGTCTGTGTGTTGTCTCTCTGTGTACTGGAAGCGTATTAAACAAATACTCCTATAAATCTCATTATATAAAGCTCCTATAAGGCAATATAGCTCCTTCTGATTCTAATTCTGATTCACGGATTTATTTACATTGTAAAGGGAAGAACACAACCAACTTCCGGTGTTAGTGCTGAAAAATGATGAGCAGGTGAAAGTAATGTATCAGATTTATCCAGCAGGACATAGTGGCAAATAAAATAAATAAATAAAATGACTCCTAAAATGTCCTTACACTTCCTGTTATATATATATACAAATTTTCCTTTTGCTAGTTATAATTAACATTTTTCATTTAAATGTAGTTTTATAATTTTTTCTTCTGGTACTTATTAATAATAATAATAATAGTAATAATAATAATAATAATAATAATAATAACTGCTTATAAAGACTACAAATAATTACTCCTATATATAATTATTAAGACTACAAATGATTACTCCTAAATATAATTAAGACGTTTATATATATATATAATATATATATATATATATATATATATATATATATATATATAAATTATATATATATTATATATATATATTAATTATATATATATATATATATATATATATATATAAGTCTCACTGTCACTTTAATATTAGATTTTATAATTAGATAATATATAAAGACTACAAATAATTACTCCCAAATATAATTATAAAGACACAATATAATGTGTGTATGGAATATATATATAGTCACTTTAATATTAGATTTATTATATTTTATACTACATAATATATAAAATTATTACTCTTACATATAATTATTTATAGTCTTTATATATTACATAATATAATAATAAAATATGATATTAAAGTGACCGATAACAAGAAATGTAATATTGTAGCCTTACAGAAACAGTCAGGTATTAAGTGACATCACTTGAAAAAGCATTTATTATTTTATGTTACAGCATAATAGAAAAATAGAAGAGAACAAAGGTTAAAGAATGAAGAGCAGCTGGGTAGCACTGTATTCTGGTAACAATATTAAGTGCACTGGCAATTTGAGTCATTATTTGATTTTCGTGAGGGCTACAGCTCGTCTGTCTGTGTTTTGGAATAGAGCTCGAATGAGACTTTTCATTTCATTACTGGAGAACTCTTGTGCGAGAGGCCCTTTGCCCTCTGCCCACCTAGAGGAGAGAAAGTGTAGGTAAGTAATTCAATACAACTAAAAACTGTACTTTACTCAGCAATACATACTGAATATACTAATTAGAAGCTAAAGCCCAGCATGTATATGGATTATATGAATATATAAAAAAGAATTGAAGAAGCAGAAGAAATTTGGTCCATGCATTTCTACAGTACAAACAGACATAATATATTATAGTTCATTATTTTAATATTAAATCAAATTATCATTTTTTTTAATCAAACAGTATTTTTTTTGTGTTCCAGACTTCCAGGTCACTTTTTTAAATTAGATATGTGAAGAAAACACGTTTGAAACGGAAGAGTGGGGACAAAAAAAAAAAAACCTGACCAAAGACTTAGGGTAAAGAGTAAACAAAGCTTGAACACGGAGTCAGAGATAAAGAAATGATAAGCTAATTATATCAATTTGTTATTATATTCTTTTAGTTTGTGAGTCTAAATGTGTAAAGCACACTGCATTTCTGCAGCAACACAGCTTTGTTCTTGTGCTAAACTGACCGAACCATGTGACTAAACTGACTATGAGTTATGTTCCGCTTATTAATGTGCTTTGTATTACCTGTCGACAATCTCTTGCAAACTGGCCTGTAGCACTATGGACAGTTCTTTAAAGGTCATCCACTTCTTAACATAGACTGGCACTTCCTCTTGGTATTTCCTGTTCTTGGACTCCTCTGGTAAGGGTGTGAAGACTAGTGGACCTTCCTCTATAATGGTCTGGCAGAGTGTGTGTAGACGCTCTCCGTCTTCAGTTGAGATATCCTGGGATGGGATTAATCATTTGTTAAATCTGAACATATATCTTTAAAGAAAGTTTTAATTGTTGCCATTTTGGGACTCACCTCCAACATCTTGATTTTGGAAATCAGTTCAGAAATTGCTGTATTCAAAAGTGTTCCCATGGATTTGCAGTATATATTCACTGGTAGGACATCTTGCCAGACTTTTCCCAGTCGCTTTAGTTGGTGAATTACCTAAACAGCATCACCAAATACTGCTTAAAAATCAGCTCTAAAACAAAACAAGACTACACCAAAACAATAATTTACAACGCACTTGAAACATTTATTTAAAAGGATCTTTGATCTTACCTGTCTGACTGCCTTGCTGGCCGCAGTGTAATTGTCTTCGTCATCTAAACTGGAGAAGTTTCTGGCCGTGGACAGCCGCTCCAACATTTCTGCTTTCTGAACGTTCATCTGTGCCACAAAACACTGAGCACCTTAATGAGATAACAGCAAAAACACGCAGGTTTTACAAGTTAGAACATTGTGTGCATTTCTCCAGCACAAATCTTTTCAGAAACTAACTTTAGATGAATTTAAACAACAGCAATCAGGGTGGACTCACGTACCTAAGCATTGTTTTTGAGAGTTTAAAAGAACTATTTTTCACATCTCAATATGTGCTAGAAATGACAGAACAAATATCTATAAAACCTACCCAATTTTCTAAAGCCTGGCACCAAGTCAACAAAATAGGCCACCCCATCTTTCAAAGGAAGGTGTGGTCTGAATTGATGCCCGAGTGTCAGCAGATGGTGGGCAAGGAACATGCAGTTGTTGTGCTGGATAGCGGCTAAGTGAGGAAACTTAAGCAGGTTGTCCCTGTGTTAAAGCACAACACAAAACCTGTTAACAATCATAAGGTTTTGTTTTTTTCTTTTTCGAAAAACTAAAAGAAACATTTTATTAAAAGCACGACAAGCAAACTCACTTGTGGTACGTTGGAACCACATCATAGAACAAGTGAAAAATATTGCGGGTGGTGTAGAACAGCTGGACAGCACTAGAAAGAAATTGAAAAAATATTGAAAAAATAGAATTGAAAAAAGAAAATTGAAAAAAAAAAAAAAAAAAAAAAAAAAATATTGGAATATTTCAGCCATTTTCCAACCAGAATAGTTTGGTCCAAAAATATGACAATATTTGTTCTGATTTTTGCACTGGAGCGACCAAGACATTTTACCCAAAAACCTTTCTGTAAATAAATAAACCACAAAATCTATCTATCAATCTGTCTGTCTGTGTGTGTGTGTGGAGGTGAACATTAACATTATTATTAAGGTATTTAATCTTTTATTTTTAACACAGGAGCTAAAGCTGTTAATAGTGAAGTGTGCCATAATCGTACCACTGGGGGGAGCTGCCCACTGCCTCAGACAAGGTTTTAATAGCCAGCTCCATCAGCTGTTGAACTGACTCACTGATGCGACACACAGGCAGGCACAGAGTGCGCTGGCCCAGCTGTTTCTCATTCTCCAGGATCTGCTGATCACAATGGCCACTCTTCTTTCCCTCCTGCTTCTCTTTGCTCCCTCCACCATGGCTTGGCAGTTTAGGGAGGCTTAGCTTGTAGTCTGGAGAGATCTGGTGATCAATTATGGGTAGGTCAACAAACTATCCAGAGCACTTATGGGAAAATCTGCAACAATTACAGCCACTGATGATGGCCACTAGCCTTACTTTAACTGTGTTATGCATCTCTGAGGTCATGAGTTTCCGAGCAGCTACTATGACATCTTGGCATTTTTTGCTAGCAAAATGGCAGTTTACATTTCTGGCATACTTCAAGAGATCTGTGGAGTCTCCAGACAGGTAGCTCATTTCCCTTAAATGACCCTCAAATTCTTCAGTTTCTTTAATAACCTGAAAGAAAGAAAGAAAGAAAGAAAGAAAGAAAGATAGATAGATAGATAGATAGATAGATAGATAGATAGATAGATAGATAGATAGATAGATAAATAAATAAATAAATAGCACCCTCAACAACTGTCGACTTATTTTGCTAACGGTAGTTACCGTATCATAAGCTGCAAGCTGACTGCTATTAGTTGGTATGGAATACAATAAGCATTCCCTGATGATGCAGTCTGACATCTCCTCCCAAATCTGGTCTCCCAATATAGCAGACACTTTCTTTTCACCTACAGCTGTATCTATGCAGACAGTAGATAAAGAGTTCATTAAAACCCCAATGAAACTGTGACAATGAAGGTGACAATATTTAAAAAAAAAAAGGAAACTGAGATGAGAGTACCGAACAGATGTCTGTGAAGGGTCTTGAGCACTAAAATGATTTTGGCGTACACATCCGCAGGAGCAGGGTGCTCTTCTAGGTTCTCTTTGGTCTGTAGACTCAACACTGTGCCCATCTCAAGGTGCTCACTGACCTCCACCATCAAAGATGGGTATATGATCAGAGGCTTTATCATGTACTTCATTAATACCTGACCTGGAGTGGGGCACAAAGGAAACAATCATTTATACACAAAACCCTTTTATTTTATTCTGTTTTAAATTTAATTAATAAAATTATACTACTACCAAATAGTTTTATCTTTTTCTGCAGCTCTCCTTGAATAGCAAGGGCCTGAAGTACACTGGAAAGAAATGCACTGGGCATGTCTTTTTCCTTTTTATATTCTCCTCCACTTAAATGAAGTGCTGTGCTCATAAAAGACTGCAGTCCAGTCAGTTCTGTAAAAATAAATCATGTTTGAATGACAATATTCTAGACAAATTATATACGTGAAAAATTTCAGACAATCTGGTTTAGGCCGGTGTTTCCTCCAGGTTCTCTGGTTTCATCCCACCTCAAAAGAACCTGGCATCTACTGGTGACAGGATTGGTGACATTAAATTGTGTATGCGTGTGAATGTGTGTGTATTTTTTTGCTCATATCCTTTATGTTGAGCACTAATTGTGTATTGGCTACGCTACATGGAAATGCTTAGATTTTTTATGACACCACCAACATTAAAATTTGTTCAAAATAAAAATGATAAAAATGGTTTCATAACTATGATATTACATTTTTGTAAATATTTTATTATATCATTTCATGTGACAACGCTAAAGAAATGACACTGTGCTACAATATAAAGTAGTGAGTGTACAGCTTGTATAACTGTGTAAATTTGATGTCCCCTCAAAATAACTCAACACACAGCCATTAATGTCTAAACCGCTGGCCATAAAAGTGAGTACACCACTAAGTGAAAATGTCCAAATTGGGCACAAAGTGTCAATATTTTGTGGCCACCATTATTTTCCAGCACTGCCTTAACCCTCTTGGGCATGGAGTTCACCAGAGCATCACAGGTTGCCACTGGAGTCCTCTTCCACTCATCCATGACGACATCACAGAGCTGGTGGATGTTAGAGACCTTGCGCTCCTTTCTTGTGCATCATCTTTAGAAGAGGCTTCCTTCTGGGACGACAGCCATGCAGACCACTTTAATGTAGTGTGCGGCGTATGGTCTGAGCACTGACAGTCTGACCCCCCACCTCTGCAGCAATGCTGGCAGCATTCATACGTCTATTTCCCAAAACAACCTCTGGATATGACTGGATCTGAGTGGAACCTGTCCTGTTGTACCACCGTGCTGCAGCTCAGTTTCAGGGTCTTGGAAAACTTCTTATAGCCTACACCAGGGGTCGGCAACCCACGGCTCCGGAGCCGCAAGTGGCTCCTTCATCCCTCTGCTGCGGCTCCTTGTAGATTTGTAATTTAAATGTATTTTAATTTAATTCGTTATTTTTTTTAAAAATGTGATTCTAAATTCCAAGATTATGATGCTCTTGTAACATTAAAATAAACCGTTTTTTAATTTTTTTGTCGCCCAATATATGCGACATAATTGCCGATTTGTGAAATCCGACACACAGAAGCAGACGCATTTTTGGTTTGCTGCAGCCGGGAAGTTAAAATTTTGATGTCATACAGGGCTGTCAAGTGTCACACATTGAGAGTGAATTTGGGTCTTTTGTTACGCTCTCCCGCCACACATCGTATTTCTCACGCAGAAAAAAACTTTTTGACTATTTATCATATATTTAATAAGCTGCAGCGCCCAAAACGTATCAGTCCGCACCGCTGACTCTATGGAACCGGGCAGGAATGACGCACATCTCAGTTCTTAGTCGAGCCTGACACTTATCAGCCAATCAAAAAAGGAGGCTACACAATAACCAATCAGAAAATAGCACTATCTGGGAAAGATTTAACGCAACAACCAATGAAAAAAATTGGGGTTGCCGGGGGGGGGGGGGGGGGGGGGGGGTGTTGTAGATGTCACGCTTGCCTGTCTTCAAAACTTGAGAGCCCTGGTCAGGAATACGAAGAGGACTCAATTAGACAATGAACATTTTATCTGAAAGTAACCTTCAACCCAGCGTCTTTTTTGTTAAGGTTAGTTCAAACTGTTACAAATATTTTTGTTTGCTTGCAGAAATAAAAATTTAGTTTACTCAGTAGCAGTTCATTGATTTCATAAATGCAACACTCTGCAGTTTTTTCTATGCTTTCCATAAAGGTAAAAACAATATATGCAGTGTTATCTTCATTTTAGATGTCAAATGGGTTTTGTGGCTCCCAGTGTTTTTTTTTTTTTTCCGTGGGAAATGGGTCCAAATGGCTCTTTGAGTGTTTAAGGTTGCCGACCCCTGGCCTACACCATCTTTATGTAGAGCAACAAATCTTTTTTTCAGATCCTCAGATCCTTTGCCATGAGGTGCCATGTTGAACTTCCAGTGACTAGTATAAGAGAGTGAGAGCGATAACACCAGCAAATGTAACAGCAAATTTACACAGTTATACAAGCTGTACACTCACTACTGTACATTGCAGCACAGTGTCATTTCTTTAGTGTTGTCACATGAAATGAATCAGTATAATAAAATATTTACAAAAAGGTGAGAGGTTTACTCACTTCTGTGATATACTGTATATTGTACATCCTGACATTATTAAGATAATAATCCTCTACGTTGACTTTTTTCCCTTTCTTATATTATCAGTACTCTAACCTTTGGCGGGAGGTAGCTTCCACACTGCCACTTGCTTCCACTCCTCTCCAAGGTGGTAGATGAGGTTCTCTCTCTGGATAGTGATCTCTGAGCTAAGTGCACGAAGTAAGGGCAGATCTGAAGTGTTACAAGCTTTCAAGGCTTCAACGCTGGCTCGCGCCTTGAGAAAAGTAAATTAAAAATAATAATAATAATAAATAATTTTGAAAATCAAAAAAAAAAAAAAGTCACACAGCAACAGTAAAAGATTTAACATTCAGACTTGACAGAATACAATATTAAATATTTTGTCCATGCAAAACCTACAAATTGGGTTACTATCCAAGCTGGAAAGGCAAAATGTGCACACAGAAACTTCAAAACTTGCATTCTGCAAATATAACATCTCTCGGTTCTACAGATGCCACAACTGGCATTAATACCCACATTTCCAAGTTGTTTAGCTGCTGTCTCATATTTCTTCTGTTGCAAGGTTTTGTGATATTCCTCCATGGCTGTGTCAAACTATAAATGTAAAAATAAAAAAATATTTTCTTATGCATAGAAAAAGGTACTTAAATCCATTGAAGAATTATGTAGATCTCATTCCATTACCAGGTCTTAAAAGAAGAGTAAATGTGTCTACATACAAGTACACTGAACTGAGTAAACTCGTTTACCTCTTGTAGATGTTGGAGCGTGTTTATCACTTCAGTGTTCTTCTCCAGCTGCTGCTTAAGTTTGGCATATTCAGTTATAGACTCATGTAGGTTTCTCTGCACCTGCACGTAAAGCCACGTCAAGACTTTGCTTTATTTGCAATCCAATCTGAATGTATTTATTCTGATTGCACAACAATCCAAATGGCCTACTGTATTTAAATACAACATAAAATCAAAGTCACTGCTAAAAGTGTTATATTTTTATACATAATATGAATCATACATAAGCTTAAAAAGTAGTATGATTTGAACAAGTCTTAAATGTCTCAGGAAGACATCCTCAAACATGCCTCGTTAAACAGACGTTAAACTGAATAATACATGTTCTCTCTTCTAAAAGCCAACATTAAAATAAGTTACTTTAAAAGCATTTTAAAATCTGTTTAATTAAAAAACTTCCACCCCCTCACAAAGTCAGTTTTCGTTGGTCACCGTGCATTGTACAAAAGGTCTTTGAACAATCTTTAAATTTACACTAGTTATATAAGTAGTCAGGGACCACCAAAGTACCACCAGTGACAAAAAGAATGATGATAACTAGTGCTCTGGTAAAAGTGTATCAGACACTTGTTATTCTGCAGCATTACTGGCACAAATATCATCTGCATGGAAGAATCATCATAAGGAAATGTATCCGCAGATGCTAATTTATAATGCATAATGAATAATGTTTGAATCTTGCAAATATCATCATCAACATCATGTATTTGTTCATACCTCATTGTCAATGCAGATTTTCAGGAGATCAATGTCTTTGGATACAGATTCCACCTGATCCATAAGTTCTTGAGCCACCACCATACTGGGTATAAACTCACTGTATTTTTTGTTGATCATGTCAGATACCTCCTCCTAAAAACAAGAGAAAAACAACAACAAACAAACAAATAAATATGAAACCTGAAAGGCTTAAAAAGAATTCTAGTGTGACGTGAAAAATGTCTTATTGCTTGTACAAGTTACTATCAGTTATATCATTTGATGTTACGTTTAATATATACATACATCCTGGTTTTTAACGAGCAGAACTCGACGCATTAAATTGCACTTTCATGAAGAACATGAGTTTAGAGTTCATAATGATCCTGGTGTAAGAGGATAATACAGGCTAACGAAGTAGCTTAGCGTTGAATGACACGTCAACCGGCTAATCAATGTGTCAGATGATGATCTAATCAAACCAGTGAACTAGCAAGAAAGTGGTTAGCAAGCAAACTAACTAACTAACTAACTATAAGCAACAACAAACACATAACAGACAAAACCTTCAGATGAGCAGTTTTCTAAAGCAAAACCCAATGCTTATATGAGCTACATCATAGCATACCAGCTAACACATTTAGCCACCATTATAACACCATATTCAACACCCAGTAATACTAAAGAATTAGAAATGTTTAACGAGAAGGCAATGTAAATTTCGTATCTATAATAGACAGCAATGACAGAAGTAAAACTTGCCAGTTAGCTAGCAAACACAGCTAGCAACGTCAGTTTCGACCCAAGTTTGTTTACCTTGGTTTCCTCCACTTTCCGCGACAGTTTGGATATTTTCGAAGCAAGGTCATCTTTTTCCAATTTTCCCGAGCTCGCAAGTACTTCTGTAACAAACGAAGTCATCTTCCCGCAAATTTTCTACCGACTCAAAACTACCGCTGAGTCAAATCTTACTGCTGCCCGCGCGCGCAAGTCCATCTGGGAGACGGTCTGTTCTGAATGAACAAATTCACGAATCATAATGGGAGTCGGTTCGTTCAAAATGAACGATTTCCCAGTTAACCGTCGAGTCGGTTCGTTAAAAAATAAACGAATTTAAGAGTATTTGAATCATACGTGTCATGAAGGAGAAGTTTAGACAAAGGAGGTCCTACAACGTGGATAATTATTATACCTTTTTTTGTATTTTTTTTTAAAACGAGAATAAAATAAAAGAGATGCAGACGATGAATTTGAGTGGTCTGTCTGTCTGTCTGTCTGTCTGTCTGTCTGTCTATCTATACTATCTACATATTATTAAATCTGTAATAAATAAAATATAAATAACAATCATGACAAAATACATATAAACTGTTTTCACATTGATCATAATCATTTTCCACATCAATCTCTCTCATTTCGTCTCCTAAAGAATTTGTCGAGTATTTGACTCACATGATCCTCATCCAAGTATTTTTGCTCTTATACCACTACTAAAATAATCACTGATTACCTCAATGAAATTTGTATTTGGTTGGCTACATTTCTGAGTTTTTAAAATTAGTATTTAATTATTGCAATTTTGTCTGTCACTATTTATCCAGTGTCAGAAAAGGTGAATGTGAATTGTGGGTAACGGATGCATATTCCGGTCATTTCTGGTTGTTTGGCAGAATTTTGCTTCATTGACATCCAACAGGTTTTGCCAGACTTATGTATTATCGGCATTGGAAGAAACAGAACAGATGGGAAAACATGACTGACATATCATTTCTGACTAGGCTACTAAGGGATCTCCATCTCTCTCCTGCTCCCTCAGCATCTTGTCCAGGTCTTCATCATCAATGTGACGTGCCAGCGGCTTCTGAGCCTCTCTGAGTGCATCAGCCACATTCTGCTCCTGCAACTGCCTCTGAACCACTCCTTTGCCCCACTGTGCATATTTCTCATCCTTCTCTCCCTTCTCCCCCACTTTCCTGCTCTGTTAGGCACGCTCAGCCTCAAGGTCACGCTTCTTTCCTGTCGCTGCATTACGAGACTCCTCTTCAAGAGTGTTGTGTTTTTCCCTCCTGCGCATTTCCTCCTGCTCTTTCCGTAGGGTTTCAGAAGACACCAGACCAGCAGCTCCACCGGATAACATCTGAGGCTCAGTCTGTGCAGCAGGAACGTGAGCATGAAGAGGAGGAGAGAGATCTGAGTCTGATCCATGCTTATCCTGTGGCCTCTTCCTGGGAGGAGAGAGGTCAGAATCTGACCCCCCTGCCTCCCTGTGCCCTTTTCCTTGGGGGAGACAGATCAGAGTCAGGGTCCCGTCTGGTGTTAGGGCCTCTTTGTGCTGGGGACAGGTCTGAGTCTGGGACACAACCACCTGAAGATGATTTTGACTTTGCTCTCTGTGGAGAATCTTTATGATGGTGTTTTTGTGTTTTTCATGAAGAAGTTGATGAGGAGTCATGCCATCTGGATTTGGCATCGGTTCTGTGTCTGGGAGGTGAAAGGTATGGAGAATCCTGGCGAGATTTCCTCTTAGCTGGGAGATCAGGAGAGTCATGATGAGATTTCCTTTTAGGAGAGCGATCAGGAGAGTCATGGTGTCTTCTCCTTCCTGGAGAACTATCAGGAGAATCATGTCGAATTCTTGTATTCCCCTTGATCTCTGAGCTGGTTTCTGAATGCAGGATTTCTTGAGATTCATCATTTGTGGCTCCAAGCACTTTCCACTTGTTAGTTCTAAAGATTTTAAGTTGCTTGACTTCATCCGGACGCTCGTCTATTATTTCTGCTATCACAGCTGCCTCCTCCTCCTCATCTTCATCCTTTTTCTCGTTCTAATCCTTGTTCATAGCCAGTTACCTCCAGTCCGTGTCATCAGCAACAATTTTCATCCTCTCATCGCACTGAAATCCTGCGAAAGAGCTCAACTCAACTAATTCTTCATGGTGTTGTAGTTCAAATCTGACGTGACATCTGTTTTGTGTTAATGCCAGAGGACTAAATTGAGCTTAATCAGGTTCATTCAAATAAAAACAATCAGTAGAATTACAAAAGGTACACAAATCGTGGATTTAACACAAAAAAGGTGAGAAATACAGTGCCACACAGTCTTATGGTATTCTTATGGCTAACAATTGGGTAAGATTATTATCATTATTATATATTGTATGTGTAAAAAGTGCTGTAATGTAATGTAATGTGTACATACAGATACAGTGTGCAGTTGTATGTTGTAAAGGGGTTTAAATCCTTTCTGTACAACACAACAGAAAGAAAGACAGAACTCCAGTGGCAGAGTGCAATGAAGTGAAAGAAGATTTATTGATGGTCAGCACAGGCTTAGAGGGAAAAAACAGAGGAGTGGAAAACCAGCAGAGCAATCTGTATCAGTATGGCTTTGGTGACTATGGGCTAATTTAACACCAATGTCGTTCGACAATACATGTGAAAAGTATGTGTCATTTTTTCTCAAGTACCCAGCCTGCATGACGAAAAGATATTCTGTGCAACAAAACAAAATCCGGTTGATCTTTCCTGAGATCAAACACATTAAAAGAGCATTACACGATCAAATAATAGTTCAATAGCAAGTACTAGACTAAGCAGTGAAGTGTCAGGATTGATCGACACACATTAAAAATAAGTATAAAAAAATGACACAGCTCTACACTCAGTGCAACAACAATAGAAAACCAGTGGTTGACCATATAGCAGGATTCAGAGGCTAAAGGGTGGCATATAACCATGATGTCACCATGATGTCACCTCCCCTGCATGTGCTCACTTCACAGTGACGACTGACGTACTATGGATGGACTCCATGACAGCGGCCAGGCGGCTACACAGGTCATGGGATGACTTTCTCACTTTGGGTGGCTCTTTCAACACTACCCTCTCAGCTGAGCAGTCCAGAACCCTTGGCAAGAACTCACCCAACTTCTCCTGCTGGAAGTCTGTCATTCACCATACAAAGACAGAGAATTTATTGACTTAATGTTAATCCTTCTCAAATTACCTCACTTTATTTACTGTAGATATTACATATTAAGGGCCACATGAATAAAGCTCACCATCTATTTCCTGCCCCAGATAAGAGCACCAGTGACTTCTGATTGCATCAATCGCATCCATGTCCTCCTGTGTGATGCTGTCTCTGACCATAAGGTGCATGCAGGGAATGACATAGTCATTCAAAACAGTCACCCCCTCCTCTACATCGCTCTGCTCTGAGCTTTTAAACAGCGTTGCTGCATTCTCATTCAGCTCCTGCGAAATAACCACAGTTAAAATAAGAATTAATGCACAATGCATATAAGGAATAAAGCACTTGGGGGCTTGCTGCTATAGGAGAGCAACCAATTTGTCATTGTTAACAATTTCTATATTTGTATTTATTAAAGAATGTTGAATCAAAATTAAACTGTTACACTTGTTGAAGTATCATGTTGTGGGACAGCCTTAAAAAAGCTTCTGTTGTCACTAAATTATAGCTGCTTTAAACAGTTTCCGCACCTGCCTCTTTTTTCCTCTTACTTGAAGGTAATAAGACAAACTAATGAATCATTTCATATTACAGTCTAACAACTTTCTGTGTCTGAATGCTTAAGGTTACAGTGTTACTGCTGAAAGTTACAAAGCACTAGCATCGTAGACTCCTTTCCTTACAGAATATACAGTAGTTGCATAATAACTTTCTTCAAACATAAATTATATTATGTTTCATATGCATCGGCAACCGATACATACTGTACACATGTACATGTAAGTTGTTACTATATAAAAAATAATGTGTAAAACTGAGCAAATAAATATAAACTTGATTTCTGTACTTTCTTTTTTTTTTCAAAACACAAAGTTTTAAAACACTTGGTCAAATAGATAAAAATGAATAATATAATTAAACCACACACATTAAACCACACCTAAGCACTTTACTAAAATCAAATATCACAATATATATCATAAATGTCTTTAAGAACCGTGATATGAAGAACTGTAATTTTTCTATATTGCTCAACCCTTATATACAGTACAGTACATGCATACATACAGTACCTTCAGGCATTTTCTCCTGTAAAGTGCTATAAGATTGTGGTCCACTCCTCTCTTTTCCCCACTCTTAAGCAGGGCTGCATTGTCTTGGTAAGCATGTGCAAGATAAATCAGCGCCTCACGAATTCTTTAGAAGAGATATATCACAATGTTTAGTGTCATATAGTCAAATAAAATTATATGAACTCTGAATTATTTGTACATACTTCCCATTTTGGTATTGCTCAAGGCCTGTCAGCAAGTAGGCAAACACAGTCCTGAACATGCTGTAGTCGTCATGCCATTGCTAATGAGAGAGAAGATGTGCTTAAAAGTTAAATGTAACTTATGTCAGTTAACATATTTTTCAGATGATAAGATATAGAAATACTAAATTCTTCTGCATAAAGAACAATCTATATAATACATTTCTTAGTTGTCGTTTTCTGAAATTTACTAAACTATAGTATACTTCATTCACCTCAGGCTTGCTCATGGGGGACAAATACAAACACATTTAAATATGTTAAATATTAATCTTGAATTTTTGTATTACATTAACCTTTGTATGATATTAATCTTTTTTGTATTATGTTTATTTTTGTATTATGTTTCTTCTCTAAAGTTGCTTTAAGACAACGTCAATTGTTATACATTGGTAGCATGTAGTGCTATACAAACACATGTAGCAGTATACAAATACATTTAAATTGAATTCACTACACCATTTTTTTTTGCTTTAAAGTTTACATTTTAAAGCAAAAATATTGCAATCCTAGTCCACAACAGACTGCTAATCTGCAGTTTCTTATACATAATATTGTAATACTGTAATTCTATCATCATCCTGTTGTTAGCATCTTAGTAGAGGTCTATGGTAGGTTACATTCCTAAATTTGTATTGAGATTAAGATAGAAACACATAAAATTGGTGACAGACATACTGTACACACATCATATTCTTTCAGGGCTCTCAAGTTTTGAAGACAGGCAAGCGTGACATCTCCAAACCCCCAGTCTATCTCTCATCTCAAGTCATTTACTCTATTGTTGTGTTAGCATATCTAAGCAGTAGCTCATCAGTTAGCATATATCATAGCTGTATATTTCTTAGCTTTGCTGCATATGTAGGTTTCAATCTAGCTACAGTTCTGATTCCTGTTCCAAATGATGACAGCTGGGTCTTTGTTTACAAGTGTGATCTTACAAAAGTGTGTTATTTTCACTTCATGTATTAGCAGAAAATTTTAAGAACTAGCAGAGCAGCATGCTTAGTATAAAAACAAATAAACAAACAAAAAACAGAATGAATGACCACTGAAATTAATAAAACATTTTATCACAGCATCTGCTAAATACAAAATTAAATTAAATTAAATTAAATTAAATTAAATTAAATTAAATTAAATTAAATTAAATTAAATTAAATTAAATTAAATTAAAGTAAGAATGGTCAATGATTTTACCATGTACTCCTCCATGTCCATATCTTCTGGTCTGATGAGGCGAAGTTTGGTTCTGGCCTCCCTCATGATACTGATCGACCTAAAGTAGGAGAAATAAAATTGCACTATATTATACTAAAACACCAAATGCATATTAGCATTTAACTGGTTACATACATCACTGCACATGATTTTCATTAAGGTTAACTAGTTTTCATAAAGGTAAAGTAATGGCACCATTGGTGCAAGTAATCAAAACACCATCCAATTCAGTCAAAAACAATGACAGAATACCTATCGTCAAAGCTCAGGTTTCGGTCACCGAACTGCTCCAGCAAAGTTCTCTCGATGATTCGGTCAGGCGCTTTGTTCTGGAAGAGATAGACCAACACATGCTGGAGGCGAGGGTCCTGCTGAGGGGTGATCTCTTCCTGAGATATCTCATACAGTCTGGAGTACTCCTCATGAAACGCCTAGTGAAAAGCATCACAAAAACTGCCAGTCAAACCCTTAAAACTTTTGATTTTAAAAGACTGGGTGCAAGGTAATTATATATCTATCTATCTATCTATCTATCTATATCTATATATATATATATATCTATCTATCTATATATATATATATATATCTATATCTATATATATATATATATATATATATATATATATATATATATATATATATATGTGTATATATAGTTATTTCACTATGCTTGGAATGATTTTGGTTCAATTAGCAGATAATTTTGGTCAATTAAGCATTTTTTTCTTTCTGTTTAAGCATTTATTTGCATGCTAATCGATTATTGTTTTATAAAGAAGAAATCTTAAAATGAGAATAAATATTTAACAATCTAAATGTTCTATTTGATTAAGTCTTAAAATCTGAGTCCAGAATATGTTGTGACCTTTAGCATTCACTTACACAATAAACAACAATTAATTCACAACATCTAAACTCAGTATTATTGCAAATGTTCAAATTTGTGTTATAAACTCACCTCCGCTATCTGGGTTTCAAATGTGGATCTCATTATAGTAAAAAACTGTGGCTAATGTGGCTAATCTTAGTGTTAAAGGCAATTCCAACAGCAGTGTTTGAAATGTAAGACTTAAATATATACACTACCTTTATAAGCCCTGCCTCAGGACCATCCTTGTCAAAGACTTCTCTGGCTTTGGCTATGGCTAGGATAACACCCTGCATGGCCGGGGTAAGCATCATCTGTACAGTTCGAGAAAACAGAAAGTATATCAGAAAAAATTATTTAGAAGTACCTTAGAGGAAACCTCCTGAATTACAGTATGTTTATATTAACATATTCCTCATGTGTAATGTGATTTGGGTGTTAATTGTTTTGGTTGATTCTGAATTTTCTTTATTCCTTTGTGTTATTCCAAGTTAGTGGTTGTCTGTCACTTTAACACCAAACAGGTGACTCGTAAAGATTAATATGCAAGTCATTTGTGGTGAATATTCCACTAGGAATATATGACATTGACATATATGACATACATATGTTATTTAATTTTGTAGCTGCTCAGTGCTATTACCTCTTCGTTATATCCGTCCGCATCAGACAACACCAGGATCTTGCCCACATTAGGAATCTCTACCTCTGACACCTCGTTCTCTGTTTGTCTGGCCTCGGCTTGGCTGTCGTCTGCTGACGTAGCCTGTGATCCATCCTCTTCTGTCTTAGGTTGTGGCTCTAATGCTGCTTCAGTCTCTGTCTGCTCACTTACAGTCTGATTAATTATCTCAATCTCTGTCTTCTCATCCTTTTGAGTTGTTGATACAGTACTCTGAGAAAGGGATATAAACAAACCTAATGTGCCCTAAAAGTATATAATAAATGAATAAACAAATACGCTTTACACATAAGGTTTTTTGGCACAAACTACTCTGTATTCAGTGCTCACAACATGGCCTTTTATTTGTCCCAGGAGATTCATATCTGTCCACTAGCATTAAAATATACACCAGGTGCTCCTCTGAGTTTTTACTGCATCCTGAGGGGGGCCATCACAAAAGCACACATCTATGAATCCTCAACTCAGCTCAGATTAAAAAACGTCTTGCCACTAGAGGTCAGGACTCAACCACAAAACTGCAGTGTTGAGTGAAGAAACAGCTGTATGAGACTCATTCATCATCACACCTTGCTCTCTGGATTGATCCATGATTCAACACTTAACCCTTATAACTAAAGACAGAGCAACCTGCTAAAATGGAAATTATGACCCAGAATGCAGTTGCATGGTGAAAGAAGTGTCTTAAGCTTTGACATTTTATTTAAATGAGGGCTCATGTGGTTTTAACCGTCTGCAGCAGGTTGTGGTGTGTTTAAGGCATGCCTCTTACTGTGTTAGGGAGATTACAGAGTGAATCGACTACAGTACTAATTACAAACAACATAAATAAAGATGGAAAACTACCTGAAAGTGAGTAATCTGACTTTATTTAGTTAACTTTCAAATAAAACAATCCTGTATGATCTTTACTAGGGTTTTAAATAAAAAAATACAAAAATAAAGTAGAACAGTGTCTATAGAAGCATTTTTTACAACAATCAAAGCCTAAACACTACCTTACAATTTCTCCAATCAGTGGAGTGGAATACAACATCTTGGACTCAATTTGGTACCTAATATTATAATTGTGTGATCTGTAAATTATATAATTAATAAAATAAAATCTGTAAATTATGTAATTAATAAAAAATTAATTCATTGCATTCCTTCAATTATCCAAGCATCAGTCAATCATGTGGCAGTGCAATGCATTAAATCATTCAAACCCAGGTTAAGAGCTTTAGTTAAAGTTATCGTCAAATATCATACAGGGGAATAAATGTGATTACAGTGAAAATCAGTGAGCAGCGATTCTGCAGGTGGAAAGGCCTTAATGATGAGAGAGGTCAGAGGAGAATGGAAGTCTACAGTATCTCAAAAAACTCTTTACATCAACAGTGAGCAGAAAAGCATCTTAGAATGCTCAACATGTCAACCCTTGATGCAGATGGTCTATGACAGCAGAAAACTACATCAGGTTCTACAATAATCATCCAAGAACAAGAATCTGAGGTTACACTGGGCAGAGACTTACTGAAACTGGAGAGTAACAAACCAGCACTGTTTTTGCAATCTGCAACTGTGCACTTTATATATATTTATCCACCACCTGTATTTTAGCTTTAATTAGAAAAAAACCCCCACACAAATCACTACTTGTTTTGATATGGAGTCACCAAACCAAACACAATTCCTCTGTACAATAACCTGCATGATGTTTACAGGAGCTGAGTATGAGAACTATTTTTAAACCGGATCAGCTGACACATACCTGACTCTCATCCAGCTGGCTGTGGGTCAGACTGAGAGAGGATGCATCTTCAATCCCCTCTGTTACCCCCTCACTGCTCTCTGGTGACGAGTCAAGAGCTACCACTCTGGCTGAGGCTTCTGTAAAGCAGAAGCACTGTCATGTGACGAGCTACAACAGATGCAACCAGCCATCATACAGTAACTCATCTGGAAAAGTAGCTGACCTTCTGAATCCTTAAGCGGCTCCTGTTCTGCCTCTGGAGTCAATTCATCAGGTTTCTCATGGTTGTTTTCTTTTTCTGGCTCTGAATTTGGGTGCTCTGGTTCTGCAGTCTTCTCCTCTTTGCTGGTGGGAGACTGTGCTATGGGAATCTGTGGCTCTTCCTGAGATGCCTGATGGAGTTGCTTCTCCCATTCCCGCAATTGCTGCTGGAACCAACGGTTGTCCTCTTTGACGTAACGCTTTAGTACCGGAGGAAGGGAATCCATGCCTTGCAGAACCTGCCCTGTCTCACTGTCTGCATCCTCTAGCGTTAACACAATTGAGAGAGCAGTGAAACCCAGCAAAGACATAAACATGGAATAGTATAAGCATCTTGGAATGCATCCTTGTAACTTATAACACAACCTTATAACACAACCCTATTAGCAGGTGCACCGAGCAAATGCTGCTATTTAAAGTGTTTCAAGCATTCCACTATCCTGTTACCAATTAATATTAATAAAAATAGCATGTTATTAATAACATCAGTGCTATGTCTCTCCTAATATGCATAGTATGATATCCTTCGTAAAAGACCTTTTTAGCAGTAAAATATTTTATGGCTGAAAAATATCGAAAAATATATAGTTTTGCCGAGCTGATTATTATTGAAGCTTGTATATGTATGTATGTGTACATATGCATACCAGTTCTTGGACACATGTCAAAAAGAAGACTATCAACAAAGAAAATTAATTTTCAATCCAACAACTGTACACCAATCATCAGCAATTTACGTGGCAGCGGCACAACGTATAATATAATGCAGATACAGGTCAAGAGTTTCATGTCAAATTAAAACTTGAATGGGAAAAAATATAATCCCAGTGACTTTTAGTGTGAAATGGTTGCTGGTTCCAGGTGGGCTGGTTTGATAAGAGGTCAGAGGATAATGGTCAGATTGTTTAAAGCTACAGTGACTCAGAATAGCCATTCTTTACGACTGTGGCTGTAACACAATATGTTGATGAGCTACAACTGCAGATGGCCACATCGGGTTAAAATTATGCCAGACAAGAACAAAAATCTGAGGCTACAGTGGGCACTGGTTCACTGGCAATGGACAGTTTGTTTATCATTCTTAAATGAACATTCTCCATCATTATTAAAAGAGAATCCTGCTGGGAATTTATATAAACAGCTTTTGGGTGGCACAATAATATAAATTTGTGCCATATGTATACATATAGACAAAGGAAGGACAGACCATGCTTATGTCTATACCCTGATATAGCACATCCAACATCTGCCATCTCTGAGTAATAGTAAGTAAGTACCTTCTATAAGATGTGATAGTCCGTCATTAATATACATGAGACAGTAAGCACTGGCATTGGTAATTCCTCCATAAGAGTCTCGCACCAGCTCCTCCCATGATGACTCAGTCACCATCACATCATTGTACTTGAGCCAGCGTTTATGGTTGTGATCATAGATGTAAGCCCAGTAATGACCAGCAGAAGCCTGTCCCTCATGGACAAGAACTGCATGTAGCCTGTATGACACCTGGAGAGAAATATTACTGTCTCAGTGAGGTGGGCAACACCTTCAATTCAAGAGTATATCTTAGAGAAAATGTCTTTAATATAAGCGGATTTATCTAATAGTTTACCTTTCTTTTTCACTCTTCATTATTATTCCTTTATTACTCCTTTATTAATATAATCTAATAAATCAAATATAAGATTATTTAGCATATTTTATAAGCTTTTACACATTTAAATTTTTAAAATTGTATTAGAAAGAAATTGAGATTTTTTTGTAGAAATAAATGCTTAAAATACTAACAAAAATTTGGCAATAGAACAAAACATGCTTAGAATTTGTAACATACATCTAATAAAATGATAGGCTTAAGGTTAATAATCCTACATTTTATTGTAATCATGAAACAGGAAATATTAGATAAAGGTGACAATATTTCAGGCACTTTCACTTTCTAAGATGCCATTTTTGTAGTGTGAATTAGTTTTAGGTTATTGTCACTTCCAGTTAAAGATTTTTTTTTTAATCCCAGCTGTTTGTCAGGTGTGAGTTAATATTTTTCAATTTGCACTCATCTGCTATGTTTATGCTTAAAAATGAACGTCCCTGCACTGGCCAGGGTGAAAAAAATAAATAAATAAATAAATAAAATAGGCCATTTGGGATTAAAACTGTGCTTACTGAGACCCTGTCTCAGTATAAATTCAGGGCCAAAACAGTCACCTGTACTACAACCTGGATTTGATAACGCACACTATTTCTGTCTCTTAATTACAATGTAAACAAGTTGTTTCATTCAAAGATACTGCTGTTGCTCTTAAATCAGTTTATAGCTGGCTCAATAGATTTATTTCCATCAGCAAGATAAGAAATTAGCAAGCAAAATATGTGCCATTCTATGAACCCTATTGGATTCCAGTGGGGCTGAATTATGGTACACAGCCAAAATCAGGTATGGATCAAAAATGAGTTTTTGCACTAATACAATCATACATGATCTTTAAGAAGAGATGTCTATAAATGTATATAATAATGTTTCTAAACTTCCTTAATAACTTTCTAAACTTGCCTAGCTTTCAAGAAAGAATGTGCTACATAACTAACCTTTTTGACAAAGGCAACAATGAATAAAGGTGAGTATAAATATAATGCATATAAATATAATAGTTTACATGGTCATATGTATTATATCTATGTATTACATGATAAATTAAATGCAAATGAATTTAATATCAGCAGTATTATGGTGTCTATCTATCATCCTTATCCCTTTGTTTAACCAGAATTTCAAATTGCAACAATTTTAGTTCTTCGTGCTAATGATTATTTCTAATAATAAAATATCTATGTGAAATCTATAAGCAAATTCTGATCCTGTGTCATCATGAAACTGTTCCTACTCAGAGTCTTTTGTGCATGCAATTTTCTTAAATGAATTAAAGGAGATTTGATTATGTTTGATTAGTTATCACAGCAGGGTTTCATGCCACCCCCTCCTTTTTTATTACACTTCTCTTTCTCTTTTTGACCAAAGCCAACTAAAATACTGAAAATCGTTTTATTTTAGCAATTAGGTATGATTCCAAAAATATGGCTCAATTATTTTTATTAATGTTTAATTTTATTTAACATTTCTGCCCACAATGATCACTCCCACTCACTAATATGTCACAGACTGAAAATTAGGCCATAGGGTGAAAAAGATGAAGTCTGTAGAGCCAAGAGCTGTTTTGGAATATAGACTTTACCTGACACAGACTGTTATCTGAGTACATCCCCTCCAGAGCCTGGCTGACCTTGTCAATGCTGGCCTTGAGCTCTGAACAGAAGGAGAAAACAGCAATCAATAGGGTGCACCTGAGGCCAGGCTCCTGATACACTCAAACACATTAGGATATCTGTTGGAAAATAAGGCTGTGCTCTAATACAATACGGTAAAGGGCACAACATGCGGCCTCATGAACAAACAGTCGATACTGCACAGCTGAAAGGAACAAAACAGCTTCTGCAACAGTTGTGGAGAACAATGATTGCTTTTTTTCTGTTTTCTTGTAAAGGCAGAGGTCTAGGTAATACTTCACACCGAGAGAGAAAAATGCCGTAAGTGTCTGAAGGGCCAAGAGGAGGACGCACCATTCATGTTGTTCTCTGCCTCGGTTCTCCAGCGCTGCAGGCAGCCCCTGACAAAGTGCAGCTCCTCCTCGCTCACGCTGACAGGCACCGGGTGCCGAGGCCAGTCAGCAGGGGGTCTACACTGGGTGAAGGGCTTGTGGATAGGCGTCCTCTGTGTAGAGCTCTGTGTGCAGCCTGAACCATCTGATGAGCCGGCATCATCTGTTTCTGTTTGGCTAACAAGGGTTACAGTGTGCACAGTGCACTCATTACTACATTTTTCATGTGAGTGTAATCACATGTTAAAAACCTCACTAAGCTGCAAGTTATGTGACAGCGTATTCATATTATGTGCATACAATCACATACATAAAATAATTATAAATATGGGGGTGCAGAATACATCTGTTTTCTGGTACTGCTTGTCCTACCCAGGGTCATTGGGAATCAGGGGATTAAGGGCACAAGGCAGGGGATACCCTGGATGGAGTGCCAACACAATCCAACTCACACACCCATTCACACAATAGAACTCATTTAGAAATGCATCAGCCTACAATGCATGTGTTTGTACTGTAGGAGGAAACAGGAGTACCCAGAGGCAACCCCCCAAAGCACAGGGAGAAATTGCAATTATGTCCACACCAGGAGATGGGAATCTAACACGTCAACCTCAGGGGTTCTACTTTAACTTCAATGATATGTGAAGTTCACTAAAGTCAATTAAGCTTTCTTTCACCCTTGTTTAATCAGATCTGATATGATGCATGGTAATTTCCGATTGTAATAGGTTAAACTGCACATGCAAAAAGAGAGTGGACTGTGAGTGATCTACAAATAATTATTTGATGAATTATAAGTCATTATTAGTGTTGGTGCTTGCCTGGTGTGTTCTGAGATGGGTTCTGTGTGTGCAGGAGTGCTGACAGGTCCTGCTGAAGCAGGAGAGGTGCTTGCGTTTGTCTGCTTTGAAGTGGCAAACTCTAAAACATACTGCAGCATGTCTGTTAGCGAGTACTTGTTCGGCCCGGAACCGTAGTTTTTATAGCTTGAAATCAAAGAAAAAATTCATTAAGTCAGAGACTGTGTAAGTTTTGCAAAAAAAATGTCTACTGTTATAGCGCTGACAAATTGTGTCATTTATTCCTGACCTTTCAAGTTTCTGCTGAAGAATTGTTAACTGGTCCTTGAGCCTCTTTACCTCTGCTCTTCTTCCATGTGTATGTTCAACATTTTTATGAAGGTATCTATTGAGAGAATAACAAAAATAGCCACAATGAGCAACAAATTCTCCAGTGGAAAGGCTTTCCTTTATTCCAAATTGAATTGGATATGCTAGGTGTATGAAGTTTAGCACTAGACTGCATGTAGCTAACTATTCAGTAAAAATAACATTATCTTAATATTTTATAAGCTACCATTGCAGAAAGTGGCTGTCAGTGATGTATGCCAGCTAAACATAAATAGTTAGCTAGCTAATAGCAACAGTGAATATGGTATTATATAAAACTTTGTGTTACAGAGAGAGGTTGTAATTAGCTAAGCTATCTATCCATTATTTCTTATCTATCCATAAGCTACCAAATATAAACTGTTTGATAAATGAAAAAACATTAAAGTGTTAAAAAAATAATAATATTGCAGTAGCCAAAATCGACTTGTTGAGATAATTAGGATAAGATAGCTTAGCACATTTACATGGATTTCATTATAATAGATTCCTTTGTATGTCACAGGTCAGCACACCAGCTTCAAGATGGCAGATATTGTTCTAGCCTTAAAAACACTATTCAATCAATTTTATTAGCTAGCTAGCAATTTATGCTAGCAACCTTATGTACTTTACTGACAGCCTCTTTCTGCAACACTAGCTAGCTTTCCAAAACCCTCTTTTTCAAACAGAAATCTGCCATACAGTGTACACACATAAAATTCTGATACAGTCTTTTTTGGAGCAAATGAATCATGATTTAGGATTGTAGTCTCTCTAATGCTTCTTAGTTAGCAACATCAGCATTGTAGATTCAGTGTAAAAGTATAGAAACAAATTTCAGACACCAAACATCTCTTCAAACACCAAACGACACAACATCTTTATTGCATTTTTAACCTTTTCTTTTTTAAAATAATTAAATACAATACAAAAACTATGTAACACAGCTTTGGCTAAATAGTAACTATTTTAATAAGTTCTCACCTGTCCATGTAGACAATCTGGGGGAACTCAAGCTTTTTGTGTATTTTTTCTGGTCGTCCTAAAGATTGATTGAACTCGAATCTAGAGAGCTCAAAGGTCAACACTGGTGGCAGTTTGGAGAACCATCGCTTTAAAAAATAGTTTCATGCATAAAGAAATGATATTATTTTGCATTTATATTCATAAGAGCATCAAATAATGAGAGCACAACAAACATTGATTATAAATCACAACACTGACCTCCTGTCCAGACGACACAGTTTGATCACTGTGCAGTGATTCGATCTCTGCTGCTACCATCGCACCCTCCAGGCACTCGTCCAAATTATTGAACCCGTTCACCTGCAGAGGGTACTGACCAAACTGCTCGATGGTAGAGAGGATCTTACCTGTATTCATCAAAATGTACAATATTACAAAAATAAAACAACATCTAGACAACATATAATAACAAAATGATATTTTTCCACCTACCCTCATGAATTCTCTGAGCTACGAATGTCCCATAGAAAAGCTGAACCATTGGGTTGTCCTGTTTATCTTCTGGATTACTGGAGAATCAGAAAGTCGATATATCAGTGAAGTTATTTCAAATTCAGTGATAAAAATAAGTCAGGCTCTATTTTCCATTTCCAAATGCGTACCTGCCATTAGCTGCCAGCTGGAAGGCATCCTCGAGCCAGTCGAGCAGCTTATGTGTGAACTCACTAACATCCTAAAACAGACACGTATGTTACCTCTCTCACACCGCCTCCTCTCCTTAACCATATCAGTGTGTGTACCTTAACCATCTGTTGCACACATATGGCACATCAAGGTGACAAATGAAAGAAATAAACAACACAAAGTGCCTTAGAATTCTTTTAGGCCAGCAAAACAGCTCCAATGCACTCCAAGTCTGTGGATCTGTACTGGAAGAGATGAGCACTAGTTTCCCCAAAGACATTTTCCCAATTAGTGTTTTAATGATGGTGATCAAGAACCCTAAGTCACCACTCAATCACCTGTAGGTGTTCAACTGGGCTGAGGTCTGCTGACTATGAAGGGCAGAGCATATGAACAACATGTTAACACTTAATTAATGCTCATGTTAACATGTTAGCGTATGATTTTTCTCATCCTCAACAAACAATTTACTGAACACGTATGCTGTGGTGATATGAGAATGTCCATCAGGATAGAAGGGTTTCATCATAGGAAACTGTATTGATCTGCAGTCTCTCTAAAAAGACCCAAGCAATGGCCGTAATAAACAAATGCCCTACACGGCAAAAGAGAATCCGTGCCTTTTCATTATCTATTTGATCCACTGAATTCTTCTGTGACCCAGAACCACATAGGTTTTGTGTGGCCTAGGTTTTGATGTAGACATGTACAGATAAATGTTTATACACTCTCAATAAGTACTCTAGGGTACTAAACTGCAGCTTTCATTATCTCTGGGATGTACCCTTATCTTTATCAAATTACTATTCACCTGGAAATGTGGCCTTTCATTATCTCTGGGATGTACCCTTATCTTTATCAATTTATCATTCACCTGGAAATTTTAAACTGACTCAAGCTATATAAATAATTTAAAATGTATTATAAGCCCAAAGACATACAATATGCACCAAAACATATAACAGGCGTATACGAGATAAAGGGAGAGAGACATAAAGAGAGTGCATCTTGAGGACAGCTGTCTTCTAAGGCTCTGTTTTTATGTATAATAATCAATTGTGCCTTGTTTACTAAACCAGTGTCAGTGTACCTGCTGCGCCTCGCTGGTCCTAAAAGCGTCCCTGAGCAGCTCCACAGCCGCAGAGGGGTCCACAAACCTGCGATTAGAGCCCACCATCAAGGCAAAGAGGCACTGCAACTCCTGCATAAAGGCTATGTTTCTTTTCTCCTACATATAAAGGGAGAGACATATGAGGGCGTTACATATACAGTCAGAGTACTTCTCACTAAGACAACAAACAAGCGATTCCACCAAATATGTAATCTAGCTAAATCACGCTCTTATTGAAAGGTACTCCCAGCAGCACTTTTCTGTCCCAGAAGGGATCTAAAGATCTGAGCGTGTTAGAGTGTTTGTCAGAATATGAGCCAGATCTTTGCAGGCGGCTGATTACTCACAGAGTGGCTCTTGCATTTCTCCAGCACGCGTTCAGACAGGCAGTAATTGAGCACCAGTCTGCGAAACACCGGCAGATGGAACAGAGACTGAAAACAACAAGAGCGAGAAAATTTTCTGTGACTCATGTATATCATCATTTGCTTTCATTTCATTTTCATTTACCACAAGGCATATTCGTCAATAGGGCGTAATGGCTGGGGTGGATTCTGGGATGTAAAACACTCCGAAGTGGGTAATTACTGGGGTCAGAACTGAGGTTAACATCAATGCTTTTTGTCATACAACAAAATGACTGGGGGCGGATGAGCTGTCAAGTACTGGAGCGGAGCTCATTAATAGTCGAATAGTGCACACATCTGCACCAATTAACCTATGCCAAGTCAAAAATCTGCTGCTCTGTTTCAAGCAAATCTAAAGAAATTAGATTTTATATATAAAATAAAGTTTTTAGCCAAACAAACAATGTTTTCTGGGTTCAATTCCAATTAATGTAACCCAGTTAAATTATAAGCCAAAAATAAATCAATCAATAAAAAAAATGTTGATACCAAATAGCAACTTGCAATTACTTACAACGAAGATATGTGACAAGCTCCTGCTCCAAAAATCCACACACTAAATTTTTGCTACAGAGAATAAATGTGAACTGACAGCATTTTGTTATTTGACTAATCTTATAATTTCAAACTTATTTATAACAAACATAGCCTTCAGAGTTCATAGCAGTGCATATCATGCTGCACTATTTAATTAGCTCTGCAGTCTTTCAATATCAATAAAGACTTGAATTTCAACACAGATATCTGAGAAGCCTGGCTAAAATCACTCTGGAATGGCTGTAATAAAATTAGAATGGCGAGATGCTTTGGCATCAGAGAGAAAGTGAAGCTCATCTTTTTAAGCCTCCTGTCATTAGCAACGGTAGTAATTTCATTTGCACAGTATGGCTAGATTACAAGATAAGAACAGGTAAGATAAGAGCGCTGAAGGGTTTTTGTTTGGTACAGGACACAAGGTACACCAATTTAAGCCAACATCACGTAAAGGATTAACAATATTCAAGAAAATTTTAGGTCTAGTACAGTATGTAAATACAATTTTAATTCATTAAAATTATACAATGTACAATACAATATGTAAATACGTTGTTGAGTTTGCTTTAAATTATATTTTCATAAAAATTTTAAAAGTAAACAATAAACTGCTTCCTTGGTTATGTTAGAAAGATAAAACTGTACAAACACCCCTTCAATTGGTCACTACTTTTTGTTAATGATTCATGCTGCCTCCTTATTTTATATTCATTCATTGTGAAGACAAATTATCAGCATCTCAGGCAAAATATTTTTATAAATTATATTATTGCTTTTATATTAACAACAAAGTTCATACAGTTCACCAGAAAAGGGATTTTAAAAAGGATAAATGGATTTCAACAGCCTGTCTAATTGTTGATATTGTGAAATTTACAGTAAGGGAACTTGTATATTGCATTTTTGGAAGGATTCTCCAGTGTCAGCAATTAGAATTTTTTTATTTTAGAATTGTCTAAAATCAATAGGGTGTCTTAAACATAAGAACAATTGGTTTAATTGATAAGATCAATTAAACCTCTTTCCCCCCATTTTTTCTCTGCATATTACTCCCGTTTTGGAGTCCTTGCATTGGCTCCCCTTTATGTTTAGGGTTGATTTTAAGATTCTGATGCTCACCTACAAGGCCTTACATGGGTTGGCTCCTCAACATCTGACTGAGCTTTTAATTCCTTATATTCCAACTCATGACCTTCGTTCTTCTGAAACTGGTCTTTTAACTGTTCCTTTAACTCGTTTAAAATCGATGGGAGATAGGGCCTTCTCTTCACTAGCTCCAAAACTGTGGAATTCTTTACCAAGTGAGATAAGGCAAGCAACATCTCTTGGTACTTTTAAATCTCAACTTAAAACTCATTTTTTAGGGTAGCTTTTAATTTGACTAATTTGTAATTTTACATAGTGCTCATTTTATAGTCTACTTTGTTGTTTTAATTTTAATCTTTATATTATGTCTGTATTTTTCTTGTTTTTATTTTGCTTTTGTAAAGCGCTTTGAGATGTTCTTTTAAAGGTGCTATAGAACATAAAGGTTATTATATTATAAAATAAACACAGATGTTCATTTATTGTATAATGTACATGACATACCTAAAACTGTATCATGTAGCTGGAATATGAAAATATGAAAAATGCATCAGCACTGAATGCAGCATTAAAAAATATAGTAAGTTTAATACAAATGGATAGACTAGTTTGTGACAGTCTTAAGAATGTCTAAAGTAAACTAATATCCTCAAGATTGTAATTACTGGTCAGACAAAAAGAGGGATTGCGCAAATCTCCAAGTAGACAGCAGCCTACCTGGATGACGGCGCTGAACCAGCAAGTATTTCCTACGTTGCGGATGCCCACAGGCCAACCTTCCTGCCTAATCCAATCCGCAGGACTGCACATCTCTCCTGACGCTTCATTTATCTTCCTCTTGACATAGACTGCATTCTCCTCAGCACTGGCCTCCAGAGCCCTGTTTAAGATTTTTTTGTAGTATATTTTTCAGTGACAGTTCCTGCTTTTAATGCTTATGGTTTATGATATATGTAGGCTTTCCTTGAATGTGATGATACCTGTGGAGCTCTCTCTCCTCTGCCTCGGCCTGCTGAGACTCCTTAAGGCTGAGTTCAATGGCAGCCTGAAGTTCATCATTAACCGAATCTACACACAGGTGTTACATCTGTTGGCTTCTATTTAAAATTGTGGATGTCTTTCTATACTATAGTAAGAAAGTCTAATCAATAAGATTTTTTTCTTGAGTTTAGAATATTTTGAGTGATTTCAGTCTGTAACAAATCATGTTACACTGTCTGATCTAATTTATTAATTCTCTGAGTTAATTGAATAGATAATTTGATCCATCTTTCCTATAGGAGCACTTTATCTATTGCCTTGCACATAATATGCACAATAAGCACTGTGAAACCTAGGAATGACTCATTATATTCAATTCAATTCAATTCAATTTGATTGTATTTGTTGAAGTGACATTGTTCCAAAGACTCTTGACAGAAAACTATAAATTCAGGACATTCATTTATACATTTATCCCAGGTGATGGTGGCAAGGACAAACTCCCAGGGACAATATGAGGAAGAAACACTGAGAGAAGCCAGACTCAAAAGGGAACCTATAGCGTGATAGTGTAATTATAAATAATACCTTTCTATAACTGTGTACTATACGATCACAAAGTACACTTGTGTAACCAGCAAATTCATTCTAGTTTCACTGTGAAGTTTATTTTGTTGACATCATCAGTTGATCACTAATGTCACTCTAGATGAGGGCATCTCCCAAATGCTGTAAATGTATATGTAGTATTTATTTTATAAATTATTTTCACCTGGAACCATTTTAGGATTTTAGTTATTTTAAGACTGTTTAAGGGTTATTTTTTTAAATAAACTCTAGTTAGGAGTTAAATTTTCCTATATATACTAGTAGAATTTTTACTCTATATGTTAGGTCTTACTGCTGTGTTGATTCGAAGCGTCTATGTGCTGCTCTGCAGTAGCAGCTTCCTCAGGTACTTGCTCCTTCTCTGCCGTTTGTGTCGTAAGAAGCCCAACAGCATGGCTAACGTCCCCCTGGCTTTCCTGCAATCAAAATAAATTAATGACTGACTATGCTAAGGATTTCTTATTTGTGAAATATAAATGTCAGCACGTTAATCCTTTGTTTTGATGCGCTGGTGTTTCAAATCTAACTGCACAAGACATGGTGTCGTTTCCATGTTTGCAAACAGCAGTTTGGTTTCAAATGCCATCTTACATTACTGCTTATGTTTATGCTGTTAGCTCAGAGAGGAGGGGCGTAGGCTTGAACCTACATTAAGGGCATGTTGGAGAACTTGGAGGTCCTGAATGCCAGTTATCTCCCTCAGCTGGTTAAACAGCATCTGATTCTAAACAAGCAAACAAGAAAAAAATTAATTATTCATCTCTGTCTATTTATTTTTTTCCAACTTAGTGTTAGGTGAAATGATCTCATAATATCAGTGTTGTGATACTGTGATAAATTCAGAATACTGATAATACTGCACTGTTCTATTAGTGTTAGCAGTAAATCTATTGTAAACAAAATAATAAACAATCAGATTATATAATATCATATATTATATGTTATATAAAAACATATTCATAGATTATTTAAAAACAATATGTTTTCATATTGAATACTTCAGAATACTTTTTCTTTTCCCAGATGGGTGTTTAAATAGATTTTTGGGAACTGTTTACTTATTAAACTAACTAGATTTTATACATTTTTATACATTTCATAAACATTACTTAATTGAATTTAGATTTTGAAACCACTTTTTTCAAATTTTGCCTGCCATTTTCATCATGATACATATTATGTTGAACCTTTTTTAGAATTGTATTTTTTTTACAACATAACATTTTTAATTCTGATTGCTTAGTCTGATTTCTCTGATAAACAAATAAAAAAACATGTTAAATAAAAAATATTAAGAAAAGCATTTAAAAATTGATATAGTGATGCTTTCATTAAGGTCAAGGAATCTCCAGTGATAGCAGTTTTCCAGCATAGGAAAGTACAGTATAATCTTTTTTTCTCTGGTTTCTATGTATCATGAAAATTTGTGTTATTATTGTAATAAAATTACAACGGTGAGAAAAAAGGTGGAGGAACTGAGCGATTGCAATAATTTTTTCAGTAGATAAAATTAAACTAATAGAAAAGGAAAGTTAAGTAAAAAAATACAATTTTGTTTGTTTGTTTTAGCGGATTTATACAGTAATAATAGTAAAAATAATAATAATAACCTTTATTTTCTATAGCACCTTTAAAAGCATTTTCAAAGCGCTTAAAAACAGTGTTTCCTCTGTATTGTTAGTTAGAGAAACTAACTAACATGTTGTATATTGCACATCGTGAAAATGAAAGTATCCTGATGGAACTCTGTATTTGTAAAGGTGAATAGAGACAAAGACAAATTCTAAAGGAAACACTCTCATAAACCATAGCTTTATCTTATAAATTACACCCCTAGGTACAATAGGCATACACTTCATATTAGGGACTTGTTTGTGATAAAATCTCTGTCCACTCTTCTGAAATCTGCTCATTGTTAACTGTTCTTGTGGAACATTTATGCCCATGGCATAGGTGGCATGTAAACATTAACAAGTCAGATAAGAAAAGCATGAAAGCCGGATCTATATAAAGCAGCTCTGGTAGCAGGTGGGAATGTCTGAACGGCAGTAATGGTGGACAGAAGCACTAGCCTGGGAGCTGGAGACATATATGGAGAGCTGAAGGCCTGGTAGTCCTGGCTCATGCTCTATTTTAGGCCCTGACACAGATAGCACCACTGTTTATGACGCCTCTCATCCTGGCACCAGTGTTTGGTTGACAAAGAATTAATGGAGGAAAGAAAAACAGTCACCTGTGACCAACTATTTAAACGTGACCTAGAATAAGTCATAGGTTAATGATTTCACCATTTGATGGTGGAAAAAAAAGGGGAGAAATAATGCACATTTTCACGTGTCACTGCTACTGATCAGTGTATCAATGATACTGATAAACGATGCAAATTTTATGACATCACAACTTACATCAGAAGAAAAAAGGAAATATTTCTGAATTTTGAATTTTACTCATTGTTCTCTAATAAAATACCAAACCATGTGTCCATGATGTTTTTACACTCAATTAGCAGTCAGAATGAGTCAGGAATAAATCCATATCAGCGCTTACATGACAATAACCCACATGACGTGAATATAATGACCGCAACAAAAAGCGCACTTCTCACCGCACAGTTTTCCACATGTTCGCAATCCTCTTGAACTCTCATGGCAGAACAGTTTGACTTTTAATTTCCCCCAGATTTCTTCGTCCGGACTCCGGAGTGTGACCTACTCCATGGATCACTCCCACACACACACACACACACACACACACACACACACACACACACACACACACACACGCACACACACACACACACGCACACGCACACGCACACACACACGCACCGCAGAGACCGCACTAGTAACTACCCTATGTATTTAGTCATCCTTTTATTTATAAAAGTGATGTGCTCACATCAGAGTATTTTACCAACCACTGTTAGATGTCAAATCCACATACAGTCACGGGGATTCACGAAGTCAGTTTAAACTCACCTGTATTAATCATGAATTTACATTACATTTGCAGCATTTGGCAGACCCCATTATCCAGAGTGATTTACATTATTTTATGTTTATACAACTGAGCATTTGAGGGTTAAGGGCCTTGCTCAGGGGCCCAACAGTGGCAGCTTGGTGGACCTGGGATTGATTTTGTAGCCCAACACCTTTACCACTAGGCTACCAAACGTGTGTATATATATCATATTCATTCATTCAATATTAGATAATAATAGAATTTTTTATATACTCTCTCACTCATTTTCTACCGCTTTATCCGAACTACCTCGGGTCACGGGGAGCCTGTGCCTATCTCAGGCGTCATCGGGCATCAAGGCAGGATACACCCTGGACGGAGTGCCAACCCATCGCAGGGCACACACACTGTCATTATATATATATATATATATATATATATATATATATATATATATATATATATATATATATATATATATATATATATATATATATATATGAAAGATAAAATAACTTTATAATAAACACAAAATGAAAAATATTAAGCATTTCTACAAAAATAAATAAATAAATAAATAAATAAATAAATACAATTACTGTAAATTTATTTAAAAAATGCTCTCTGTACAGCTATTAATGTACTCACAAAACTGGATCTTAGGATTTTTACATGTCTGTAAATGAATCTCAAACTAATTAGTGATTTAAAAAAGACAAAAAAAAAAACAAGCAAGAAGACAAACAAACAAATATTAATGAGGGAAAATAAACATACATGCAAAACTAAGAAAAAAAAGCAATCAAGGAAACAAATAAATAATATGAAATGCTTCTCGGATTCTAAGCAGCATGATCTTAAACATTTAACCCCTTCGGTTATAAGCAAGGCTTTTATACTCCTAACCTAATATAGACTGGATTTCATTATCACCAAAGAATTATGCTAATGTTCCACATAAACTCAGTTCTGTGAGGGGAAGTCACTATCAGCTTACCATCAACATAGAAAATCAATACAGAACTACGGACAGCGAATGTTTGTTGCCCTTCTACATCATACACATGAAAGCAGAGACCATTGTGAAGCGCTTTAGGCTTCTTTGCCTTTCCTGAAGGTTTCTCTTTGACCATTTAATAGCAAAGAGTTTCAGTAATGCTGCACGGATAAGATTGGATTGTTTTATTTATTTATTTATTTTTTAACTCTGTCACTGAAAACAGAAGTTATGTCTCCTATCCTGCTCTTGTGCATATTTTTCTCAGGTAAGACTCTAGACTTTTAACTCTTAAATGTACCATTAAAAAATATAAAGTAATAAGGGAAATGTGTAGCATTTTTACATGCACATTTCATGGATCTGATGTAGCTATTGAATGATGAAAAGTTTTGAAGCTATGTTTGCATGTCAGGGGGACACGATGCATTAGAAGTTTGTATTAGAAGTATCTCTTAGGTAGGGGTTTTGATTCATGACTCTGTGATGTGTGTGTTGGAGTTTGCATGTTCTCCCATTGCCTTGGAGGTCCAAAGACATGTTGCATGTTGATTGGCATCTCTAAAATATAGTATGTGAGCGATTGTGATGGGTTGGCACCCCAACCAGTGTGTCCCCTTGCTTGCCCCCAGAGTTTCCTTATAAAGTGGTCAAGATAAGTGGTCAAGAAAATGGAGGGATGTTTTCCTGTCATATTCAAGTCTACTTTTATTAGTGAAAAATTACCCAGTTAAAATAAATAATATAACAAAACAAAAATAATTTAAAATATTTAAAAGCACTTATCTATTTGTTTACAATATGTAATATAGCAGAATAATAGTTTATCCACGAATGAATAGTCTACCACCATTTTATGAGGATAACAAGTGATGTATCTAACAAGTGAAAATTATAGCTACCAGTTTATCACTGTGCAATCTCAGTATGACAATGGAGTGCTCAGTATAACAAAAATACTTGCTTGTGTTATTTCTGTGTGTCTTATAAAAGATCGCTAAAATGATGAGTGAAAACTCCACTGACTTTCTCATCACACACTTAGGAGGTGTGTCCTAATTTTAGAAGCCATTCGGATGAAAGTAGTATCATTTTAATTTGCTTATGGTTTGGTTTCTTTTAATGAATAACATTATTTGCTCTTCTATCAATACATATCACTCTAATATTACCACATATCTATATTTAGCCATGTAGCTCCAGTGAAGAAATAAAAAAGACAGTTTTAGATGTCAAATTTCCTGACTAATATGACTTGACCACATTTCATTAATACTAGAGAGCTGTAAATATTATTAAAATAAATACTCTGAGTGTTTGCTAAACATCCAGTAGTTACTAATGTACAGTCATTTATGTCCAGTGATTTGCCCAGCTGATTCAGTCCCTGAGAAGCCGAAAAGGTCTGCACTGAACCAGCTGACACGTACACTGCTGCGCCACTATGACTGCGGGATCCGACCTGTCATCAACTGGACTAGTCCTACCATGGTCTACATTGACCTCATTATCCAGTCTGTGCTGGATGTGGTGAGCATGTTTGTCTTTTCTGATAATTTCTGTGGTAGTCTGTTCCTGATTAAATGACTTTAGGGCAAGCTAAATTAGTTTTTTGGGAAAAAGGGCCATTAGTTTAATAGAAAGTTTTTTGAAACATGAAAACATTTTTGGAGGCATAAGTAACTTTGAACTGGTAGCTGGTTTATTAATAATTAAGGAAAACATTGTGCAAACTTTCTGACAAAATCCACATTACTCACATTAAAAGAATCCTTTTTTTATCTAAACAGTTTTAAAAATAACAAAAAAGATCAGCATGACATAAGAAATAAATCATTTGGAGGATGCTGTTATAGGAACATAATCAATGACAGAATGGTGTGACGTGGCCAAATGCAAAAAACTAGTATTCGTATGTTTAATAATTATAATAGTATTTACTATTAAGAATTAATTTCTTAAAAATTGAATTGAATTCTTTCTTTAACCACTTTAATTATAGCATCTATAAACAGTCATTCCTTCACCAGTCTCTCTTTTTTAAGTAACTCTCCTTTTAAATGAATAAGACACAAATTTTCCTGCAAAAAAAAGAAAGCTTTCCATTCTAAAGATTTTACATTATCAACACCTTATAACCAATCAGAATTAAACATTTAACATCGCTGTGGTACAAAATTCAATAACAGTTACACAAATCAAACTGTCAATTCTAGTGTACAATCATTCTATTTTATATATAATCCTGATGTGATGAAAAAGAAAGCTTTTCTATCGTTAAGATGAAACTCTGTGACTTATAGATAACAGTATGTCACACAGTGTCAGGTCTATGTCAGTTTGAGCTACTGAAACCCTTAGTGTAGTTTGAGTGTATGATAATTTAGATGCACTAATTTACATGCATTGTGCAAAGCTGAAGGATATAAGCTTTCATTTCATATTAGCTACATTAGCCTTGTTACTCCAGTGTAAAACCCGAACAAGTACATCAAGACTTTCAGCACATCTAGGCTGATTGCTTCTATTTGGGGTAATGTCATTTTGTTCCTTTAAAAGTACATTTAACATAAGTTTTAAAAGCAAACCATTTACAAACATTGCTTGACATTGGTCTTTAGAACCATAAATATGAATGGAATTAATGTAGGATTCTCCTTACAGGATGGGCAGATGCAGAAAGTGACCACAAGCATCTGGTATCGCCAGGTTAGTATTATTTTAATCTTATAATTCTTTTAGAGATGCTAATGATCTATTGTGATCTGAATAAAATTCAGTCAGCAAAAAAAATGGTTAAGTGGATATTGAAAAATTTACAAAGATAAGATTAGATTTTTTTTTAGTACAGATGGTTTCCCTCTTTCTTGAGTTATTTTCTGAGCTATTTTTTATTTCCAGGTATGGAAGGATGAATTTCTTGTGTGGGATCCTGAGGAATTTGATGGAATCACAGAAATCTCACTTTCATCAGATGCCATCTGGGTGCCTGACGTCATCATCAGTGAATTGTACATAAAAAATGGTCCATGTTACAATCGATTTATGAAAAATACTCAGTCATGTAATAATTAGTCATACATCTCCACCTGTACGGTTAAAAAATGAGCAAAAGCACAAATAATTACACATCATTTTTGAATTATTGGCACCCATGCTTTACTTCCTTCCCTTGCTCTTTAGTGTGGGTGAGGGCAAATCCCCTGTTATCCCTTATGTGTATGTCAACTCGTCTGGAATGGTAAAGAACTATAAACCTATCCAAGTGGCCTCGGCCTGCGATTTGGAGATTTATGCCTTTCCGTTTGACAAGCAGAACTGCACTCTGACCTTCCGCAGCTGGCTCCACTCAGGTAAAATCCTCCTGTATACAAGATCTGTGTCTTACAGTGTTAGTATCAAATGTAAGAGTTAAATGTTGTATGTTATGTTATATTATAAGTGAGTAATTAGATCTAAATTTATTTCCCCAATAAAATAAATCAATTCACAGCTGAAATATATATATATATATATATTTCATGCTTAGATTTAGAATATAACTGATAGAATTCAGATTATTTATAACAATACAGAGGTGAAAAGAGTAAATCAAACAGTCATACACGTGTCGAAGGTGTCAGGATCACGCCCGGACTTTTTACCTGTCGGAACATTAGGGGGCATTCCTGCAGTTGTCTCTTGTCTCATGTGTTTTTGTTTATGTTTTGTGTTCACGTGTCTGCCCCGGCCTTGTCTAAATAACACCCCTTTTTTTGGGGCAGAAGGGATGATTAGTATGAAAATATTATAACCCAGAGTCCTAGGAACAAAAGACAGTCTTTATGATTACAGAAGCACTTGTGAAGAAATCTCTTAATTAACATTATTCTTTTCATTGTGAGATCCTACTGACTTATCTGTTTTCTCATATTCTTGGCTCATATTTGTCTTAAACAAACAGCCAGTCATGCATATGTATAGATTATTGTATGTTGTTCAGACTCTATATGCACATATCTTGGTTGGATGCTTTCAGTGGGTGAAGTGGACCTGGCTCTTTTGAGAAACCCTGAGGAAATCGCCACTGACACCGGAGAATTCATGAACAATGGTGAATGGGAGCTGCTCTCAGTGCCTTCTCATTACTGGAAGCTTAACTTGGCTAACAAGGATTATGCCCACATCCAGTTTAATGTGAGTATCGAATTGCAACTTATTCATTTAAACCAATTTTTTTTAAAAATTATATTATATTAACCTTAACTTTCATTTTTTCATAAATATTTGAAAATAATTTTCAAAATGTTTATCTATTTGTAAATAATTTTTTTTTTTACGTTCACTTTGTTAATATTTTAGAACATATGAATATTTTATTTAAGCAATTTCAATACATATCATCTTACTGTTGCTGATTTAATTTCCAGATCAAGTTCAAGGGGGTGATTAGAAGCAATGCTGTAATGTTGCCATTAAAAGAATAAAAAATTAAAGAATGTAGAAGAATTTAAAGTATAAAAAATTATCATAGGAATATTCTGTTAAAAATGAATTCATTCATTTTCAGCAACCATTTCAGTATCTTGGTGAAGACCACTGTGGATCCAGCACTTGAAAACACTGGGAAGGCTGGGAACACAGCCTGAAAGGAACATTAGATTATTATCAACCTAACAGCATAGTTTTTGTGAGGAAACTGGAGAACACACATGAAAATGGGAAAAATATCTAGAGAGAAAATAATCTGTCCTCAGTGTCAGAATTAAACCGAGTACCCTGAAGCTGTGAGGTGGCAATGGTACCATCTGCACTTCTATCATGCTTGTAATTGCATATTACTACTTTTAAAACATCACTTTAATCTTGAAATTTAAATCTCAACTGTTTTAATATGACAGTCTTTATCCCCCTAGGAAGACCACTTATCTTTTCTAAGTTAACAATGTAAACTGACAATGTGAAGTTACTGTATTTCAGACAAAGAGCAGTTTTAATAGATTTAATAGATAAATGTACAGATTCATGATACCTGGAATTTGAAAGCATGCCAGAAATGTTCCCAAGACCTTGTAAATCATTTTAGCTAAAATCCAAACAAAAACCACAGAGTACCAGCACTATGTGCTTGCACCATTAAATAGGTGAGGAGGTGCACTATTTGTGTTTGCTTTATTTATAAACCTTGTGCAAAAGTTTCACGTGCCATCTGATACTAGATGTCATGCATTTAATTTCATGCTTCAGGAAACAAACAGTCAGATATGAAGCTTGCAGAACAAGGAAAACATAAATTAATGAATGTGAACCTGATACATATTCGCAGCATTTGTTCACTGATTTTTTGTAACAGCCTAATCATGGTCAAAGCTGTTTAATTCTATATTAGACTGGGTATAAATCTGAATACAGATAAGAATAATTGAGGAACTAGATAGACACGATGCTGAAAAATGCATTGTTTTACATCCATATTGTTTTACATCCATATTTGGGGCAACATTTGATGGACAAAATGTTTATGATAAAGCTGTATACATCAGAATAGGCTCCTGGTTGTAGTCTAGACTTTGTGTGATAAACTAAATTACATCTAAATGTTAAATGTGACTAAAGGGCAACAGGGAAGGATATCTGGCTTTTATTAACCCCTGCCTGATCCAAGCAAATGTTCAATTCTCCAATGCTACCTCTTCTCTTCCATGTATAGACAGAGAATGTAAAAAAGACTTCATGGTCCTACTGAAGTATTGACAGCAATCTGACAAGTGTCACACCCAGTGCACTAAACTCTGTTTGGCTGTTAGTAACAGCACACTAATGCTTATAGATGAGGCTTAACGGCAGACAGCGTGCTGTGAAGATGGTGATAATGAGACTGCTTCTCTGCCATCTGATCAATGAGCTTCGTGGTTGGTGGGAAGAGCAGGCTCCGAGCCGCTGTGTAAGCCACACTGTTTCACTGAGATGCTTGCACTGAGGAGGAAAGCACTCATGGGCACTTTGATTACCTTTCCTCCATGGCTCATTGGCACGAGCCGTTTAGGGATCCATATTTGCGTTTTCATTCATCGGCCAAATGGAGGTGGGGTGGGGGTTGTTTAAGTCGGTGTGAAATTGCTCTTTGTTGCGCTGTGAAAGTTTAAGCAGCCTTAAAAGAGGTAAAGTGACACGGATGGTTAGCTGGCCCGACTTTAAGCGGACTCTGAAAAAAGTCAGTCAGAGGGCTTTGTGCTGTCTTTTTCTGAAGCAATTACTGCAGTGCTCAAGAGGATCTGAAGTATGAGAAAGCTATTTAAGCTCTAAAATGAGCACTTAAACTGATGAGTCTGGGGCTTATTAGGACATTTTGACCTTTTGTGTCTTTAAGGAGACTGGTGTTGACCTATTTATCACACAATGATTCAGGATCAAATTGACCCTGTGCCAGCGGTGTGTTCAGGTTATTAGACATGGGTTAGGAAAAGTGTGGCAAGACCACATAAGAGGTGGCACTAAATTATATACAAGGACAATATGGCATTTGTTGTGTGTCCCACTGAGCACTAACTGACCAAAGCATTGGACATAAAATCGGCTTTGTAATGGTCTGTTTTATCTTCCTGTTCCACCTTGAGAAGACATTATGTGTCTTTTATAGTTTATATTAAAAGTTTTACATTTCATAACCAGGATGAAATGTGTAGTGAGGTCCACACTGCAGATATGTTAGTGATGTTCACAGCTCCAAGGTCCTGGTTTGATTCTAAACTTGGTTTCCTGTCTATACAGAGTTTTTCATGGTTGTCTGGGTTTCCTCAAAGTTTTCTGTATACAGTATGTTACTCTAAATTTACCCTAGATTTGAATGATTGTGTGAAAATGTATTCAAAAGATTCAACACATTCAGGGCATATTTTTGCCTCATGCCCAGTATTCTCAGGATAAGCTCCATATCCACTGCTGAACTCCAAACTGTGTAATGTTCCGACATCACATTATCAGGATGTTACTGATTCTGTATTAAATCTGAGGAGTGTGCCTTGATGTTTGAATAGCTAGTTACAGTCAAGACTAACAGATCTATGAGCAGGTTAGAGGTCATGGATGCGGTGACAAAAATAGTAGCAAAGTTTATTTCAAGGGTGAATTTAAAGGACTGCTAACAATATTGTAATGCCCCTTAGTAGTGTAGCTAGTATTGGTGTACTAAATAAGCATAAACCCTACCCGTGTGTGCGTTTAGGTACTAATCCGCCGTCGCCCCCTGCTGTATGTGGTCAGTGTCCTCATTCCCAGCATCTTCCTCATGATAGTGGATGTTATCAGCTTCTACCTGCCACCAAACAGTGGCACCCGCATCACCTTCAAAACCAGCATTCTGCTTGGATACACTGTATTCAGGGTTAACATGATGGATGAAATCCCAGCGACAGCCATCAAAACACCTCTGATCGGTATGCTATGAAACATTAACTGACTTCATGTTGTTTTTATAAACTGTATGTATATATAGATTTGTATATTACAGATACTAGTCTCGGTTATTGTGTTGTAGGTGTTTTCTTTGCGGTTTGCATGGTCCTCCTGGTGCTCAGCTTGGCTAAGTCCATTTTTGTCGTGAAGCTACTACATCACAGTCACGAGGAAGTGAAGGAAATGTCTATCAGTGCCTGTTTGCTGGCCAAGTACAGTTCAACTGAGCAGAGCTTCAGTGAGACCCAGTTCACCTCTGTGAGGACGCTGGATGACCTGGATCACTCAGGTGATGAAATAGGAAACATTAGACACTGCCACATGTTTAAATTCTTTATTAGTCAAAAAGTGTATGTATTAAAATAACTAGAGGATAGAGGTCAGCTCTTTGTAACTTATTATACAAAAGCTTCATTTTTTTAGTCTTATACACTTCAAAGAAAGTCAGTTTATAGCTGATATGTACAGTATATAATGTACATGATCACAGAAACATTCACAACATTTTCACAGAAATCTTTACAAAAATTGCAATAATCTAAAATCATCCTGTGGTTAAAAAAAAAAGGGTAAAACTTCTCAGGTTTGTTTAAGCTTATCACTTTGCAGTGGTAACAGTTAACTGTTCTTGGCATTGTGCCACATCAGACCACCTGTCACTGATTAATCTCCCATGAATCCCATTATGTTTTATATTCGATGTAATATTCAATTAAATTCGATTCGATTTATTTGTAGAGCACTTCACACAATGGACATGTTTGACGTATCAAAATGCGTTCCATTCAGGATTGGGACATTTCCAATTTTTTTTTAATTTTTTTTATTATTTTATTCACATTTTGTTGAGAACATGGTGCACTGATAGTCAGTATAGCTAAAACATGACTTACTATATATGATCAGTTGTGAGTGGACCAGTGTATTTTATTTTATATTTTTGTATATATGTGTATTAATTACAATAATCTATCATACTAAGTCAGTTTATATATGTCTTCCACATCCAGGCTACGAGTTTGATCTATCTCCTGAGCCAGACCTGTTGTCTCTGACAGAAACCCAGTTCAGCTCACCACAGTTGGAGAAAATCCTAGAAGATCTTACCATCCTTAAACTTTTCCTCCAGGAGGATGAGACTGAAGGAATGGCTCAGAAAGACTGGCTTGCTCTCTGTTACAAAGTGGACAAGTTCCTGTTCCGCATTTACCTGCTCATCTTCACCGTATACTCCAGCACTCTCCTGCTGCTGTGGAGTAGCTGGAGCTCAAGCTGAAGGTCTCCATACTGAGTACAAGAAAAAGAGAAACATATAAACTTTTGAATATGACAAACATGCTGGGAAACATCAATAAGAGTTAAAGTTACTCCATTTTCTTTATTTAGCATGAAATGCAATATTATATAAACTAAAAGGGAACAACTGAATGTCAGAATGAATGAATAACATAAATTCACTTTGTCTTCACTTGACAGAAATTATCTCATAAAAAACACATTGTCATAGTCAGTCCTGGGATAATTGGATCCAATATTTATGTTTATTAAGTTGTAAATGCAATTAAAAAAATAGAAACATTAACTCTCAGCAGCAACATCTTTCCCACCATCTTTGGATCTTTGGTTTTTATGCAGGGAAATTAAGGGTTTTGCTTTAGACAGTGCAATGTTGTCTTTATAAATGCTTTATAAAAAAAAAAAATTAAACCATCATACATTGCAATGGCTCTGAATTGTCAAAGTTTTACTATTTATTCTAAGTTCCCAAATGTGTTTAAAAGATAAAAAAAAACTTGAGTTTCAGGTCTGTGTGAAAATACCAAAAACAAATTATAGAAGATCAGAAATAACTTCCCATTATGGAAGTCCTTGTCTTCAGGTCTGTGGGGTAGAGTAATGTACCTTCTTTGAATAATTCAAATATTATTTGGCCCAACATTTATTGGGCACATTAATAATCTTCAATCTTACTATGTAATTCTCTAAAATTGTATGTAAGGAATTAAACATGAAGGCCATACTGTTATAATACAATAATAAAAAGGGTGATGCAATTCAGTTTGATGCTTACTGTTACTGAGTACATCAAACAAAATGTCCTGAAGTGTTTATTTCGGATATACCAAAGCAATTTGCCAGTAATGATGATTTTTAAATTTATAAATGAACATGTTCTTTTTTAAGCCGTTTATAGTTACACTAAACATTGTTGAATAAGATCGGTCAATTCTATTTTCTCCCTTCTGTCTTGTTTTTTCTTTATTTTCTTTTATATTAATAGGACAAAAATAGAACACTGTTGGTCATTAGAAAGAAACCAGAAAATGCAAATACCTCATGAAAACTTTCCCATGATGGGAATCTTAAAATAACTTTCTACCTACAGAAAAATACAGAAAATGATTATATACAGTATTTTTCTTTGTCAAATAAAAGCACATTTGAATTCATTGCAGACAAAACTATTGTCAAAGTCATTGTCATAGAAAAAGAAATATTTAATTCCAATAATTACACTTTGGTAAAAAGCTAAAATGATTAATTATTTGATGCATTTTTAAATATTTTTTTTTTGTCTGTGTTCTTATTTTGGGACTTGAGTAGAGCACATATATAACCACAATCTTATTAATTCACAATGCTTATCATCTGATTTTTTTTACAGTAAGGGTGTCATATATCCAGCTCTCAGGTGCTTACTGAAAAATAAACCACAGCCATAAGCAGGTCACCACAGTTAGTCTTCATTACACAGTGGATGTGAACTGGCTGCTCAGAAAAAAAAAGCATAATTCAATTGCTCAACAAATTTCTGGTAATATCTTCCTGACGCAAATTTAATTAGCTGACTAATGTAAAGCTAATGAAGTCTCATCATGGCAGGGCAGAGTATAGTGTCTCGGTTTAATGTAGTAAGTGCTCATGGAAATAGTTTGAACTCGGCTGAGAAATATGACCCCGTTATCGTCACGAGCGGCTGTTATGGATATTCAGCCAGACAGTTAAGGAAAAATCATTAGCAACAGTACTACATATTTAAAACTCTATGTTTAAGCCAATGAGTTCACTTTAAATAGGCTATTCTTTAAATAAAACTAAATATATGCTTCTCTCTTATCTCTACTCTAGATCAAAATATTTCTAATTTATGAATAGACCTAATTTAAAATATTGAATATTCTAATATTTAAGCACTGCAAATCAACTAGCATTCATTTTAAGTCAATAATATTAAGCCATTTATATTGTACATATATATATATATATATATATATATATATATATATATATATATATATATATATATATATATAGTTTTTATCCACTGAAATTGTCATTTTCTTAAACAAAACAAAGAAAAAAAAACGCCTGTGAATTAAAACAATTAACATACCACATAGTCTGTTATGGTCACAAGCTTTCACTGCATGGGACTAAATATTTTGATTGATGTCACAATGAATTAAAATCATTTCCAAAAAGAAATCCACATAATGAGGACATATATTTATGGTCTGAAATGATATTTGGGGTGGATGGGGGAGATAATAAATCATCAAATGTTGATTTTACTGTATGCACCTTTTCTTGCATGTATATTTTCCAGGTAAATGTTGCTTTAGACACACCATATTTTGTGGTACTTTTTACACAGTTTAACACAGTTTGTATCCATCATTTGGTGTTTTTGTTTTCTGCAGAACAAGCTAAAAAAAAAAGGTAAATCACTGAAGATGTACATTTTGGTTCAGTAAGTTCCAGAAAATGTAAATATACCATCCGTTGATGTTTTAATTGAATTTTAAATCTACACAACATCCTCCAACTCCTCCAACTACAGATAAAAGACACTGTCATATGTTTTACAGAATTTATAATACTAAGTGAAATAATTTCCATGCGGAGGTAATGTGGAGAAAAATGCTCTGAAACAATGCATGTGCAGTGTGGCGCTGATCTCCGCCCGCTCAGCTGGATGAAGATGAGGATGAGGGCTGAAAGTGAAGGAGGTGGGGTTAAGAGCTGCAGTAGTGAGTGCTGATGGTAAACTGAAACTCAGGACATCAGGAACCTCAGGAGCATCAGAGCCCTGCAACCTGCCTGAAATAAACCTGCAATAAGCCCACAGTGCCTTTATTCTGATCCACGGTGGAGTTTAAGGCAGCATGAGGACTTTAGTGGTATGGACAGCGATCAGTGTGTGTGTGCACATTGCAGTGACAGCCTGCTCAGGTGAGTGCGGCCAACTAACATTTATCTGTCGTTAGTGAATTAATAGTATGAGAAGATATTGATGTACAGATACAGTATATATATAAAAAAAGTGATTCAACAGTAGCACTTGTATATGGTAGTGTGATTTCAAAATAATTGATTGTGAAGTACATAACTGGAACTTACAGACTAGTCCTGTACCTTTTAAAGTGCACAACATGCACTTTCTTGTGTAATAGACACACACTAAGCATTAAAAACCATGTTCCCTTGATGGTACAACCTCATTGACATGGAGAGATGCAGTTTACTGCCTTTGTTTGTTTGTTTGTTAGTTTGTTGCACTAAACCACTATTAATAAACTAATAAACATAGTAATTTAGCTAATTGTATTTGGTATATTATGTATAGTAACTGAAACTTGGTTAATTCGATGTACTGTATTGACAGCTGCAACATCCAGCTAGATATATAACATACTACGTGTTTATCAATTGGTGTTTACGATTTGTTTTGATGGTGTTAAGCGTGTAGTACCATAATACATAAAATGGATTTTTTCACCATGATATATAAAAAAAATGGTACAATAAGTGCAGCTATAATGTATAATGTAGCCATCAACAAAGCACCACTTTGTAAAATTGGATATGAATTTTTACACATTCCTTTTCTACACATTCCTTTTTCTTTCTTTCTTTCTTTCTTTCTTTCTTTCTTTCTTTCTTTCTTTCTTTCTTTCTTTCTTTCTTTCTTTCTTTCTTTCTTTCTTTCTTTCTTTGCCAAAAAAAGATTATAATACAATATGTTAGATAATTATCCAATATGTTGGTAGTAATGGTAATTGTACTGGGCATTAATGCCACAATAACTCTTTTCTATACTGTTAGCTGCAACATACAGTACTGTAACTGTGAATGTATTGTTTCAATTTACACAAAAATCCTGAACAAGATCACAGACATAAATCATTGCAAATAATGTAGATATATGTAAATCTAAATCCTTTTCCAAAACTAATTTAATTTCTTTTCCATTTGTTACATGATCAGATTAAAATTGTTCATTGTTTCCCTGATATCCCATCCCACCAATTTTTGCTGGTATTGGCATTATATTGATCTTGGATTTCGGATCCCTGCCATCTCTTCTAATGTGTATTACAATATGTTATGTTGTATATCATATGGAAATATAGTACAATGTGTTTTTCTACAGTGACACAAGAAACAATAATTGGCAGTATTTATTAGTTCAAAATTGAAATTTAATTTGCATTAAAAAAATGCTAAAAGAGATTTACTGTAACTGTAAACCTAATCTGGTTGCAACAATTAGATTCAGGTCTCCTGTGTAAGGTCTACAGTGAGTGAGGAACATTTTGTATGTTTAGGCAATATTGGGTAAAAAAAAAATCTATATATTTTAAAAAAGAAACTCTGATTATGAAAATTTGTGAAATATGTGAATAATACATGAAATCCATGTAAACTTGCAACTGCACATGAAAAAGTTAAAGACATGAAGTAAAGAACATGTGATTTACAAATTAATAAATAATGTAGAAGTATCACATGTGAAAAATAATGCTTGTGCTCAAGGTGTGATTTTAAATTAATTGACTAAAAACAGTGTGAATATTCACTTAATGAGACTTTTGTTTTTTAATTCTTCCTTTTGTTCTTTTTAACAGAATTTATTATTATTATTATTATTATTATTATTATTATTATTATTATTATTATTATTATTATTATTATTATTATTATTATATTTATTCATTTATTTAACAAATGTATGTTTCTAACCCACTTTTCAGTGAAAAGGCAGGGCAGTAACCCTGGGCGGTTTGCCAATGCAACTTTAGTGCGTTTGTCTGAGCATTTAAGCACAGGATATAAAAAAGGAGTGCGACCTGTAAAAGACTGGCGGGACTCAACCATGGTGGCCATCGACTTAATGGTCTATTCAATCCTGAATGTTGTGAGTAGAATAAACAGTTGCAGCAAATAATATGATTAGGCAGGATTAATATTTGTTCATTTCTGTATAAAAATCTCTGCTGTGTATGTAATTCAGGATGAGAAGAACCAGGTTTTGACAACGTATGTGTGGTACAGGCAGGTAGGTGGTTGTGACATGCAAAGCTCATACACTTAAGAATGAGATTTACAAACCATCCAGATAATACTAATAATACTAATAAGCAGTCATTATTTGTTACATGTTAAGGAATGGACTGACGAATTCCTTGTGTGGAATCCAGAGGATTTTGATGATGTCCGTCAGATCTCGGTACCTTCCGCAAATATCTGGGTACCTGATATTCTCATCAATGAGTTGTGAGTATTGAGTTGATTGCTTTAAACTGTAGTTGATTTCACTTTACATGATAATTGTCAAGTAGATAATGACAGATGATTGATGTCTATTGTATATTGCACATTAGCTTCAAAGATATTTCACTTGGTCCATTCTATTGATCTGGTCTATTGATATACATTATATAGCCAGAGTTTTGTGGACACTTGACCATCACATCCATCTGTTCCTTTTGAGTAAATCATTCCAGATTTAGCCCCGTAAGCTGTTATAATAACCTCAACTCTTCTGTGAAGGCTTTCCACTAGATTCTGGAATAAAGCTATGGGGATTTGAGATCATTCAGACACAAAAACATTAGTCAGATCAGGCAGTGATGTCTGGTAAGGAGGCCTGGGGTGCAGTCAGAATTTCAGTTCATTCCAAAGGTTCTGAATGGGTTTAAAGCCTGCATTGTGTGCAGTCCACTCAAGTTCTTCCACTGTCAGCCTAGCAAGCCATGTCTTAATAGACCTCACTTTGTGACCAGGGGCATTGTCATAACTGAAGCAGGTTTGGACTTCTTAGTTTCTATGAAGAAAAGAATCTTAATGTTACAACATAAAAATGCATTCTTTAAAATGTCCATCTTTGTGGCACCGTTTGGAGAATAACCTTATAAGAGTGTGATGGTCACAATCTTTTAGCCATATAAATGTTATTTTTGTTTGTGAAAAGCTAAAAAAAAGGCTCAGGCACCATATGTTTCTGCATTAAACAAGAATGAGTCCATATTTAGTCCATATTTAAGGATCCTTTGCTTTTCTGTTTTTTCTTTTTTAAATAGTTGTCTTTGTTTTAAAAGGAAATTAGCTCCGTAATTTTTACTGAGCATCTGCCACAGTTCTTTCAGAGGAGACTCTGACTGTTGGACTTATCTTTTTTATGTAAAACCCAACAGCTTTCATCATGTTTTTTTGTCTGAGAAGCCGTCTGTTAGTAGTCTGGAAACATGTTTTCCAATTTTTTTGTTGTAAAAATAATTCAGAGGTCATAAAATAAACACCTTTAACAAACTTTGCAGTAAAAAAGGGTGCCTGAGACTTTTACATAGTACTATATATGTATTGAAAGGTTTCACTGTGGGTGAAATCTAGCCATCTAGAAACCTAGATATTTGATCCATTGCAATTAGTTCAACCACCACTGAATAGAATTTTAGTCTGTAGCAGAGACAACAGTTTAAATTGTGCTTCTATGGTTGTATCTTGCTATAATTGCTATCTTGCTATGTAATTACTATTTTAATAATGCACAGAGTTTTATAACTCAGGACTTTTGTCTAGCTTTCAAGCCTTTGTTAAATATTCCTACAGTATAGGGATTTAACTATTTATTGATTTATTCTTACAGTGTAGATGTTGGAAAGTCTCCCGACATCCCATATGTGTATGTAAACAATGAGGGACTTGTGCAGAACTACAAGCCCATTCAGGTGGTAACAGCCTGCTCTCTCAACATCTACAACTTCCCATTTGACGTCCAGAAATGCAGCCTCACTTTTCAGAGCTGGCTGCACACTAGTGAGTTCACCTATCCTGTCTTACACAATAAGTCCACAATAGTAAGTGCTGTCTCTCTGGAGAAATTATGTAATATGGTTAATTAGGTTATACAACAGCAGAAGTCAAGTTTACATGAAACTGTGAAATCCCATAATGAGGAACCCCTTGAACTTTCAGTGTTTTATTATTGGGAATAATAACATTTTTCACAACAAGGTAACACCAATTTAATTGAGCACCGGCAAAGCCATCAGCATTGTACCTCTTTCCAGGAAGCAGCGATCAGTCTGAATGAAGTGACCTTTAGCATATCTCATCCTGTAGTTAATGACATCAACATCACACTAATGAGGACCCCACAGGCAGTGAAAGAGGACAAATCTGTGTTCATGAACCAGGGAGAGTGGGAGCTGCTGCATGTCCTATCCAAATACAAGTCCTTCAGTGTGGACTGCAAGGACTACTATGCCGAAATGAAGTTCCACGTGTGTATCATCTCCTCTCACTGTTCACTCTTCACTATCACCACACCTGTTAATAGCATTACTAACATGATATGTTTTAACTAAAACTGACATTTTTTCATACTCCAAATGTAATCAATCAGACAAGAACAGGTTTCCCAAAGTTTATCATTTTATTTGCTAAATGAAATGTGTTTTTTTTTTAGCTTCAATTTTTGATGTTTTTTCAACGTTTTAGACACCTGATCAATGATAGAAAGATTTAGCTAAACAATTGCAATAAAATTTTACATTTCTATCTTTGTCACCACATTACTGGGAAATTGCTTCTCATGCTGCTACCCTCAGGTGGTGATTCGTCGCAGACCTCTGTTCTACACCGTCAATCTACTTCTCCCCAGCATATTCTTGATGGTGATGGATATAGTGGGCTTCTACCTTCCCCCTGACAGTGGAGAGAGAGTATCCTTCAAGATCACTCTGCTGCTGGGATACTCTGTCTTCCTCATCATAGTCTCTGACACGCTGCCAGCCACCGCCATTGGCACACCTCTTATTGGTATATGGTTCATTGTGTTTAGTGCAAAAAAGCCTGGATGAAATGCTAGTCCTTTGTAAAGCTTGATGACAGAGTGAAAAATGCCTGTCATTTGCATGAAAACTATATGAAGTATGAAAGTATTGTGTAGTGAAAAATGTCCTAATGTTTGGACAAACTGTGTTGTGTTTATTTGAACATTGCCACTATGTGTTTGCTCATTTCACATTGTGCTACTCATTTAAATTAGATATCAATTCTATAAGTACAAGGACTATAATGGGATATTATATGATATGATATATAATATGCACATAGGCCATGCCTCCTTCATTGGGACTGACAGGTTTATAGGACATGCCTTTATTATGAGGCACTTGTCCTTTAACTGGGATTGACAGGCACAGAGTCTATATCATAAACACTCCTAGCGCAGAGGCTACACCAGATTCATTGGGACTGATGGGCATAAAGGCTACACCTTCTTCACTGGGACTGACAGACACAGAGGCTACACCTCCTTCACTGGGACTGACATACACAGAGGCTACACCTCCTTCACTGGGACTGACAGACACAGAGGCTACACGTCCTTCACTGGGACTAACAGACACAGAGGCTACACCTCCTTCACTGGGACTGACAGACACAGAGGCTACACCTCCTTCACTGGGACTGACAGACACAGAGGCTACACCTCCTTCACTGGGACTGACAGACACAGAGGCTACACCTCCTTCACTGGGACTGACAGACACAGAGGCTACACCTCCTTCACTGGGACTGATAGTCACAGAGGCTACACCTCCTTCATTAGCACTGATTGGCACAGAACATTACTTTTTTCACAAGGACAACTAACACTCTATATAATAACACAACAGTATTGAAATGTTTAGTTTCTATTAGTATTAGTATCTACTAGTACATTTTCCAACCTCATTTCCTTATGTTATGCATGGTAAAAAAAAACCCCACAAATTTGAAATAATTACAATTTTTATCAGAATGTTTTCATCAAAATAAAAATATATTTTTAATAGTTACAGAAGTGTCATAAAGTAAATAACAGCAGAAACGGTCAATAATTCTGTTTTGTTTATTGTGTGTCTGTGTTTCGGGTAGGTGTGTACTTCATTGTGTGCATGGCCCTGCTGGTGATCAGCCTCACAGAGACAGTGCTGATTGTGAGGCTGGTGCATAAGCAAGACCTGCAGACACATGTGCCACAGTGGGTCAAGTACCTGGTGCTGGAGAAGGCCACCATTCTTCTCTGCATCCGCAACAAGAAGTTTTGCTCTCTGCTAGTACATGAGTCTGACCTTTCACACTTCAGAGAGAATAACATGAACACAGGTGGGTATGCAGTAAAGATTCTTTCAAAAAGTTGTTTTCTACTGAATAATAATAAAAAAAGAACTTTATGTCTAACTAGAGCTGGTGATGATAGTAGAACCAACCGCACCATAAATTCATTACCACAATATGATGTATATGTTACACAATATGTAATGCTACATGGGCTATCTTTGGTGCAAGCAATCTTTCACTGCCTTACTAATGATGTCCTGTGGGATATGCTGGGACTGTTTCTCATCACATAAAATGATGACATCCTTATGTACTCCCTCTTATATTTTACAAATCCCTCCATCTAGTACTTCTCTTGAGACTTCCTACAGCTTTTCAGACTACAGAACTAATTTCACAATGTCTTCAGGTACTTTGGAATCACAGGCAATATCAGAAATGATCGGGGTCAAGGTTTCAAGGCTACAATGAGAAACAGGGGTTATTATTATAACAGGAGATATTATATAGTCTGACTACTTCCCATAAGCCATCGACCAAGTATATAGGCATTTCCAGTGCACTTTCTATTCCAACAACCAAGAGAACTTGGCACAATTCCTCCCATGAGCAGCATATGCCCAAAACTCTCTTTGACACACCACCTCCAACATTTCCCCATTCTACTGCTTCCTAGGGCACCAAGTTGCTCTTATTTCTTTGGAATGGCAACATAAAATGAAATGTCTCATGCCTCAAGCCAGTCAAGCCTGGTGTAAAGTAAATACCTGGCCATCATGGATGATCTGTATGGCTCTCCTGGGATCATGCAATCAAGTTTAATTTTATAGCCAAATCAAATTTTCGTGATTACCTGACACTATACTTACTGATCATGATTTGCATTAATTTTCATGAATCTAGTTTCATAGTCTAGAAAGAAATCAGCCCCAGCCACAATTCCTTATACCAGGTCTAACAGATTTCTTAGCTATGGTAACCAATTTACACCAGCACATGTAAAATGTTCAGTGATATTTGACAATAAAATAGAATAATGTTGAAAAGAGTATAACAAGATGGTGTTAAAAATATTCTTTCTTTGCTGCTATTATAATCTCCTCGGCTTTGAGAAGACTTTCTACTAGACTTTGGACCATGTCTGTGGGTATTAGTGATAATTCTGTTACAAAAGCACAAGATGTTGGGCTCTGATGTCAGGCACGAAGGTCTGGCATGAAGCTTGTGTTCTATTACCAAAGATATTCAGTGGGATTGGGGTCAGGGGTCTGTGCAGTCCTCTAGAGTTCTTCCACACCAATCTTGGTAAACCATAACTCTCTGAACCTCACTTTATGCACCAAGGCATATATAAATAATATAAACTTTTGGCCATATGGTATACATTTTTTTCTGTTGCTAGTGCGCTGTAACCATCACCACTGTGACAGCTCCAGAGATATAGACAGGAATCTCATTATGGGACTTCCCATTCGGGACAGCACTCCACCAGTCATGGACAACATCCTACATGAAGTTTCGTCCATCCGGCAGTACCTGGAGAAGAGACAGGCTTGTCGAGACATTGCAAAAGAGTGGCTTAAGGTAGGCTATGTGCTGGATGTGCTGCTTTTCAGAGTCTACCTGCTGGCCATGCTGGCCTATACCATCACCCTGGGCACACTCTGGTCTGTGTGGCAGTATGAAAAGAGCAGAGAAATGAAAGAGCAGCGAAATGTTTCCTTATGCCATATCTCTTATTAAAAGCAGTTGCTGTGTATTGTCAGTTAACACACTTGTGAAAATTGAAATATACTTGACACAATCGGTGTCCCACAACAGAACTGCTAGCTGTTCAAGCACTGCAGTATGACTACAGTAGGTGTGTCAGTCTAGACTCACTGCGCCACGCAACAATTTCAGCTTTTGTTGCAATATATAACTGCTGAGGTCACTTTATATGTTGGACAAAATGTTTGGATGTGTACAAGTTTGATGGAGACATTAAAGGATGAAATTTAAACCAGAACACCTAACACTTAGCATTTACATCTGTAGCTAATATTGCTGTATCTGATGTGACTTTTTGAAAAAATGTAACCTCCTTATAGAAAAGTCCATTTTTTTTCACAATTGATTTCTTGCATGATGTATTTAATTTCCATTAAATACATTTCCACCTTTTCTATTCTTTTTTTAAATCCATTTTTTGTTGAATTGTGTGTGTTTGTGTGTGTGTGTTTTCCACATCTATCACATGTGGTTTATTCTGTGAAGATTAATTTACTTTCCATGTAATTTTATATGTAGTGCATGTGTTATTGTCGATTTCTCACACAATTAATTTAGGTGTGATTTTCTCATATAATTTAATATGATTTGAAAATGTGTCTCAAAAAATTTAATCAATAACAATCACAAGTGGAAAAACATGATTATATGTGAAATGTGATTTTTTTTTAAAAAATGTGAATAAATAACATTAATTATATATTTATGGATACTGTTAACAATATCACAATTTGAGCTTTATTATCATCAACAGCAATTCAGAATGGAGCCATTTTGTTATGCATACCCTGCTGTTGCATTATAATTTCCATTCTCTGTGTATGCCTTAATCAGTTTAATGACACTGTCTTCTTGTACATGTATTTAAAGTGTGCAAATGCTGTATTTTAATGGCAGATAATATCCAAAATATCTCAATGTCTTACATACCCGTGATCATACACATATCATCATATGTATCTTCTAGATCAGCCAAGACAAGTTTAGTGTCTTCAATGTAAAAGAAGCTTAGAGCTTGCAATTCTAGTTTAATTCTAAATAAACACAAACTCACAATCAGAAGACATATTTTGGTTCCATACTAGCATTTGTACATACACAGTTACATAAAATAAGAATATAACAGTAATAATGGCTATCAGTAAATTAAATAAAACAAACTAAAACTACATTATAACTTGATTCACTTCTAGCATACAGTTCAGTTCTAGATCTGACTCAGATGCCAGTGTTAAAAGCGAGCAAAGGGGAGGAAGAAAGCGGCTTTGCTTCAGGAAGGCTGCCATGACTGTTTTTAGCTCTGTAACTGTTTTTGTAATTTTTTTAGATGACTGTGTATTATACAATGTCAGAATGTGTAATGATTTACGTTTAGCATTAAAGGCAAATTTGATTGAACATGAATGGCTTCTTTATAACATTATATACAACATCCAAAATTAATTTTGCAATCAAAATAAGTTGATTTTTAAAATGGTATGTTTACAATTCTTTTCATCATCATGCTGGTCTAATTTAATTTTGGGTATTAGTTTTTTACATCACACTACAGTGCTGCTCTTGGTGGTGCTGATACTGCGTACACTCTGAGTACACTCTGAATGATGCCATATTCCTCTCTGGTCATTTGTGCTACAAAGTGGAGGAAAACATGGATGCCTACATGCTCATCTTTTGTTAGCAAAAATTTAGCCAGCTAACTATGATTAGCAAAACAGCAAACTCTATATAATGCTATATAAGTGTTATAGATTTAACAAGGAATTATGTCTATATGTTAGAAAGCATAACCCATTTAAAAATAATACTTTGTTTACTACTGATGCTGTGTGCAGGCAAGTTGATTCAATGTCACTTGCTGAACTCAAAGGAACTCTAGCTAAGGAGTTCCTGAGTACAAAATCTGGGTTGAGGGAATTTTATTTTTTTCCTTTTGAGATTAGGAATTACAAATTATGATCTCTAGACGAGTGCTGCGTTAGCCCTTGCATTATTTTAACTGAACATGCTTTTAGTAACACTTTATTAGCAGCACTTTAGTAATCACTTCCTTCTCTGTATGTTCTGCTCAAACAGACCTGCTAATACTGCCATCAATGGCATCATTCTCGTCATCTTATATATCACTAACCAGCCAAGCCAAATATCTGTTGTTGCTCAGCACAACTATTTTGTACAGCTGCAATGCCTTCATGTACTTTGATTACAATATTTCATGTCTCCTCTACTTCTATACTGGATTCTCATTAATGACATAGAATGTCTCTGGAAAACGGTGAAAACGGAGAAAAGCTCTTGTTCTTTTGTTTTTATGAGCGAAGATCGTTGACCATTGTTGTTTTAATGGAGCAAGCAGTGACTCCCCTATTACACCTGCACTACATATCACCACTAACTTCTCACAGGAATAATAAAAACAGAGGACCAATAAACAAATTACAAATATTTTAACAAAAATGTAATGTGTTTGACGTTGAATATTTCCTTTGAAATTCTTATTTGTTAGTTGTATTAACCGGGTAGCTTTAGTGCAAAACTAAAGACATGCTTTGGTCGATTGACTACATTAAGAGGGAAAAATCTGTCTTTAACTGGGCCTTTCCTTGATTATATGAAAGTTAGGTATTATTAGATGCCTTAGGAGTAACCCTAAATGTACTTATAGTAAAGATTTTTGAAACCTCACCAGGAGGCTTATTGTGATTGGAAAAACGGCAATGACACCCTAGATTATTAAAGTAAAAATCAGTTAAACAGACGATGGCAGAATTGATCGCAATACAATCAATGAAACATCGTCTAGGCAGCCTTCTGCAATTCACAAGCCATTATCCAATCAGTCAGGGCTGTGAAACAGTAAGTAATTTGATATACTATACTTATTGCTATATATTCAGTTTATATAGAGCACCGTATACTTTAGTGTAAAAATTCTGTTGCCGAAACCATTTGGGAGTGAAGGTCATACTCATTCACCACCACTAGAGGGCTATAAAAGCCAAAGATCTTGCTTTTGGGTTGCTATTGTCTGAGGCCATTTCAGAAAGCATCCATGAATAAATCTCATGGGGTGAAATAAGAAACAGGACACAGTGATTAGTAGTTTTGCAATGAACACCAATCAAGAACAGGAACAGGTCCAACATAAAGTGTAGCCAATTAGCAAGCAAGATTTATTCAGCTGGCATTTGAAGAAAAAAAAAAAAACACCCCAAAAAAAACAAGCATCTGAACAAATGGATTCAGTAGGTTCCTTCAGGACATTGCTTGTCTTCTAAATTCACTTGTCAATAGATGTCCCCAGGCTGAGTCACAGAAGCCTACAGGCATGGCTTTGCTGCAAACACAATCAGAAGGATTTGGACAAGACCATGTCCGCAATTCATCGCATAACGCTCTTGTCCATTAGATCATATGTGGGTCAGAGAGCACCTAAAAGATGGGACCCCCTTAGCTGGCACACAAAGACCATTCAGCAGCAGATTCAAATTCACCCCAGACCTCTGTCACATGGTGGGGAGGCTCACATGACCTTCGTCGCAGCCCAGAGTACAAGCTAGAATGCTTCTGAATGATAGTGAGATTTCAAAGAAGAAGGCACCTTTAATGTGATTAGACTGATCTAACACCAAAATATAATCAGCTTTGTGTGAAGAAAGAAAGGAGTTAATTAGCCCTGAGCTCTCTCATAGACATGCTCACTGAGACATTTTCTACTTTTAAACAACCCAGCTTTGTTTCAGTACAAAGCAGAGGAACCTAGAGTACAATACAGAAATGACAATTTCATTTTACTCTGAAATTTACATTTCACATGTCTGACTTATGGTGTAAATTACATTTTCAAACCTTTTACTTGTACAACACACATCCATTGCCCACAAATGTCGTCATTCTACTTTAACTGAATAACAAATGCACACTGCTATGTACATAATCTTACACAGAGTATGTTACACGCACCAAATCACACTGACAGTTTTATTATTGTACTGGTTTGTAGTTGTTTGTTTAGATGATTCCTCTGAGTCGTCTATGTAAAGAGCACAGAAAGCTCTCTGGCTCTGTGCAACTTAGGTTTGTATGCTCTACTCGTCTGCTTTCTGGAGAGAACGAGAGCTCTTTTGTTTGAGGCTATTTCTCTCCAAATGGTAATCAGAGCAGGCTGTAATGGCAAGTCCTGCACAGCTAATGCTACAGTACATGTGCGACTCCCCTTCAGTAAGCAAAGCACTTATCCAGGGTATCCTGTATTTTTCCACTGCAGGAAGAGACACAAACGCTCATGGCTCAAGGTTTTTATTCCATTTTTAATTTTACTGGACATACACAGCTGCAGGTGGTTCTGAAATGAGTGTTTTTTCATTTAATTTGAAACATATGAAATCATTATGACATCCTCAGATACTGGAGAAAATCTTGGAAGAAAAAAATACATAACTCATTATTTATAACTCATACTATACTATGAGTTATACTACACTGTGAGTAATATAATATCAGTTTTTAATGTTTAAACACGTCTTCTATTTCATAATCAAATAATTACAAAAATACTAAAAACTGATTTGCAATATTATTGTACAACTAGGTTTACTGTTTTTTTATTTCATTTTTAAGCTTCTGTTTACATTTTCTGTCCCTGAACCCCACCCCCTTTTCTCTAAATGGTAACTCAAACATCATTTCAGTTTGACAAGACCAATTTAATTGCAATTTACTTGTCATTGCAATTGACCTAGGAGACCACGAAGGGCTCTCAAATACAAACCACTTCTATAAATGAGGTTTAAGCAGCCTTTAATTCAAACCTAACCCTAAACCAAACATTAGTACACGTTCCTCCTGTACAGACCAGTAAAATTGACGAGAAGCATGTAAAAATCCACTTAAAGAAAATAGACTTGACATACGCAGCCAACAAATAATAAATTAAATAAGGCAATGTTCATGTATAGCCTACATTAAAACTGTTTTATAAATAATATTTCTAACAGTGGTTTATTAAATATAAAACAATTTGACACCATAAGTATGTAAGGAATACAGACTGCTACATACTATGCAAAGAATAAAACACAGTATTATCCCATGCTGTTTTATTCCTGACACCACAGCAATTTGCCAAGAATTATCTATTTTTTTCTTATAACAAGACACACATCATATTTATTAAAAGGCTGTTGAAAATCCATGGAATAAGTTGGACTCTTTTTTTAAAAAGAAACATTTCCTAACGGAAAATTTATATATATCCAAACTAATGGTTACACACATGAACACATCTGTTGCTGTGGAGCATCACATATTACTTAAATTACTACATTCATGCCACACTAAGTTAATCAACACCTTCTTACCATAATTAAACTGTGGTCAGTGTGTAGTAAACATAGTTGGATTATTATAAAGAATAAAATTATTATTGTTAACGTTAATTCTTCTTCACCGCTTCTGTTTTTCTACCCATCCCGAGGCATCTAGAGCTTGTACCAGCTCCACTTGTGCTCCGTTTCATGAAGATTTCGGATCTTCAGTGAGATGAAGCCAACCATGTGAGGATACTTAGACATCTACAGAGATGTACCAGCTCTAGTTGGACTCTGCTTCATAGAGTATTCGAACATTCTAAGAGGAAATGCCAACTACATGTGTTTTTTGAGGACAACAGCCTTCTCATGCCACAGGCTTGTTTTTTGGGGATAATTACAAACACATTTAAATAGAAGTCTAACTGAATTTTTGTTTTATATTAATCTTTGTATAATATTAAACTTTTGTATCATGTTTCTTATGTCCTGTAAAGCTGCTTTGAGACAATGTCCATTGTAAAAACTGCTATACAAATACATTTGAATTGAATTGAATGATCAATAATTGAAGAAAAAAAAGATCAACAATTGAAATTGAAAAGAAAATGAGCTTTTTTGATCACAACATAGCTTAATCATACAGCACCTTGTGGTAAATAATATTAAGACCTATATGACTCAATAAACAGGTAACAGACATTAAAAATAAAAATCGACACAGACTTAAGACCACTTTTTATTTTTTTCTAACTGCAGATTTAAGGAATACAACTGAACATTGTTATTGGATGAGACTCATAAATAAAAATACAAAAACAAACAAAAAAATCACTACAAAACCATCTACCGTTAGTATTATGTAAAAAAAAATCTCTCACTATTAAAGGCACACGATTTACTTAGTAACAACATTGAGAAGAAAACCTGCAGCATTAAATCTCTTTAATTTCTTTTTTATTTTTTTTCCACACTCCATCAGAGAACACTGAAATGTTACAAAGAGATGTGTCTGATCCTACACGGAAAGAAAAACTACATCAGAAACCGATGCCGATATCCGTAGCACAATTGCCAGAAAGTGGTGCTACAAAAATAGCAGGTGGCTGGAAAAAGACAAAAGGACCTTTTGCAAAGCAGAATGCAAATTAATTACTATTTTTTTTATTTTATTTTATTTTTTTTACAATTGACAACAGAAAAAAAATAATTGGGCACCTTCTAAGATTAGGCTAAGATTAGGTGCTGAGGTAGACGTAACTAGAACAATTCAAAATAATTATAAAAACACTATTTTCTTTTAGTACAACGCAACTGGACTGGCACTTGTGCTGTCACAATAAGGAAAAAAAAACAGATAAGCCGGAAATGGGATACACTAAAGGTAGGAGATGGGGGTTAGAGAGAGAGAGAGAGAGAGAGAGAGAGAGAGAGAGACAGAGAGAGGAGAGTGAGAGAGACAGAGAGAGACCGAGAGAGGAGAGTGAGAGAGAGAGACAAACTTAGGTTTGAGAGTGTCAATAGAGACAAACAAGAGAGAGAGAGTCAGAGAGATAGAGTAAATTAAAGAAACACTTTGTTACATAGAAAAGCTCTGTTGCGCTTGGTCCGACAGGGCGATTGGTCCTCAGTGCTAATTTAAAAAAAAAAAAAAAAAAAAAGGTCTTGGTGCTTCCAACAATTTCACCTAGACCTCAATGGCACATGCATGGCAACACGGCGTGAAATGTCTACTCTTGCTAAAACACCACACGCAAACATAGTGAGCCAAACTCCAGGGATGCCAGGATGACACTGTCTCTTTATACAAATGCTGATAATATAAGTACTCAAACCTAAATAACAGTGATGTCAAGCTGGGGCAGTAATATCAGTGTACAAAAAAAAAAAAATGAGACACCATCAGCTTTAATCAGCAAAACCCGTTGCTGATATTAATACAATTGAAGAAACAGTGCCAAAATTTTTGACTTTAAAAAAAATCTCTTGAGATAAATGCACATTTCATTCCAACGAATGTTTACCTTTTATTTTTTAATCTTTGTGTACAAAATACAATAGCTATGCAGAATCAGATATTTAGTCCCTAATGAAAAAACAGATCCTATAATGATCCGATACCTTTTCCCACACGGACATGGTTATTTTTTTTTTTTTTTTTTAACCAACAATCAGCAACAATGTGATCACAATGGCATCCCTGGAGCTCTAGAGACACCGATTAAGTTTTGAAAAATACAGAAACGAAGCAGATATCGATGGACAATTTGAACAATTTCATTTAGGCACAAATATTACAGAAACATCAGAGTAACATCGAGGGAAGAACTAGATCAATGCCAATATCTTTTAATCTTATAGAGAGAAAAGTGGCATAGAACATTAAGATTTGATTAGTGCATTCGACACTAACAGGCTCTTACTCACCCTCACACTCACACTCGTACTCGTACACCCATACTCCATGGGAAGTAAACAAAAGAAGGTATAGAGGACAGTGACACTAGTGTGTGGCTTAATATCTGTTATAGTTGCCCAATATGAAACATTTTTTATCCGCCATTTTATTTTATGCCTCATACATTGAGCTACTTAGGCTTATAAAGGGCAAAAGTTCCCCCAAACTCACAGTGTTTTCCAGAATACTACAAGACACAAGACAGGTACATGACTTCCCCCCACGTCTGCCCGCCCCCTCATCAGTCACTTCAAGTAACAAAAAAAATATATATTGGCAACATTGATTGTTTGAAATCGTAAGTACGATTTGTGTTAATTGATCATTGGCATCACAATACATTTCTCTCTCGTTTTTTTTTTTGTTATACTTACAAAGCAGACATTTGTGGCTGATTTAGTCCTTCACCTACAATGTATTGACATCCAGAAAAGCAACACTGAACCACAACAACGTTCACACACTTATCTCCAACATTACCAAAGAGGAGCAAGGCAAAAAAGTCCAACCAGAGAAGAACAATGTTTATAAAAAAAAAAAAAAAAAAAAGAAGAAGAAGAAAAAAAATACAAATATTTGCCCTGCTGAAACCTCAACAAATGGAAAGGGGACCAACACTCGATACAAAAATATCACAATTTTATATATCAAATGGCCTTTGCTGGCTCTTGCTCAGGACTACACTCATAAAGAAACGTTGATCGACAGGATATCATTTTTTTCCTTTTTTCATCCTCAATTACCACCTGCAGTCCCAATTGTCCAACGCACAATGCACAGCTGCATATGACCTGTTCTTAGCGGTTCAGGCTTTGTGAACCATCTTTTTTTTCACATTACAAAACTACAATTCTATTCACATATTTTCAAGTTTAATGCTTTTTTTTTTTTTACTTTAAAGAACTACACTCCATCGATTCCATTCATACCTCATAGATCAACTCTTACCCCAAAGCTTAAGGCTTCAAAATCTCTTCTCTGCTCTTAAAGAAAAAGTTTGGGGTAGGGGGGACAGGCGGGTGGGTCAGAGCAAATTAACGCTTGCTTCTTCCATCATTAACAAATCTTGCCCTTTACATATCTCTTCCAAATCTCAACAGACGGAAAGCATGAGATGAAAAGTTGCAGTAATTCAAAACGTCTAAACACAAAAAAATGTGCTTTTGCCAGACAAAAAAGAAACAAAACTTAGAGGTAGCTTACAAAAAAAAAAAAAAAAGACCAAACCCACAAGCTCTTAAACAAGCAGGGTTTAAAAAAAAATACCAAGTTTGGTAACAATAACACAATAATAATCTCTCATTACCGTGGCACATCATTTTTCACATCTCCTCTGCAAAACATAGCAGGCAGACATAACATGTGTGCATGTAATCAAATATACATACACACACACAAAAGAAGAAACAGAGGAAAAATTAAAAACACAAGCACATGAGGTCACAAAAATACGAGGTAATTCAAGCACAATGTGCTAACAAATCAAGGTAAAATAGGAAATACAGACATAGCAAAGGAACAAACCATACAAAGAGTTGATCTATTCTTTCATGGTAGCCCTCTGGGCTGGACAGACCAGGCAGGCCTCATAGCTCCCATATGTGAAATTTGCTTTCACTTTTCTCTCAGATATGTGGAGACCAGTCCTGTACATCACAGTGCCCTTTAGTGTCCAAGCCACTGGCAAAAGCAGCTTTAGTCATTATTTTGGTCTCTATATCAGAATATACACAGTTGATTAGATTTCTAGTGCGCTCCTTAATGTAATGTACTGCTGAATCCTGCTTAGAAGCTGATTATTTTGTGTTAAACTGATTTCCTGTCATGTACTTTGTGAAAAGGAACTAAATGATTAATAAATGAAGCAAAAAATGTCCAGTTAGTATTAAACGAAAACATACAGCAGAAAAATGGTGTGATGTAGCACTCGATTATGTTGAATGAGAAGGGGGAAAAAAAAATATCAAACAGAAATTGTCATCGTAATATGTGCAATGAAGCTATGACAGGCTATGATGCAGAGACAGAGATTATGTTGAGAAAACTGAAATGGCATTTGTGAATAGCTGGTTTGTATGCTGGTTCAGCCAATAAACCCTTAATGAATGTCAATCAAGCAAGAAAACTCTACCCACCAAGGATCTGTGGTACATCAATAAAAACAATCTTTACAAATCCATAAACTGTACTATCAGACAATGACCTGCTGTACTATAAATCAGATGTGAAGACGTCTTCCTGGCAGATGTAAGTGCTAGCGACACCTCCTGGTATGTCTAAAGTTAATGGGGTCAAGATCTTAGCTATTAACCAGGGGATAACCAGGAGTAATTATTCGAATTCTTCTAATTATGAGAGGGCACAATTTTGAGGATCCCTGCCTGATACAGAGCAGAATCCTTAGTGAGTAGAGCAGACTTCCTGTTTGAGTCACGACACCATCACAACACAACAGAACACAATACTACAACATGACAACGCCACCATACTTAAGTACATTTTTTTTTCCTTGTCCTGTCTTTCGACATTGCCTTGCCCAGCCCTGCCGCCGAAAATGTAAACATTCTCCCCTTTTTGCTTCCTCCGTGTATTCCATCCTTTTGCTCTACCACCCCGGATCCCAATCCCTACCCAACCCTATGCAGGGCTCAGTTACACTCAATTACACGTAGCACAGGTACAGATAGGTCTTCTCGATCCTCCAGTCTGGTGGGATGTCCTCTGGCTTGTGACCCTTCATGTGCTTCTGCATTGTGGACAAGCTGGGGCAATACTCCAGGCAGATGGTGCACTGGTAGGGCGAGGCACCGTTGTGGGTGCGCAGATGTTTGATCATGGCCGAGTAGTCCCTCGAGCGCTGGTGACACAGCTTGCACTCGAAAGGCTTCTCACCTGCAATGGGGAATATGTGAGACGTGGTCAGATTGCCCAAGGACAGACTGCTGTCAAACTTAAAGGTTTGGCCAAAAACTAAAATAAAACCTAGAGTCAAAAATACACCTCATTCGGTAGTTGAACAGAGTGTAATCTGCTAAATAAAGAAGAGCAAATGTAAAAGAATGAAAATGAGACCAAACTCTGTGAAGGTCTGAGCAATCAGAGCATTAACAGAGGAATAATGGTATCATGTTTAGTCTGGTTGGTCAAATGAATCAGAATCAGAAGACACTTTATTAGCCGACAGTGCACTGAAGTGTGGACTAAATTTCACTGCTTAAACAAGGATGTCTGAATTCATTTCTTCACCAGGGCCTTGTAAATAAGTAAATAAATGAATGAATGAATGAATGAATGAATGAATGAATGAATGAAGCTTAAAATAGACTTTATAGAAGCTCCTATAACAAAAATAAGGCTGCATATATCATTTAAGGTGTATACAAGTTATTATTTTTTTTAATGTACACACAATGATTTCATCCTGTAATGTCTAATATTTCTAGGTTTCTTTTAGTAGAGCACATGCAATTACAAATTATTTGATTTTACTGTAATATTTTTACATTTATATATATATATATTTTAACCCTCCGTTAAATCTTTTAATGTTATTTTAGTGTACATTACTGAAAGTGTGTTCTCTTGTTTGTCACCTTGTGAGAAATAATGTGTCACACCTTCAGCTTTATTGTTGCGTCTGATGGGATCACAGTACTCAAGGCATACCTTTGATACAAGGTGCAAATAAACACCATTATGGTAGACAGAAAACAGGCTGGTTTATATCTCCCACTGAGTTAATAGTAATGTGTTTAATAAATAAAATATCAATAGCCGTAACATCCGCATCATGGACAGAACTTTATTTTAAAACAAGTTTAAAGTTGCACTTTGAACTGCTAGCCATGTGAAAAATCAAAGACAACTTATTTGACAACTGCAATGGAAACTTTACTTTGTTTAGTCTCGCTGTAATGAATAAATCATCTAAATGGTGAACTTTAGACAATGTTGCTGAAGAGCACAGAGTCAAGGTGAAGGGCAAACTCCTTACTCGTGTTAGGTCACCCTAGTGGAACTCTAATCACCAAGCTGTTTTGCTCGTGTCTTTTTCCCTCATGACAGTAGACTACACTAACCCTGACCCAGATGGTCTGAGCAATGTCACATCCATCTATGCAACAGCCCTAATGAGACAGTCATTAAAGCTGTAGGCAGGCATGTGCGTGTGGTCAGTGTACTTTAACCACACTGTAAACAGGGCGGCCTCAGATAACCAGGCAATAATGAATTGCAAATGGAGCTCAGTTATTGATCGGTCATTGACAGCACAGGGGTTGCTGATGTCGATGCTTCATCAAGCGGCTCCCTTTTGTGCACGCCAGCCTTTGACTGTGAGCTTGTCACAGCTCTTGTTATCTCAGACGCACTCTGTTCGCTACCGAGGCCCTACCCTGACAAAAAAGCCAATTATTTGACAGGCTGCCTTGATAGTGTGGCTTAACAGGAGTCTTACTGAGCGGCAGAGGGGAGGAGAAGGCCTGGACATAGCAGAGAGACCTGGCTGCTCCGCTACTGCCCTGCTACTGCCCTAATCCCCTCGTCATGAGGTAAGCTAACTGCCAGCAAGGGAAACGCTCTGCCCTTCAGTGACGGCTGTATAGAACACTAAGACTGCAGAATCAATCAAGCATCCCCTTTAAGACGCCAGGTTTCTTTAAGAAGAGCTGATGCAAAAGCAATGAAATCTTGAATTGGAATGGAAATGCAGACTAAAAAGCATACATTTGGTGCATCAAAATCATGACCTGCCTGTTTTCCCAGAAGAATCGAGAGATACCGTAATACCTAAATGAAATGCACACAGATTTCCATGTAGCTCAAATGTAATTGATTAACCAAGATGGAAGTTTGCTCCTTTAGTTTTACACTTGAGCTAAATAGCCTATTATTATTGGTTAGCTAAACTGTCCTTGTAGCTTGAAGGCAAAACTAAACAATAAACTAATCTTGGTCGATGGACCGCTACTGAAATACGTGAAAAACTGAATTCCTTCAAGTAAAAATCATTTACGAGGGCTGAAGTGTAGCTAAATGTGTTAAGACATACCTGTGTGCACACGGTAGTGGGTTTCCAGCTGGTGTTTGAGGCTGAACTTCTTGCCACAGCCGTTACATTCGTAGGGCTTCTCTCCGGTGTGGATGCGCTTGTGGCCCTTCAGCGTGCTCTCATCACGGAAACAGCTCCCACAGAACTCGCACTCGTACGGATGGTCACCTGCCACATAGACATTATATAGGATGCTTAAGGATTTGAGGAATTTAAAACAAAAATGTAATGACTAAAAAGGAAACCATGACATGGCCATTAAAATATACAGTATATAAAGCAGAACACAAACCATTTGCTAGAAAATAATTTATAATCCACAGTGTGGGGCAAAGGAAGGGAAATGCCCCCTGCGGACTCCTGACTCCTTTCAAAGTTTTTTTTTGACACCTAAGCGACATATTATAGAGATTTTTTTGTGCCAATATCGCCCTTGGTTTGCTCACCAGGGGTTTCAGGCTCTGATGTTTCTAAGCTGTTTCGAGAAAGTCTGTATTGTGAATATGCCACAAAAATCCATTCCATTTTGTATGTTCTATTTTCTTCAGTTATATTCCATTCACTTCAGTTCCCTTCACATTCTGTTAATTTCATTCCATGACATTCCTATCCATTTAGACTCAGTCTATTGTAATTTAATTCTACACTATTCTACTGTACTCTATTTCTTTCCATTGTGTTGTGTGTTGTCACACTCCTCTTCTGGGGCTATTAAGCAAAGCACATTTCCAATTGTAATCCCTATTTTTTTGCCACATATAAGAGAGTCGGTAATCAAAATATCATAACTGTAACTGGATTTGGCTGAGGATCAGCTACTACTGAATTGTCAACCTTCATCACCTACACAGAGATGGCACCAAGTGTGACAAAACAACATCTCATTTACAATTCATCACTCTCTTCTTACAGGCCAAGTTTCATCACAACATTCTCAGCACCTAGGCGTGCATGTAATGGATATTCACATGTCAATAATCTGGGATATTACGATATGCGAGGGCGCACCGTCTTGCCCTTTGCTAATTGCTTTCCTGTGCCTGACTGCCAGCCGCTCATATATCATTCTGGGCCTGTACAGATGCGCGACGCTGCCAGGCGTGTAATGTTCTCGATTAATGCATTTCGCTACGGCGCCGAAGGTTTAAGTCCCCGCGAATGACCTACGTGTTTCATTATCTGGCTGTCCGAGTGCCACCGTGCTGAGGAATAAATTGCATTTCTCGTTATGTACTGTCATGCTCGGCCTCTCGCCGCTCCTGTTACGAGACAATGTCAATTTCCTCAGGCAGGTTAGGAGAGTGACGCACCTAAACGCTCGACACATTGTACATTCGCTTGGTTATTTGGGCTGAAATGTCACTGCTTCTCCATTCAGTGGAATATGCTAGTCTAATGGGAACAGAAAAAATAACAGAAAAGAAAGAGAGTCAAGCACAGGAAAAAACAAAGAAGGGTGGCAGGGAACAAAATCAATAAAAGTGACAGTCTTTATTTGTCTGCATGAAGTTATCTGTGCCTCATGCTGTAAGACATTCTGCTCTTTCTAGTGTCTCTGCCGCAGCACAGGGTGCAATCCATCATGGTCTGCGCTGAAGCTCTAGCACGCGACAGGAATAGTAATCCCGCCAAATTCACCTGCCTTTAATTGTGACTAAGCCCACGCCTCAGTCAAAGGCATCTGTGTCGAGCCCATAGGATGCTCCTCGCTCTCAGCAATGCAGAGTTAAATTCGGTGGCTCACTTCTATGATCAGTACAAGCATCTTTAATCTTTATTTGACAGAATAATTGGTGACAGCTCGCACTTGACACTACAGGGCACAAATTCATATATCCAACACAAAGCATTATTTTGAGCTGCCGGCGTCGTGTAAATTCAGCACAGTGCTGCTGTAGACACGAGTCAAACTGCTTATCAAATTTCGCAGCGATTCGGGGGGCTTGGCACGGCTTAGCTTTGTTAGGAATACATTAAGCTTGGAGGCAGTAAAGATACGAGGCGATAGATCAAGATGCTGCCATCAGCGTCTGTTGCTGTGTTTCTGCGACATGGAAAGCCATCAGGCGCAGACAGAGGAAGAGTCTGTGTGGAGGGGGCGTCGGGGAAGCTTGGGGGCTGCCACCTGCGTCCTCGTGCCTAAAGGGGGGCATGTGGCATGCTGCTGTACCTGGCAGGGGCACATGGGTGATGCCTGCTGCCTGGCGCGGCCGAGGCTCGCGGCCCAGTTCATTATGCACTAAGCGGCGTAAATCAGGGATCCATCACTGCCAGTGCCTCGGCTGGCCCGCGCCATCAAACACAGCTGCGAACACAAAACACCCACCGCAGATGGAAAATGGGCGCCGAATAAAACACAGGCGCGGCAACAACAACGGAATATTAACGAGGCCCAGCCGGCAGCGGGAGTCTGCGCCGGGAGGGACTGAGGGAGCAGCCATGATGATTAACCCATAATGTATGTCAGCAGTTGCTTACACTGTATGTGAGTGTATTCAGAAGTAATCCTGAAGGTATTTGTGTCCTTTGCATTACAAAATCCTTAAGTGCACATGGTATAAGAAAATCATACAAGTCTCTCACGTAGCAGATATGCTGATCTACACTCCCACACTGGGAATATATCAGAGTTATGGGAATATATCAAATAGTAAATTTCAATCAGCCTCCCGTTTGAGGAACCATTTGTCTCTGAAAGACGATCATTATCACCACACAGAATATTAATGCAATTCCGAGTAGGGGTTAATTATTGGTGAAGCAGTGTGCGTGTCTGCTCCTAAAGCTGAACATCAGTGTGTTTTTACACCAGTGATCCCTTCTGTAGCATGAGAAAAATATGAATGAGATTAAAATGATCAAAGGACGACTAAATGAAAGCAGTGGCTCTTTTTCTCCTCTTTAAAAAAAAACAACAAAAAAAAAAAACAGGAACTTATTTTTGGCGCTTTTTGCCTGGGCCAATTGCATTTTTTTTTTAAATCCCTTGACAAAAGCTCCCACATCACATTAAGCGGGCGCTTGTGACGGCTCATTGTAATTTAATACACGCCTACAGAGAATTGGGTTCAAAGAAGCGCGACGAGACGCTGCATCTTTCCCTCTTCCCTCCCTGCGTCTCTCGTCTCGGTAGCGGAGGAGGGCTGCTGACATTTATACGCAATGGAGGGAGCGTCGGTGTGTCGTGTCCGATGCAGCGTCCGGCGCAGATGAGCGAGCTACAGTACTGCACCCGAAATAAGTGCCGGGTCGGCGTAAACAGACGGGCTCAGCTCATCTCGCCACCTTCGCTTCAAATATTTATCCCAGGCGCAACAGCCTGGAGGAGTTCTGACACACCAGCCTGTTATTTAAGGTCATAGACTGAAAGGTGGTGGTGCTGGTGGGGGTTTCGAGGGAAAATGGGATTCGTGTAATGGAGGCTGTTCCCTGAGTCACCTCATCTGCTCGGTTGCACGTCAGGCCGTGTGCGAGTGGGATGGGCCGTATGGACCGCACACAAGGCGAATAACAGCGCTGTCACAAACCATCACAGTGCAGGGCCCTTCACTAAATGATCTGTCAATTTGGCCTGCTATATTCCAACAGCGGCATAGCAGCTGAACGGCATGAGCGTTCAAATACCACACACACTACAGTGTGGCTCCACCAGCCAGGCTACACTCAGATAAATACACAGGGTACCATTACGTGACGGAAAATATCTTGAAAGCATCAGCCTCAAGAGTGGAAAGAAGTGGAGGGATTACAAATTCAGTATGTTTACAAGTCAACCCATCAAAGCAACCTGACTATTTGGGCCATTCTATAAACTAGGGTGCGCACACATTTTTTTCTTTATTTATTTGATTTTGGCAAAGCTCAGGGAACATCTGGATTGTAAATCAGTAACTTCTTCTGCAAAAGCAGAGTGAAAAAGGACACCGGCTTTACCTGTATGGGATCGAAGGTGGCGTTTCAGTGCCGTGTGGCTCGGGAAGGTGCGATTGCACTCGCTGCAGATGTAGCTACGGACCCCGGCATGGACCTCCATGTGCTGCTGCAGGGCTGTCTGTGTTTGGAAGCGCTTCCCACACAGCAGACAGAAGATGGCCATGTCTGATCCTAAAGAGAGAAAGAAAGGGGACAGCTATAAAACTAGTGCATTTGCACAAAAGGAGTCTGTCTGATTGCATCTTTGGCATTGTTTAGATCAGGAAAATGTGAATATTTATGTTATTGCTCAAAGCATTTTTTTCCCCCTAGAGCATAAACATTTCTGGAAAAATATGGAAACTAATATTTGTGTAGATATTAACAGTCTTGGCATTATAAGAATGTGGATAAAACTATTTTCATACTTATTTTAAATTAAAACGACCACCTTTTAAGGCACTTACAGAATGTTCTGCCAGCTGCTTCATAAGATTAATACACAACCATGATATTTTTTTCAAATAACAGAGGGACTCCTTATTAAGTCCTTTTTTTAAAGCAAGTTTCCAACACGTCTGAGGAAAATGTTGATATGCAACATGCTTTTTTCCCCCCATTATCACTCTTTCTTTACACTATTCAAATAAAGGACTGTGTGGTTATAGTGTAGCTAGATGAATCATAAGCTGCATATAAAAGTAAACTGAAGTAAAACTGTCTCTATAATGACATGGGAAGCATTCTGCTGGCATTTCCACTTGTCCCCATTACACACAATTGTCACTGCAAATATGATACATAATATGCTATGGACTGCAGAATCACCCAGATCTCATCCCAACACCTAGGGAAGAGTTCAGCGTAGCATGTTAATGCTTTCCACCACCATCATAGAATAATAGTAATAATAATAATAATAACAACAACAACAATAGTAATAATTCAAAACTCCAACAAAGGGAATATCTTGGAGAACAGTTTTATCTTAATTCTTCCAGAGACTTGGAAAACCAATGATAATATACACTGAAGCCCTTTAGCTGCTCATGTTGGCTCAACACTTTACCTAAAACTCGACATTTTTTCCTTTGTCACTGTCACTTTCAATAACATGCTCTCTGTTAACTACCATTAAGGAATATGAGTAAAAATCAAAATATACACCTTCAGAAGGTAGGCCTAGCTGTTTGCCACAGTTTATAAAGACACAAATAGGCACGTTCTGTTGCCCCTCACACACACTGACAGAAACACACACACCACAGACTTTTTCAATTACCAGTCTCTAGAAAACTCTGGGGAAAGAGGGAGTGTTTTGCGCTCGGCTTCTATTTCATCAGTCAATAATGCATCTTTGGGGCAAAGCTGCCACTAATTTAAAAATCTATGAGAAGCCTCGGAGTCGTGTTCATAAACGTGGATCAATCAGGGAGAAAGAGACAGAAAATGATGGAGCGACAGACAGACAGAGAAAGAGAAAAAGAAACAGGACGGGAGCGAGCCATGTTCTTAAATCTTAAACTGTGTGGCTGAATTGCTGCTTCTCTGCAAATAAATACTGACAAGGCTTCCTGCTGGCTCTCTGGCTGTCCAAGTCGCTCTCTGCTGTTTCTCTCTCTCTCTCCCCTATTTTGCCGCTTCCTGCTCTTTATTTATCAATGAAAAAAGGGGGCCATTGACTGGAGATGATTGCGGCGGGAGCCCCAGCAGCATCGGGAGGTTCGGAAGAGGAGCTGAAGGACAGACAGCACTCGCTAATGTCTTCCGGGGCTGCTTCAGGACACAGCGCACTCAGATGCATTCTGAAAGTCTTAAAAATGCAAACACTTGAGCTATAGGAGCAGGAAGATGAAAGATGGAGAGACAGAGGAAGTGGTGGTTGAACACAGGGAGGGAGGGAGGGAGGGAGGGAAGGTAGCGGTGGCAGGAATGCAAGAGGTTAGATCTGGATTCTGGTCTTTGACCTCAAGGACAAAAAGGTCTGAACAGGTCGGGGGAATGTTTGCTTCTCAAATTCCCATCTCTCTTGAACTAACAGTGTGTGATGGCTGATTAGGATAATTATACCTTTTCTCCCTCAGATCTTGGCCATTATCAGACTATAGTGCCATCATGCCTGAAATTATATGTTTAAGACAATGTCGCAATCTGAAGCAAGGTAGAAAGCAACAACCATTTTGTGCCGAATGACTAGGTAGGGCATCTGTATTCATGACCAGTGTGATTCATAACCAGTACGTGTGTATGTATTACACATCTACACAACAGACAAACTGCCCTTTCACCCCAGTACCTAAACATATCCTGTGTGTAATTAAGTAGCGGCACAATAACCTACATTCACTCACTTTGAGAGGTCTGAGTGAAAACATACAGAGGAAACCACATGGAGTCACATGGTTTTATGCACATGTACAATGAACTATCTTCAATGTTGTCCACATATCGCATACTCCCACCTGTTTGTCAATGGCCCAATCACGCATGGCTTTAGACCTAAACAGAGCTATGGTAAAGTCACGGCTACCATTTGTTTTAAATCAAAAAGCCATTCACTATAATTTGTTAACTATGTGAAGGCAAACACTAATGATGCAAACATGTACAGTACTTTTTTAAAAAAATTTTTATTTTCAGTTTAACAGCAATACGGTATGTATTTATGCAGGTCAACATAAAAGTTTAATAGAAAAAAAAAAAGCATTCACAGATCTCATAATCTGATCTGTCGAAGATGTTTGATTTATGAACAATAATAATGATAAGAATAAATTCAATTATCAGAAAACCACAGAATGGTCTGTAAATATTTTATTAATATGTACTACATGTCTGTTTGGCAGAAATGGGATTAAATGTACTGTACATATTCCTATCATGTTTGCCATCAAATAATTAACAATAAGCTCTAAATGGCCATTTGATTGAAAACATAAGGGGGTCTCTGAGTCTGCACAGCAGTGAAAGCGACTGGAAATTTGCATTAAACATGAAATCAATGTCACTACTTGACAGTGTATAAAATGGAACAATTGGACTGTGTCAGGTTAAATGTTAAACGTAGACCCTTCGCGGGTCCCTTCAAGGTTCCATGTAGAACCCTACAAGTGTGTTTACCTTTCACCCCCATGTTCAGAAGCTATACAAAGGACCTTTGTATAACTTGAAGATACCCATAAAAATAGAAATATCAAAAACATGAAAAATCCTGAATTCTATTAAACACCTGGGACTGAAGCCCAATTCAGTATGTATCCACAGCTTGTGCCCAATGTTAGGTCCCGAACATATGCTCTGCAAATAGCACAACAGTGACAAACATATTAGATGAATGAATGATGCAATAAAAATGTAATACTAGTTCAGGTAAACTTGTACCACACACTGTACCAACTATGTCAATCAGGGGCTTTCGCTGTAGTAGATCAAGATCCACATGTAAAATGTCATTTCTTGTCTAGGTGTTGTAGCTATTTATACAGCTGTTGATGCTTAGAATCTTTATTATTTAGTTGGACTGTTCCCAGCAAAACTGTAACACTGACATGATGCCATGGTTGTGGGCATCAGGTGTACCAGCAATGGCCCATTTCCAGGTTGTATGAAGTAGAGGTTGGATGCCAAATCTGCACAGCAACAGATGGGCTACAGTCAGTAGTAGTAATACTCTTATACAGTGGGAACCTAAAATATAGTCAATCCAGAGAAAACTTCTGAATGAAAAATAACCTCCACCCATTCAATTTTTTTTGCAGAAGTGACGGTACAGAAGCAAGCAAACATGCGAGCAAGAATTCTCACCGATTTCTCTCCAGTAACGGTTACAAAATAACAATCATCCACTGATCATTTTTTCCCCTTTTTTACAGATCAATCTATGATAGAGAATAGGTGTGCTTTTAACAGCTAAAATACTTTCACTGAAGCGAGGGGGGAAAAAATAGGGAAAAAGGTAGCTGATAAAGTGCCCATGAAAAGGAAGTGTGATGTCCATCTGCCTGGTGTTAGCTGGAATTAAGTGTTCCACTGTGAGAAGTTAGGAGAGACAGGAGAAAATGGACTGGCTCTGTGTAGTCAAGGAACAGAGAGAGAGAGAGAGAGAGAGAGAGAGAGAGCCACCTCTATTACAGTGTAAAATTGAGTCGGACAAAGTGGCACCTGGACGGAGGAGTGCTTTGCCTGCTGCTGCCTGCTCCTGCCTGAGTTTTGGCATAATTTACCTCCACTCATGTGTCTATTTGTAAGGGTCTCTTAGCTCTACTTTCACTGTTAAGTTAATGGGCCTGGAGAGCCACTGGCTGTTACTTAACGATGGTTGCACCGTGCCGTTCAGGCACAGCAGCGGAGACATTACATGCACACACACAGCGAATAAATAGAATATGCCTGCTTTGTTTGTGTGATCTATAGTCTGCAGTCAAGGCTATAGCGAAAATTAAACAGGCAGAAAAAAAACAATGCACTGATTAAATTGAAACATGTGAAGTGGGGACGGGAATGGAGGCGCTCCGTCTGTCAACGCGATGGGGGGAAGAGGCGCCATGAGGCCGCGTGTGTCATTGGAAAGCCAGTGAGACTGTAGTCAATTAGCTTGTTTTTCATTTCGGCGGTGTTGATAGAAAACAAACTCCTGCTGCTCTGTCTGTCACCCCAGCAGTGGGGTGCGATGTCACCTGTTGCTCAATGAAGATCTCCCCATGATGGCGCCGGCGGAGAGGCACGCTGCTGCTCGGCTGTATTCCACAGCAAAAATGTGGAAGGCAAAGTACGTTGTGGGGGAAAAATACACTGCCGTGATGCAGTATAAATCATGTGTCATGGAACTGGTATGTGAAGAGATTATGAAAATGAAGACTAATAGAATATGTTGGGAAGGGTGTCCACTGTACAAGGGGATTAGTGTACATTATAGTGGGAGGAATCAACTAAACTTTGCAAAGACACGGCTATAAAGTTAAGCAATTCACATGATTAAAAAGCACTAGCAACACAAACTTTTTTTTAACAACAAAAAACAAAGAATAAATAATCCGATAAATGGTCCCATAAAATGTTAGTACTATGTTTTCATCTATTTTTTTTTGCCACATTATATGAAGTCAGGCAAAAACCTACAATATTTTCCTTTACGTTAAGAGAGATATATTAAGATTAGTTTGAGTCTGGCTAACGTCAATTGTGAAATCATCTCACCGCATTGTGAACGTCAATTGTGAAATCATCTCACCGCAAATCTTTTCTATCTATCAGACAATTAAAACACTTCTGTTTCTTAATGACTTGCATGAAAAGAAAAAAATGTGTTAGGCTGTCCGGCTGCGTGCTTCAGCCTCACGTACACTGTGGCTGTGTGGTATGCATGCTGCTGTGGGAGTGTCCGGCCTGAACAGCAGGAGGAGGTGAGGGGTCATGGGGCAGCTGCAAGGGCCAAGTCTGGGGTAGAGGAGGTGGGTACTTGAGGGAAACAGGGGGCTTTGGCAGCCTCACTTAGTTTTGAGAACAATGGGGATGCAGGAGGCCATACAATATGCCTGACCTGCTGCCAAAACTCCACCTCAGTGCATACACAGGAGCATGTGGTGGAGGGATAAAACTCCAAATTCACAAATTCACACCACTACCACTTTACCACAATTGTCCATTTGTGACAGGGAAGCTCAACAAAGCCAAAACACATCTTAAAAACCATAAGCATCTCATTTTACTGATTTCCCTTAAGTGTTTGTCTTTATTATAATTTAAAAGCCCACACAAACAAACTTTGGGTTCAGTCAGGCATTCGCATTACTGAAAGCTGTTTGATTCACTGCTTGGGTTTTAGAGGAGAGAGAGCACATCTTATGCATTTCCTGAAGCATTCATTTATTCAGTAACTTAATTCATTCACTAACTCAATACTTGTTAAAAGCAAACACCTTGGGGTTCTTGTACCTTTGCTACAAATTGACCTACCTGACCAAATCGGAGAGAGATGAAGTGCATACATAAAAACAAACAGCCCTCACCTTTTTACCTGTAACTGTGCTCAACATGACATGCTAGCTTGTTAGTCTGCTAGTGTTATCCACTGTTGTTGCTATGTTGGCTATAGCCAATTGTATATTAATATATTTCCTGCTTTTCTTTAAAAAACAAAAAACAAATTAAGCTGCTTATGCTAGTTCTGCTCTTACTGTCTTTAACACTGCTCTCCTGTTCCAAAAATAAGTAGAAAGCAGATTTTGGCTGCATTAAAGCTTTTTTCTTCCAGGATTTTGGCACTTTTAGGACTGTTTGTGCTAGAGTTACTAAAAATACTCTGCTCAAAGATGAATCAGTCTGAGGTAATTCTAAGGTAATGCTAATTTCTTTCACAAGTGAATTCTACTGAAAGGGAGTCATGTGAATTTAGTATAGACTAACAAATTATAGGTTTACACACACACTACATATTATTCTGTTATGAATAGTAAGAATATATAGTATGTAGAATATACTGCAGCACATATAAGTTTGTATTCATATGCTATTATAAGCTTATATATATATATATATATAGATATAGTATATGCTTCATCACACCACCCAAATTTCCTACAACAGCATTCTCCCAAATGTTTTATCCGTCATATAATGTACAGTATATTCTGTTATATAGGTTATGTGTCATTTTGATCACTGCCAGTATCTGAGAGTGAAAGAGAGAAGTCAGAGAGGCGCACAGCAATAAAAAGAGACAGAACAGACAGAAGGAAGGATGATGAGACATTTCACGAATCTCTATGACAGGACACTAGTGGCAGCTGAGGAGTCAACAGGTACAAACTGTTCCAGCGGTGTGTGTGTGCGCGTGTGTGTGTGTGTTAATGTGATGAGTCTACCGCCTCACAGTGACCAGCTTATTCGCTCACTCACCGAGGCTAACACCTAATGAGGCCAGACTACAGGAGAACCACACGTCAATGTAATCCTGCCAAGTGTCTGGATATAATGTGGTATTAGAGTTGCCTCTGGCTGGAGAGTGCTGGCCTGACAGCTCCGCTCAACATTACAAAGCACACGACAGTAGCGATTGCAGCCTTAATGCATTCAAAATGCATTTCTCTGACAAGAAAAGCAAAAAGAGAAACCCAAATGAATTGTTTATTGATCTAACAGGAGGAGGGATGGGTAATGGTGAGAAAAAGAGAGAGAGAGAGATGGCAAGAGATAAAATAACATTGAGCTGTGTTGCACATGCACTGGCTTTAGAGGTTTCTTTCCCTTGTCAGCTGTGCGCAAAAATTTATGTTGCTTGTGAGTTAAGCAGGCCATCTCATACTAGTCTCCTTTTTCTAAAAGAATTCTTTAGACAAAAAAAAAAAAAGAGAGGGCACTCCACCTTCCATTAACACAGAGACACGTTTCTTCACTCTGGGGCTTCCAGATTTTTGCACCAATAATAGCTACAGATAATTCATGCTCATGCTGGTCCGCTGTTGTCTGGCATGGTGAGATGTACCGCTCACGAACAGATTAATGTCACCAGATGTCATTGTAGATGCCATATTAATTACCTCGAGATAATGCCACGGAACCATATGGTCCATCTAGTGTCCGTTTAGACAGAGAAAACGTCTTCATCACTCACAAACTCCACTTGGAGAAAAAAAGAAGAAAAAATTGGCCCAAATGAGTTTGACAGGTGTTGGAAGCAGACTCTTCATAATTAACTGAGTTATCGCTGATGTGATTAGAAAGGACAGACTGTAAACAAGAGAGTCCATGAATACTGTATGATGATGGCTTAAATAAGCCTTCATCCTGTCCTAAGAGCTTTATTTGCTTTGCTTTTATGGATTGTTTATGGCAGTAGATTCAGTTGCATGACTGGTTCGTATCACATGCCTTCAGGTAAAAGGTGGTTCATTGATTTAAAGGGGCGTTTTGTGATTCTTAAATCCCTCTGCTGTCTTCAAGCTAAAATGCAAATGTTATGAAACAGGTTTTTCTGTGTCACTAACTGACCCCACTCACTCTGGTAAAACTATATACAGAATAAACCCCAGGGAGTTTTCTTCAAAAAAAAAAAAAACACAACAAAAAAACAAAACAAAAAAACCCAAACAAACAAACAAACAAAAAAAAAAACAGTTTAAGCGTGGCAAATTCCAGGCTGGAAATATATAAACAGAAGTCTGAACTGAAGAAACTTGCCACATCCACTGCATGTGACTATGTGACAGAAGTCTGAACTGAAGAAACTTGCCACATCCACTGCATGTGACTAGTACTATGAATCACAGATTTCCCTGGGTATCTTTAAAAGTATATGTTTCTGACAAGTCTAGGAACACTTCCAACATTACAAACTGCATCTTTAATCTCAGAGATGCTGAATTTTCTATCAGGGCTCAATTGTGACTCCATGCAGTTTGCTGGTTTGAAGTGCATCATTGTGCCTTTAGGAGAATTTACAGCACACACTTGGTCCTCGTCTTGACTTGGGATCGTGTCAAAGCAAAGACCACGCTTGCTTCCCCATTTCGCAAATCCGATTTAAATCAGACAACCCTTGAGGTGCGGCTCCCGGTAAGAAAAAGGATAATTAGTAAACAGGCAGCCTCTCCTCGGCTTCATTGGCATTCGAGCCGGGTTAGTGTGTCACATTTAAAATGCAGCCTGATGAAGTCTACAAAATCAAACCATTTGTTACTCCTATTGAGGAGGCTTCAGGCCAGTGGCAATTAAATTGGAATTAGCGCCGGGGAATGAGATACGGCAGATTCATACCAAGAAGGTGAGCATGCCTGGAGGATGTCTCTCGAGTTTACAGTGCTTGTGTATAACTGATGCTGCTTGCAGAAGTAGCGGACAACAAGATTTTTAGCATGTGAATGAATCTACAAGTCTTTTTCCTTTTTAGTTCTGCCAAGCGGTGAACACACCATGCTAACCCTTATTAAACAATCAGGGATAGAAACAGAAATACAGTTTACTCAGCTGCACTGACAGAAATACACGACTAATACCCGACAGCCTTTCAGGATTTGACATTGTTATTGATCTGTGGTTTAGAAGTAATAGCTGCTGAATCCTGGGGTGTATCTATGTGCATCTGTGTGTGTCTGTGTGTGTGTAAGCGTGCAGGCGTGTCTGCCTGCATGACAGGATGATGTCTGCATACTGATGTCTCTGCTCCTGTGTTTTCATGGAGAGGACAGTGCTGCTTGTGGTGTGCATGTGCGAGCTATTTTAAATGAATAAAAAGGCGGGGGAGAGTCCCATTTACTTTGCACAGCTGATTGGGCACAATGGAGATGGGGTTACCAGTGGGAGCTTGTGTGTACGTGTGTGTTTGTGTGTGTGCATGTGTGTTGGCGAGCCTTGCGGAGATGGGAGATAAATGAACTGCAAATGAGAAGGAACAGCTCCTGCAGTACAGCTGGCTTCTGAATTGCTTGCTTGCTTGGCTGTGGCAACCATGCGAACGGTTGCCAAGGGTGTCAGCGTTCAGTGTCCCTCATTGGCCACAAGTGAGTTACATGGGCTGTAATGTGGGATGAGGGCCAGCAGGGGCCGCTTTGACTAACCAATCAATCAGTGTTGGATTTGCTGTTTTTTCCCCACCCACTGACAATACGACTAGATTCTGAGGAGGAAAAATGAACCAAAACGACTACAGAGTTTAAAGGCACTGTACGATACAGGGTAAAATATTGTTAGCTGAGCGTGTTAAGTTGATCTGAAACCTGAAAGATTGTCAAAGCATAACTTTAACGCTCCAAACGCCTAAATGGTTTGCACCAATATTGCGGTACAATAAAGAACACAACGCGTCTTCATCAAATTGGACACAAACAATTCAAATGAATGGATTAACTCTTTTTGCATGCAGTCAATCTGCCATCACTGTGTGCTCTTGTTTGCTGTGAGTGAGGCTGTGTGTATGTGTATGTGTGTGTACGTGTGTGTGTATTTGCGTGTTCTCCCCTCAGGGTGTGTGCAGAAATGCTCTCTATGCAAGCCCATTACTGGGAAACACATCAGGAGGATGGAAATAAATTACACTGTTCCATCAAATGACAAACTGCCACCGTGAAAAAGATCGGCAAAGAAGAAAATTATGCCAAACTTCTGTTTTTCTTTCCACCCGCTATAAACTGATTATTTACTATTGCCAGTTCGCTCTGATGTTTATAATGCGGCAGGCTAATCTTTTAAAACGGTTTAACGTGATCTTCCTAAATCAATGCAAACGGATAAGACCTATTTCTAATCCGTTTGACATATCTGATACACGAGCTCCTGTGGGATGGAATACTGAATATACTCAAAGATTGAAAAACCTTGTTGGTTCAAAGAGGTGAAAAGATAAAAATGGCAAACCTGTGCGCGAAGAATAACGGAATTAAAGGGATGCGCCCGCATTTTCCAACCTAATCTTGCTAACACACTTGTAATGTGTGTATGATTACCGTGGATAAGAATTTCGACATGCTGCTCTATACTGAGAGAAGAACAAAGTCAAAACTTGCTTAGAAGGACGTCTAGTGCAGATGTTGGGGGATCAATAAATGGTGATGCAACACATTTTTGCAGAATGCTTTAAAGAATGCTTCGTTTGAAAAAGAAGCTTTCTATCTGTATAACACATTCTTTCAGAGATGGTACTTTCCCCTCCAAATGGAAATATTAGAAGTTATCTGTTGACTTTTTCTCTGTTGCTCAAGTGCTGTGTAAATAACATGGTACAAAATACAGCTTTGGTAAGAATGTTCACGAAAGTTTTTTGTTAGGGAGTGTAAAGGGTATAAGTATGAATTTCATGGGGTCATCATAGGGACTTTAGTCTTTAGTCCCTTACTTACAGGTCTTCTGACCTTTTTCAGCAGTGACAATTGTACATTTTATACAGTACATGTAATGGATAGACATTAGGATCAAAATGTCTAGATATCTCTGCTTACTTCTTTCTCTTACTCATGGGTGTGTTTGTGAGTGTCAACAGAAGCCTGTGCCCTGCTGTTGTGTGTGTGGCCAGACTGCAGTGAGCTGCAGGTGATAAATTTACACTGAAGGAGACTGGAGCGGTTGCACCAATGACCACAGTAGGGTTTTGAAGAACAACCCTGTCTAATTTGCATCAATTTATCATTTCAATGTCTCCATCTAGGGTGGAACTATTACTTTGGTTACAAATACTAGAGTCTAGGGCAGTTATTCTTAAATAGTGGCCTAAGGACACACAGAGGTCAGTGAAATATATCCAGGAGGTCTGCCCCCCCAAATTTACCTACAGTGGCTTTATGCATTCCATTAGAATCAAAGATATAAAAAATAATACTATTACGTTAGTTATTAGGTCCATAAATCCTATGGGTCTATAAATTATGTCAAAGTGTTCTGTCCATGTAAATTTTCAGAATAAAAAGCTCTAAGTAAATATCCAGAATTTTGTAAGTATGTAAACAATGAATAATACATCTAATAATTGTATTAATAAAATAAACTAACCTGAGGAGGTCTGTGGAATATTATATATATATATATATATAATTACAGTTAAAAGGGAGAATGCTTACAAAAAGTTTAAGAAGCCACGATTTAGGAGGAAAAGGCAAAAAAGCCTTGTATGTCCTGTATCACTTGCCGGTCTGAACAGATTCAGCACATACAGCTATAAAAGGAGACTTTCTACCCTACATGATAATCTGACTGGAAGCCTGGTGTTGGAATTTATTCCTCCCCTCCCTTCCCATGCTTTATTCGCACTGGCCATCTGGACAGCGGGCAGACAATGTGGCATAGGCTGTGAATGACCGTCCGTATTAGTCAGAGGCTCTTAGCTCGACCCCTTCTGTCCTTAATCTTTACACTTTTGCAGGGGCCAAATGACCGGAGCATCTTTTTTCACTGGCCGCTGACATGGTCTTTCCTACTGGACAAAAGGTTTTAAGGCAGCCCCCTTTTGGCTCACACCCCCTTCACAGTCATTCAACCCCCTTCCCTAAAAAAAAAATTATTTCTTTGATATTCCTTCTAACTAGGGTGACGCATGTTTTATGCGATGTCGAGGATAATAAAGGGACTGTGATGCTGCGCTGCTACAATAAATCACAGAAAAAAACCAAAACGAAACAAAAAAAAAACAGAGGTGGAAACAAGACATGATCCGGTACTGAATACAAAACAAAACACAAAAGACATCAAAAAGAAGGGAGTCGAGTTAATAATATTTAAATACATTAAGAGCACCATGACCAAATAACTTATAAAGATATTATCAGTATAACAGGAATGGCATTCTTAATGCTTAATGTAGGCTTTTGTGGTGGCTATTAGAGAAAATGGAGCTGAAGAATAAGGCACAATCGCCTTCCTGATGGCTGCTACAAGTTTGCTTTATTTGGCCAGGCCAAGGAGTAGCGCGATTTAAAATAAGTGCTTGCCAAGAAACCTAGAGCTCTGCAGAGTGAAGGCACTCTCTGTAACTGGAGAGACTTAAATAGAAAAATGGATGCTAATCAACATGCTCCATAAATTGGATGCTGGTGGCATTACAGAGCAGCAGTGTCTTTTCTGCAGCATAACTCTAGGGCACCGTAAACAAAATAACAGGAATAAAATGGCAAATGACAGACACGGTTTGTCTAAACAACTCGCTCCTATAAACAAGGACATTTCTTGTGCAAAACAGGGTCATATGCAGCGTGCCGGGAGTCAGCATTTCAGCTATCACAGTTCCAACACTTCATAAATATTCCTTGTGTGTGTGTGTGCGTGTGTGTGTGTGTACATAGCAGCTACTGTACCATCCATCATTTTAGCATTTCCACAAATACAATACATCTAAGCAGTTTATCACCTGCTGTAAATCAAACATATCCAAAACAGTTGTTCATACAGAAGCTACAAAAAAAAAAAAGAAAAAAGAAATAAAATGAACTTAGACGGAGCCCCATATTTTTTAAAATAGTTGACAGGGATCGACCATCTCAATTAGGCTCGGGTCATTTTCCAAATGATCTCTAAAATGTGTGTATTCGGAGCGGCCTGCCCCTGACCTTGAAGACAAACCGTCAACCGCAAAGCCTTTGTGAGGGAAGAAAAAGACTTTATTTATAGATCAGCTGAGTGTCGATCAAGCCGCATCAGAGCTCTGGGAAGAGGGGCCTAGGGAGAATGCTTTTGAAGCAACTAATATAGCGGTCTGCCTCCATCACTTCAACCCTTTTTAATCCCATTAGAAAGCCAATTGATTTAGCTTCACGGGCGCACGGCAAGGCAGACGTACTTACCGGCGGGAAAAAAAACAAAACAAAAATCCCACCATCACAACGAAAAAATCATTGGTGGAATCGAATGATAAAAACATGCAGAAAAAAGCCTGAGATGTATTTACCAGAAAACACATTAGACTAGAGACACTTGAAGATAGGAGAGGATGAGAAGTCAAAAGCGTTCCACTTGAAAGAGAAGGGAAAAGAAAGTCGACAAAACATTATCAGTTTCCAAACATAGGGCTTGCGTTTAGTCTGAAAAGTGCAAATGTGTTGTGATGATATGGCTAGTGCTTTAGCAGAGTTGGAATCTAATTAATTTCCTTTTGATAGTGGAGGAGATGCTCCCATCGGTTTGTCATTTCTCCTGTGTGATAACACCTGGTAATTTACTGTCTCAATGGTAATGAGCTTTTAAAAGGGCGGAGGGCCCCAGGAGCTCAAACACATTCCCAAATGACTGTACACCAATTTAACAACCACACACACACACACACACACACACACACACACACACACACACACACACACACACACACACACACACGTTTCTACAAACTATACAGAAGATCTTCTCCTACATTAGGTCAGTCCAAAGATACAGTATGAGTCAGACCTTTCAAACTGCTTGCATTTTAGTTTATGGACATTAAACTGCTTTAAGTAGGTTTAAATGCAGAAAATAAAGTTATCATCATGGTTAATTTCTTCGTTCACAAATGCAAATGTTATAATAATGTCCCATTTTCATGGCTGATTTCTACATTGCTACATCTATCTATCTATAGAGAATAGATTTAAGTAGATTTGAAGCTGATCTCACCCTTCCTTCCTTTTGAAAAGAAATGAATCTGAGTGATGTTCTGATTTCCCTCATTAATACTCAGGATAGACATGATTCATTTTCATTTATCTGTACTGTAACCGTTTTTAATTCCCCTCTTTGGCCTTCCTATGATTACAAATTACAGCTACATATATTTCAAGGAATTTCAAGGAAGATCAAAGGTCTTGATGTGCCATCGTGTAGGAATCAGATAAATACCGATGTGCATTAGAGGCTGCAGACGAATGAAATCAATGAGACCTCGCAACACATTCAACTCACACTCTTTATGTCAATACATGTCAAGGCTGCTTTCATCATGTTTAATTACATTTGCTCTGTTAGCAGCACGGACTAAATATAATTATTAAAGCACTGAATCATATTGCCTTTTTTTATATTAATTTTTGCTCTGCATGTGTGTGTGTGTGCCTGCACCATAATACTATATAATTCACATCACTGGAAAATATTTCATTACATTTCACCAAAAAGCTCAAAAGTATTCTGTGCTTGAATCTCGCTCAGCCATTCCACTAGCTCTTGCAAGAAACTGAGCAGAATTTCATCATAGCTGTCATGACATGAAATATACTTTTAACACATCAAGCATGTAGCTTTAAGGAAAATCTCAGAAAAAGAGGAGACACGAAAGAAAGGACACTTGCGCTGCCGTTGTCTACCAGCAGGGGGAGCTATATAAGCTTGTCTGACCTCTAAAGCTTTGACCGCACAAGTTTGAAGTCAGAAGAGAGAGCAAGCACGACCTCAAATGACCCCCTTCTGTATGGGTACTATGGACAAATATGACGGGAAACTGATAAAGTAATGACTCAGAATTAACATGTTCACCTTTACAACTAGGAGTCATAAAAATCCAGAAATTAATATGGTAAAATATATCTAAAGTAAGATATACAAGCAGAGATAGCATGCTTTTGTATTTGCTGCTGGAAATCATTTAAGACTCGATATCCTTCCTGGTGCTTGACTTGCTAACATGGCCAAAGCTATAAGAATCTGCTTCCTCTCTCTCTCTCTCTCTCTCTCTCTCTCTCTCTCTCTCTCTCTCTCTCTCTCTCTCTCTCTCTCTCTCTCTAATGTACATCATAAATTATGAACAGCAGGCACATTCAGGATGCAGCATGCAATAACTAAACCGGGGAGAGCTGTAAAAATCACACACATCCACCGATTTCACACACGCAGTACACACAGTAAATGGAGGCAGTTAAGACGCATACTAGCAAGTCAACCATCATTTTGGAGCTCATTCCTCTGGCAGGAACTGATGAGCTCCATGTTTCTCACACTCACTTGAGGAATGTGCTGCAGACAACATACTGTCAGAGCATGATGGGTGGCAAAAATCAGCACGGCTTTGGCCCAATGTGTCTTAACTGGCTTCATATGGGTACTTGGACTAAATTGGATTGAAGCAGTAGAGGTTGCTGAGTAAGTAGTAAGAAGATACTGCATTCCTGAGAGGAGAGAAAGGGCTTTCTTGGTGTTTTTATTTAAAGACCACTGGCCTTTCACCCCTGCCTAGAGACCTACCTAGAGGTTAAAGTATAATCCAGGTCCGATGACCACAAAGACTAGACCCTGAGGGCCAGGGACTCACGCATTTTCTGAATTACAGCGTCATCCTGAAGCCTGACTGACCACACATCAAAGGCTCACAATGCAGGGTGGCTAATGGGAGCTTTGCCCCACTTGTCAAAGTTCAGCAAATTGCCAAACCTATTCCCGCTTTCCTCTTTCAGGGACAGGGTGGGGGTAGTGCACATTATGTCCTAGATTTTGCTCAATGCTGAACGGTTTAGCAGTATGCCCTTTGACCACAGATCACTGATGAGGTAATCAGCTCCAAATATAAACTGACTTATGTCATGTTGTTTATTTCCATATCTACATATATGTATCGAGGGCCTCGGTTCTAAAAGTGGAATCCGGGGACACCCAGGGGTCTGTTAAGCATAAACAGGTGGACTTTGATTTTCTATATTTTTTTAAAGAGTAATTAGAGGGGTCCCAGACTGTAAAAAGCTCAAGAACCCTTACTCTAATGCAGAACTAAACTCTAATATCAGTATAACATTTCCTTAATAACTGCCATGAAATAACGCAAACAGATGCTGATATGCAATAACATCATAGTGCTCTTTATGAAGCAAAACATTTGAGAATTTACAGCCTTATAACTTTCATTTCACTTGCCTGTTCCGTTCAATACATTTTATGTCGATCCACTTTAAAAGGGAAACGTTGTGTGAATTTAAGACCCACGTGCTCTTTAAAAGGGGAGAGAGAAAAAAAAAAGTTGTTTAATTGACATTCCCTTCCCCCATTTTCCCATGGTGAAGAAGAAGAAGAAGAAGAAGAAGAAGAGGTGGGAGGGGGTGAAAGAGGGTTTTGTGCAGTTTTTTCCCCTTGTGCTCACTGTACAATAGGAAGGCGATTTGAGGATGAGATGACCCTGCGACCCCTGGAGCTGCTGAAAGGTTCTCAATGGCACAAATCCCACATAATCAATCACATTCCAAAGTCGGTGGTCAGCGGCTTGCCCCGTGAGCCGGACTGTAAACAGACACCTTTACAAACTCTCCCTTACAATTCAGTACTCCACCCCTCCTTGTCCTCGGGTATGAAGAGACATATTATTCTGCATGTTACTCGCTTATGTAACACGGTAATGCAATGGAACCTTCATTAAACAATCGGCTGAATCATACGGAAACAAATAATGTATTAAGTCCTTTTTTTTTGCTACGTACCTAGTAATGAATGAATGAATAGCTATGTATGAATTACACATAATTACTAGTACACACTTTGTCTATTGGATATTAAACTATATAATAAACAAATAACTCAAAATGTAAAACTTGTTCAATAATTTGCCAGTGTTTAATGAGTAATGAGTGTTTAAATTGCAGGCACGATTAACTAATATAAAAACCGCCAAGTGCTAGAAAGTAACTTATGGTAAGGAAAAATGGTTTGCACTGCCAAACTGCTCCGGTAAACACACAAGTCACAGAAAATAGATGGTAGTTACAGGAACAATATTTAGATGCCATTAAAAAAAAATGAAGGATTCATTATCAGTAATTACTGATGAATTTTTTTCCCCCAACCTATGCATCATTTATGGCTTGGAAATACTTGTACCAGATTATTTCCAGACACACCTAGCTACTATGTACAAACATGCTATAATATGCTAGGCAATCCAGGTGGTTACCAGGCTGAAAAAAATAAACTGTTTACAAAAGTTTTATATTCAATTACCTGATATCAATTAAAACAAAAGTATTTGTGCAAATTATTATCTAGTAAGAATAAACAATGGCCCACCCCCAGTCCTCCATTTTTCAGACAGCTAGGCAATCGATAGATTGTGCATTGTAAGTGATGGCTTATCCACTAGACATTTCATTTCTACAGCTTTGTGCGACTTTTTAAGGATGACACATGGTCACTCAATCACCAGCACTTAGAAACCTGTGATTAACTGATAAGAGCAAGCCTGCATGGCATTATGGTTCCTTCCAGAGTTCAAAACTCAACTATAGTCATCAGATAGACATGCAGAGAGTGTTAAAGCGATGGAGGAAAGGCTGGTTGTTCTTCATTTTTTCCTCTCTCTTTTGACCCGGCGTCACGCTGATGTTAACACCACTGGCATGATTATGAAGCCTTCAGCCTGCAGGTAACGAGCGCCTAAATTGGCTAAGATGAAAACCATGTCACTAAGCAACCAGACCTGATCGTTTCTTTGTTTGAGGTGAAAGGTTGGAAGTGTTCACACTAATCTTGCCGTTCACAATTAAGTAACATAAGAGTATGGTTCCCCCCCTCCACCTGCCACTCTTGCATTCTCTCCACACTATTTGTGGGAAACGAACAAAGCGAAAATCCCCCATCGCTAATGGAAAGGTATTTGCACTGTAAATTAAAGGGGTCTGCGTTTTCGATGTATTATACCGATCACTTTTGAGATGTCTGCAAACAGCTCAAATCTAATTACAGGGGGAGATTTACTTGAAACGGCTGGGAACAAAAGGAGCCGGGTCCATTGTGGAGCTTCGCTGTTGTGCCTCCAGTGAATCCTTTTCTATTCAGACACTCATGGCACGGGGGTTAATCCATTACAGAGATACTTCAAGGTGGGAAACTCGATCACAAAAGCACCACAGTGTGTGCATGCTGTTATTTATTTATTTATTTATTTAAAAAAAAAAAAAAAAAAAATCATTTTCCTGTAATCATTTTCACTGTTTTCTTTTTTGCCCCTTCCATATCTTGCCTTTGGTATATGAATCAATTAAGCATGGCTATTGATATTTTAGACGCTAAATGTTAGGATTTCAGGAGAGCTAATGCTTGTTCTACACGGGATTGAGTCTGATTGTAGCAGGGATATGCAACACTTGTCTGGCTAGGATGCCAAGCAGATTGGGAGATTCCTGCTGGCTCCTTTTGCGCCGCGTAAATCGCCAGGCCGACAGGAGTCCATAATCTCTGCACAAAACTTTCCTTCTCCCTTGGACATGTGCTGCTGTCTCCCACACTGCTCCTCAAAAGACCGCTCTCGTAGAGATTCTCCCCTAACGCTTGGATTTAGAGATCACTATTTGCTGTCAAATCATTGCCCAGAGACAATATTGGCCATCACGCAGAGACATCACAAAGGATTCGCTGCCACTACCGTGCTCGATAAGCCGGGCCAGAGAAGTCCAGAGCAGTGTGTCGGTGGTAGGTCCGGAGAGGCTTCTTTTCACATTCCCAAGCTGAACACACACCCGGGCTGCATCCAGAATGCAAGAGTCAGTCAATAAAAGAGAGTCTCATTGTGGGAATTTATACGTTGCCTAATGGCTAAACATTCTTGCCAGCAGATGATTACTTCTGGGTGTTGGCTGCACGTCTGCACATGGTATCTATCAGCCAGCTGAGCATCTCAGCCACTGGAAAACTCATTTAGATCCTATCTGGGGAAAAAATTAGTCCGGAGAAAAAAAAAGGTGAAGAGAGAGAGAGAGAGAGAGAGAGAGAGAGAGAGAGAGAGAGAGAGAGAGAGAGAGAGAGAGAGACTAGTCTGGCCTGCACTTGATTTAATTTGGTCACTGATACAGTGGCCAAGCACTTGTGCTGCTCCTTATTTTTTGGGACGTAGAAAAACAAAAAATGGCTGTAAGGAAGCACACACTTTGAAAAACTTGCGTGTTATCTAGGCTATTCAAATTCAATACTGATGCTTATAAAACTCGAGAGCCCTGGGTCAAAATACTAATGCAGAATACAAAATACTAATGCAGAGGCAAGGAATTTGGGTCTGAAAGCCTGGACCGTGCCACCCGTTATCCACTTGATGAACACAAAATGAAATAGGAAGACCCTTGTAAAGCATTTGCTGAAGATATTTAGCTTACTGACTCCCATAAAGGATGACAGTGAGTGCTATAATTACGACTCCACTACAGAGAGCAAAGAGGAGAGTGGAATCTAACTGTAAGCACACAGCCATATGCAGGGAGTGTGAGGGACTCAGACAGATGGGCCCTCCGCTGGAGTGGGGGACAGCTTGCGCGGTAATGAATGTAAAATGAGATATGGGGATAGAGTCTGGCATGGCTAATAAGTCATTTAATCATCGGCAGCTGACCGGCACATGGGCACCAGTTTTGCTGCTACCTTCGCCCTTAAATGTTATGTGATGAGAAGTTATTTCCTAAAAAAAAAGTACGAGTTCTCCACCATTATTTGAACTCCTTATTTCTACCTGAATCAGGGGTAGCATTGCAGGTATCCTTGCAGCTTTAGGCAAAGACATAATTCTGTTCTCCAAACTAGAGTTCTAATAAGGTTTTGAAGATTATTCGGATTGGGGTTCAGAGTAGGCCTTTTGTAATTAAAATGATCAAGATAATTTAACACAATCTATTTAGCTAGGTCACTTCCAATCCATTGTTAACTAGCTAGTAATTTCCTCCAGAAAAATAGCGCTCGTTTTTATCATCTTCCCACAAGTCACTAAATAATTCAAAGGTTTGATGCACTAAAACGTGTGCTTTGCGATGGTTCCTTTCCAGTTAAAATTTCTCCCATTATCACCTTAAGGTAGTTGCATCCAGATTGGAACGCAGGTTATAAATACCTCCCAAACAAAGCATTATTTTTCCCCCCTGTGCTCTTCAATGCCCAGGTTTGTCTTCGTACCAACCTGTAACCTTCTTCTTTTGCACAAGCACCCACTTTGTGTTGTGCAACTTTAATGCACTCTGACAAGTTAATAACGTCACAATTAAGTAAATGCTCAACAGACGCCCTGTTCGCTCTGGTGTGATTGAGATAATGGACGTGTATGACATGACCTCTGTTTACCAGTGGCACAGACCTCGTTTGTGAGCGACAGGCACGGGGAGACTGAGAAGATGGGGGTCATTTGGGGTGCGAGGGGCATGATTAGGGAATATTTTGAGGTGGGGGTGTAGGGTGAAAGTAACAAACAAAAAAAAACAAAAAAGGGGAGGAGGTACTGCTTTTTCTCTTTGCACCACAACACTGGCATGTTGTCCTCTTGCTTTTCTCTTGCTCTGTCAAAACTATTTCTGGCTTGAGAAAGAAAGTGTTTACTCTGTGGCCTGGTTCGCTGGAGTCACGCCGTGTTCCCACCGAGCAAATCCACTGTTCCCTATCCAAAATGGTTTGCATATTTTCCCTGTAACACAAGGCTTAAAAAGGATGAGGGGGAAATCAAGAGGGTGGGGTGAGAGGGGTTGGGGAGACGCTGCTATTATTACTGGATTTACATGCAGTCAGCTGCTCGCTCCGTTTACGCAGCTTTTCTGGAAACAACACAGAGGATTCTCTCTCGAAACTGTCGCTGTTCAAGAGGCCTGGCAAACCGCTCTTGTGGTCTAAGCTTTAAACAGGGTGCTGAATATTATGGGTCTGAAAAATCACAGATTCTCCAAAACGGCCCCATTAGCAAACACAGAGGGGTTTCCTGGTCCATTCCACCTGCTCAGGCTCATACCAGCATTGTTCTTTGAGGTTCCAAATGCTATTCATAGCCACTCACACTGTGCAACTGCCACAGGCAGCCTAGAACTTTCCTCCCGTATCATATACACCTCTCATCAATTGAGTGTGCTAAACTGAGCTCTCTGCTACATATCATATCTTGATGCTAAAACAGTGACTCCAACCAAAGTAAGACTGAGATCAATACACCTTACACGCTATATACCGTTAAAGCCCCTTTAGCAACAGTCACAAAAGCATCTTTTTTTTTTTTTTTTGCTTTCTAATCCCAAGAGATGAGTGAAGTAACTTCAAATTGGGCTCTGCCCTTTAAAGTAGGTCAAACTCGAGCAGCACTGGAGCTGTGCGTCAACAACAGCACATGATGTTTTTCTCTCAGTCTTGGCACCAAACACTACTAACTATTTTGGTGCCTTAACTAGACACTGTTTTAAAGGCCCAGTGTACACAGATGTCAGAGCGAGTGACACCTATCCAAAGAATGCCAGCCACATAACCGGTGCTGTTACTGGCTTAGCTGCTCATTTATATCATCTTACTTTTGATTGGTTACTGAAATGAGATTAGTTCCAGCAAAGCCAGTTTTCTCTGGTTACTGGAGGAGGACTGAAGAATAAAAGTAAGTTAGCAAAATCTAATTTGCACAATCTTCACTTTACCCCAAATGTGTCTTCCAAGATGAAGTGAGACTTCTATTATTTTTTAGCGACATTACAGGGTGCTTGCTCTTTTTATTCAAGGAACCAAAAAAAAAAAAATCCATTTATTTCAAACCTTTTTACCCAGCTTTTTCTGGATTTTTTTTCACTTACAGTGCCGGAAAACAGAACACGCGATTATCAATGCTCATATTGTATTTGTGGGTTTTTATGGTTATTAGTCTGTTTAACCAGTCACTTGAACCAAAATGCTTTAATCCACATGTCAATAACTCAAACAATTCAGCCTATAAATACTTAACAGACATCCATTGACGTACACTGATTCATTGTTTAAAGGCAGGCTACATTTACATGACCATGTAATAGATCCAGTCAATAGATAATAGATGTTACCTTGAGTGTACCACCTCACTGACAAAGAAAGGTACGGGTTAGTATTTTATTTTTCCTGAGTTAGTAGCTGAAGTGGAAACCCAAAGAAGCAAAAAATGTTTACGGTGATTAAACGGCATCTATGTTATTAATAAATTATCAAATATTTAAATGTAATAAAGGTTTAAATAGTAAAACACCGTAATTGTTGTTTGTTGAGGGTCAGCTTCGTTTTTTTTTTTAGGCTGTAGTATGACAACAGCTGAATTCTCTGATGTCAACACCACATGCTGGGAACTACAATGGTGTCCATTGAACATCTGGTGATGCCCATGGCCTCAGAAAACTGGCAGAGTTCACTGCTGCAAGGTGTTTGCTAAAACATGCTAACTATCAAAGTACAAGTGTGACTTTTGTTTAGCCATTTCTAACTTAACACTTCTGCGATGTAATCGAATATTCACAGGGCATGATCCGTGAGCAGATGGTGTTGATTTCAAAGTCAGTGGGAAAGTAATTATTTCTGAAAATAAGCTATTAGCTATTTACTTTGTTGGGCAGCCATTAAACTTGTGCCAAACATGTTAAGTTTTCCATGAACGACTTGGATCACGAAGGCTTTTCCAATAACCCAGTCATGGAAGCCAGTCCATTTCAGCAGCAGTGGCTCTGATAACATTAACGGAAATGACCGTTGCTCCAAGCACGTCAAGGGCCTTTAGTTTGAATAGCTGCCAAATTGAAAACCGAGACCTGGATGTTTACAACGGCATGAAAACTTTTGCCATGACAAACAGAACCTCCGAGCTGGCAGTCATTAACTATTTATAAAGTGGGTGCAACAGCGAGTTACATATCCACTAGAGAGCATGTGTGCATGCATGTGTTTGTGTGTGTGTGTGTGTGCGCGCATGTAAACAGAAGATTGGGGTGACGGTGACAATTATGCATGCAAAGATTTTGGCAAAAAGGAAGAAATATGACTAAAAAAATTCCCCTTCAGGTTACAGGCTTTACAGGGTGCACAAACATATGGGTGAGCATATTGAGGGACTGGGAGTATATGTGAAGGGGGTGGAGGACCAGTTGTATCCAACTTGCCATGCGATATAACACATTTAAAATATAAGCCTGGTAGCCACAGAGGAGGCTGGCCTTGATGCTGCTCAGTTCCCTGGCAGGAGGACAAACTCCCTGCAACTCACTGCCCGTATTTTGTTTTCTCCTCCAGACTCCAGTTCTATATTTAGCAAGGCTTTCCACCGTTATGCCTCTCTGATCGTTAGCCCCGTTTAACCCCTCTTTACAACAGCCATACTGGTCAAGGCCCTCTGGAGGCCCAGTATGTAAAAACTAGACAAGCTGAGCCCTTCCTGGGATCTGGTGATGTAGTGTAGGAGGCTTGGATGAAGAATGGAGAGAGTGATTTTAAAGGGTGTTGTGTTTCAAAGAGCCACTGGGTTTTTCTGTTCTGAATATATGATGTTTAAATAATTTCAGTGTGAATTTGCTCATATTGGGCTTACCTTAACCCTTCTGCATCTAATTCACCATTCACTCACCAGTCATTTAAATGTAAATAAATGAAGGTAGAGTAAAGTACAAACCTACTGGATTACCATGGCACAAAACAGCTAGATTAGCGATTGCTTGCAAGTTTAAGCAATCGCTATCACATCACACTGCAGGAAAGATAGATCGGTTGATATCTGATATCCGACAACAATTATGGCTTAAGATTACCTAGGAACTTAATAACATGATTAAACAAAATTTTTTACACCGCAGCAAGCCTTGCCAATTCTGACTGCAGACTCAGAACAAATTTTATTTATTCGCATGTTAAACTTAACGCTGAATTTATACGCATTTTATATTATACGTTATCTGTTACAAAGCTATGTGCATGTGTAGAGCATGTGCGGGTTAATGTCAGCACATTCAGTCTTTTAATTACACAGCTTGCGTTTTTAACAAGTTTTAAATTATTTCCATCTCAGCACAACCTCATCCAAGTGTGATTATTAAGTAAATAGTGAGAAGAAGAGTTTGTGACCACAGAAAAGTCACACAGCATTTTGCATTTGCTCGACATTCGGAAGAAAGGATGTTCTGGTTGAAAATAACATCAAATGTACACAAGATCATTATTCGCAATGCCTTTAATTGTCCTATAATGTCCCCATTATTAATAAACACTGCTTGGGAATAACCTTTTCCTCTTATTACCCTGTGGAACTATCTTGTGTACCCTGTGTGGACAGAGGGTTTGTATATTACAATCACACCCCCAGTGTCACCCATATAAGGATGGGTCCCCCTTGAGTCCGGTTCCTCTCGAGGTTTCTTCCTTTACCAATTTAAGGGAGTTTTTCCTTGCCACTGCTGCCTGAGTCACCTCAGACTTGCTCATAGGGGATAAATACATACAGATTGTGAACTATATATATCTAATAATAATCTAGAATTTTTTATTCTGTCAATTCTTTTTCTTTTATTATTTGTTATTTCCTTTATCATTAATTATGTTTACCTTCTGCTCTATGTTTATGTTCTGTAAAGCTGCTTTGAGTCAATGTCTATTGTAAAAAGCGCTATACGAATAAACTTGAATTGAAACTTGAATTGAATATGTTCGGAATAAATACAGAAATACACCCAAGTTTTTAGTTTAATGCCTTTGTTAGCCATACAACCAACACAATTATAAATACATTTAAATCTGTAACATTAACTAAGGTTATTTAATTGCACATGCAGTGCATCATGACTCATACAAACATGCTCAGAAATGCAGAGTAATCAGAGACTAAATGTTTACATGACAATATTCCATTTAACTGACTGGATATGAATTTCATCTGGCTTAATCTATGCCGACCCGACTGTATACATTATCTTTTTTTATGCTGATTGAGTTATCAGACGGATTATTTATGGATTATTAGGCTGCATGTAACCATAGTTACTGTGGACTGTTAGACTATGTACGTGTGTGTATGCATGTCAGGGTGCTGGAACATTTCGTAAGGGCAGACAGTTGAGGGTGAAAAGTCTGAGCATGGCACGATCCCAACATACTGATACCACATGCATCAACACATCAATAAATCCCTCCGTCCCGCCACCCTTTGCCTCACTTCTTCCTCACCCAGCGGCCTAGCGGAGGTCATCATTCCTGGGATGGCAGCATGTCAGCACAAAGTCCGTACTGATGACAACCAATACAAGCAGGACGGGGGGAAAGTGGGTTAGTTACACTTCCACTCCGCATGCTGGCATCTTCTCAGAGCTTTCCCTTAATGTAACAATGTTATTGTGGGAAGGTTAATAAACAAACCAGCCCAGCCAAACTCATAACAAGGCTTTTCTGTTCCTGTACCCATAACTCTCCTCTTCAAACCAATAAACAACTTGAGGGAGCCAGCAAACTTGGGACAAACACCCCAACTCCAAAGCTTTTCCAGGAAGTGATCATCTAATATCTGACATGCCAGGGAAGAGACCAGGCTCATCTCTACACACATGACTGTGACCGGAGAGTTTCATCTGTTTATAAATACTCAGAGCTGCTGGTATTACATTGCTTAATGCTTGCTCATGTAAACACACTTACAACAGTTTTACCATGGAGCCTCTTAACCTGTAGCTAGCAGAACAGCTCACAGTTATAATATTTTATAAACTGTGAAGAAAAAAATACACCAAATATACAATCTAAAACAGGATACAGTGTGCAATAAAAAACATGAACAAAAAATATTTAAGTAACCTTCATGAACACAACCATTAGCTATTCAGCCAGTAAATGTGACAAAACATCAGCCATTACTCTAGAAATTACTTTGTTTATCTACTGTTAACTAGCAAGCTAGAAACATTGAGTAAGCATTTACTCATAGGAGCTAGCTAGTTACAGGTCAGAAAGTGAAAAACAAAAACAACAACAACAAAAAAAAAACCACCACTACATTTCAGTTTTTGACCAAATGAAGCAGTATTTCATGTAGTCTATGTAGGAAGAATGACCAAACAGCTAACATAATGTGGATTAGCAACCTAGTTAGCTAAACTATAGTAAGTTTTTTTTTTAAAACATTAATTCATTGCTAAATGCAATTTGTAGAGATTGAACAGCAGAAATGACCATCTATTTCCTGTCAAAAAGGTAGGTATGATGCTGCAATCCAGCACCTGTTATTCTGAAAAGTAGCTAAAGATCTGAATTACAACAGGTTTTAAGTCAGAACACAATTCATTTGTTACAAAAGTAAAAAAACAACCAACAAATTTAGATAATTAATGTAGTTTTAATGTAGCACAACTATTTTAACCCCTAAACTCCTAAATTATTCAAATTATTAAAAGGGGACAAAAATTAAAGATTAAATTCCAACAAATGACTATTTTCCTTTTAGACTTTTGGCCAATACAAGGCTGAGTATATAACCACCTAGGGCCATGCCCAGGAGTATGTTTTGTGTGTGAGAGTGTGTGAAAGTGTGTGAAAGTGTGTGAAAGTGTGTGAAAGTGTGTGTGTGTGTGTGGGAGAATTTCTGACCTGTGTGAATCTGTCTGTGTGCTTCCAGATCTTCTTCTTTCTGGAATTGAGCTCCACACTGGTCACACACGATGGCCTTCTCTCCAGCTGCACATAAAAATCAAATTTGACAACATTTAGAAAAAAACATTAGAAATTCAGCCATGATTAAAAAATGCATAACATGGCAACCCAATACACTATTTATGGTCATAAAATGTGGACGTGCAAAAAGTGTCGCAATCGGAATCCAAACACAGGAACTCGGGCTGCTGTCTCTTGTTTGTTTGTTCAGATGAGGTTATTATGGGTCAGAGCTCTCTCCGACGTACTACATTCATTCTCTCCATTGAAGGCACGGCACAGGGTGAAGCGCATGCATTATAATTATTGTTATTATTATTTTTATTACCATCATAGCATGGCCTGCTACAATGCCAGCACCAAATCTGATGATTACAGCACCACAGCAACCAAAACAGGAAGCTGTAGTTAATATAACACAGTGTGATTGAGTTGAAGCCAAAGCCTGTTTTGCAACCATTATGAAGTTACAAAACATACTGTACTCTCGTGTGAGACAGGAAGAAACACCTTTCAGTTTTATTAGAGAAATAAATAGTGCAATAACACATTTGATGGCATGTTTAAAAAAAAATAAACTCTTGAACCGACATTTGCAATTCATAAGAAAACACATGTTTAAACCAACAAGTAAGGAGTGCTGGGCTAAAGCCTAGTTTATTCTTTCAAAAAAAAAAGAACAAATCAAAAATTCTGGAAGACTGAAACGTTCATGTGGGAGTTTCCTAGCTATTTGCAGGTTGTATATCATACAAGAACGGAGGAGCAGCAAACAGTGAGCAGAAATATTTAAAAGTTATAACTTTCTGTCCAACAGTATAGTAGTATGCTTCCATAGAGATGACGATGCAGTTTGTTGTAGAGAAAAAAAAGATAAAGTCCCTTTAAACCGGCTACACAAAACACTCGATTGCATTGTCGATTATTGTTTATTTTTACATTAATGAATTACAAAAAACTGCGGAATCTTTCAAGTGGGGTGGCTTTTTGGAAGGAGTCTCCAGTGTAGACAACTTTATGTTGTCTAACACAGGACTGTGTGTGTGTTTTGGCTGTAATTTTTGTCTCATTTATTTCAATTGGTACAAAAGAGATGCTTGTAATGGAACAACTCTTTGTAGCTGTTATAACATATGGAAAAAGGAAAGCTACACAACATTAAGCAAAACTACACATGGAGAAAACCTCACATTAAACAGCCCCCTTTTATACTCCACTATTAGCCAGTCACCACAGAGGTGGGCAGGATGACCAGATTTCTGATTCAGAGATAGAGTTTAAGCAAACAAAGCCACATTGGAAGTGTTTTTCCATCAGTCCAAAGACTTTGGAAGCATGTCGGAAAGCCTTTAGTTGGGCACAGGGATCAGCACTAAGGGTAAGAATCAACTCCACATCTGGGCTGTTCAGGTACTGCAGCAACTTCATGTAGACCTTAAATCATCACATTAAGTAGCAGCGAGAGTTACAAGCCTTAAATCCCACCAGCGACATAAGCAACAGTGGATCATTATCTGGAATGGGTTCATACAGAATGCAGCAACGCAGCAGGGGCGTGCATTTAGGCCGCAGAAAGAAAAAAAAATCACAAAATTAAAGTGATAAATTCTAGCCTCTCTCTTTGATCAATAGGTGCTTTTCTGTTAAGTAGGGTTGAGGGAAAAAAAGTGCAAGAAAAACACCTCAGTTAGGTTTGGCATGATATCTTCTAGCTGCTAAACCCCTTCATCACCCTGCCTGCTCTGTTTTTTCAGGGCTGTGGTGCAGAAAGCAAGCAGAGGGCCAAGGCTAGAAATAACTGGCTCTCCAGCACAGAAAAAGCCGTGGCTATAAAAGAGCTGTTTTCTAACAACTTCCACTTCCTCCTCCGCACCTCCTTGGAGTTGCCACAGCGGGGCCAAACCTGACATAATGGGCCCTTACACAACTGAGGTTCCCAAGAAGCAAAGGAGAGGTGCCACGTGCCACACTAGCCTGTTCCCTTTTCACTTCCCCTCTAAAATATTGCACAACTGGAAGAGAGGGATTTACTGCCTCTAAAGAGGACACTCGTGCTGATTGCTCGTGTTGCCGAAAAGAGAGGCCTCGTGCATGAGTGTATGAGTGTGTAAAATGCCGACAGCATCCAGAGTGATGAGTGCACAGAGATATAGCCCACAACTAGAGTCCGATTACTCTGCACCGAACAAAGGAACAGAATCTGCTACAAAAATACAAAGCCAGTAATGAAGAGACAGTCAAGCAGTTACAGACATGATTCCTCATCAGGCGCCCTAATCGGCTTGGTCTCCGTGTCTCCAATGGGGCTGTGAATACGCCACAAACAAAAACACATCCTAGCTGCTCTCTGAGCCTACACAAATTGGTTATATAAGACAGTACGCTTGGTAGCAAAAAAAAATCCATAAAAAAAAAAAAAAATCCATAAAAAAAAAACCAAAATCAAACGCACACACATACACACACACAAAAATAACCAGAGCTCCGTCAGAACAATGCGTGCAGACGGCATGCTCTGACTCTTTTCTTCAACGGTAACTCTCTGTGCTGTACAGTTTTATTTACACTACCCTCTTATCAGTCACACAGCAGTACGGAGGCTGCCAATTGGAAAGGACAGCCAGGAACTGCATGTTCCCTCGCTCAAGTAGATGTGTACTGCAGGCAGAGCCCCCCTTTTTTATTAACCAAGACAAAAATACTGGGAGACTGCCAAATTTCCCTTATAAACACACACACACACACACCCCAATTGGAAAACAAGTCCACAGGACAGTTAGAAACAATAATTAAAAAAAGGCTATTAACATAAAAAAGAAAAGATATGAAAAGATTAAACCATTGAAAAGATTGAAGCTACTGTCGACAACAGTCCAGAAAGGGAGTGTTTAGGCACAGACCAAAAGCAGACAAATATTGACAGAGCAAACACACTTACACATCCAAAATGAGTTTAGAGTTTACATTCTTAAAATGAATATTGGCACAATGGTTCACTCTTGTTTTATGGAAGCTAAATCTCATAATCCATTTTGCATGCTTAGATTAAAGAGAAAGAGAGAGAGAGAGACAAATAAAGACAGAAAGGATGGAAGGGTGGGTGCAGGGTTTCTGAAAGCTTTTCTCTGTACTAGGCAGTTGTTTTAGCTCTTAGGTCCTGAGGTACGGAGTGTATTCAAGTTCAGACACAGCCTGACACAAGGCAAGCGAGATTTCAGGACCTCTGTGGTGTCAGCCACTTCTGATGTCTTGAAGTCTGATCTCCATACATGGGTACAAAGTAAACGGTGTAAGTACAATCCCACCAGTGTGCTGGCCTGCAGCCTTCTGCCCCCAAGCTACAAAAGGTCAAAGGGCCCATGTGTTTTCTGCTTCCTTCCTCACCCCCTCGAAATATCGGCCTTTGGTTATTTAAATTATGACACAGGACTATACTTGCTGTGCTGTGGTGCCAAGACAAAGACCTTATAGAAGTGGAGGAAACAGAAGCCAAAATCTGGGCGGAATCAGCAGGACAGGGCCAAGCTGGTGTGAAGTGACTGAAAATGAGGGCAGACCTCCCGGATTTCTTTACCACCAGCCCCGCACAGATGACCGCTGTTTTAATCCATTTCATCCAGACAAGCATGATCATGATCAATCCCAAGCTGTAATGGCTATTTATATGTAGAATGGTGAAGGCAATGGATTACATGGGTTCCAAATAGGACCAAGTTTTTTTTTCCCCCCCAAGCATGATCACTGGTCTTTGTAATGACCCGTTCCTGGGCATTCGGGTTCAAGCAGGACACACAATGAAGACATCTTTGGTCTAGGAACCGATACCTTCATGGCAAAAACGGAATAAGAGGTGAGCTCTGGTGCCTGATCGATAGCAGTGAGGTTGGCTGTAAGTAGAGCTCTTCCCACAAGCTCTCTTATTTATTCTGGCAGAACCTGAGAGGATGACCACACCGTGAACCCTTCCCCAAACGACCACTGAAACTTCAGCAACCCGCTGGATACAGCAATTGAGGTGCCTTTACAGTGCTGTAAATGCCTTTATGGCTAAAGACAGAGCAGTAGGAGGCCTGGCCATGCTCTTTCCTCATTTACAGGCTCTTAGTAGCATGACGAAATATCATGACTGAATGGGTTGCTATGAACAAGAGATGGGCAAAGACCAAAAAGTGAGAAGTGTCCATGGCACAACAGTGATTATATGCTTCTGCAACTGAAAAAAAAAAAAGCAAGCATGTGGAGACTTATTGCAGGCCTGAGGTTGTTTAAGATGTGAGAAATACCTACCAGGAACTCACAAATTCACTCGTTCACTAGCCACTTAGCGAGCTGCACATGATCCAGACGATCGGGGAGTCAGGCAGCAGAGCCTGCTGTACATGTGCTTTCTCCACAGGTCAATAACTTGTAAAGATTTAGCGTTTAGGGCCCATTATTTCCTGCTTTCAAGTCACACATTGTCAAAGGCAGTCTATGCTTTTATTAAGGCCCAGGTCAGAAACCTTGGGGTGGAGCCAGTAGGAAACACAATGCCCTATGGGACAGTAACTAGGACATAGGAACCAGAGTGGGAACAATTACTTATTAACAGTTTTTGGCTTCCACATTTGACACAAACAGTTTCTCTAAACTAAAAAAAAAAATCTTCAAAGGAAAACCTCAGATATAACGCTGAAAGATCTGCATGCATCCAAACAAATTAGCGAGCCAATGAAACGACTACAACAAAACACAGAACTTAGTTAATGGAAAATCCAAAAAAAAAAATAAAAAAATGAAAACAGGACATGTTGAAAACATGCAGAGCTGTTTAACTGCTCTCAGGTGCGGTGATTTACATAGTTGTTTATCGTTTGATTCCAAGTTTTTTTTTAGGTATGTCCAAAAAAAAAGTTAATTACCAACAGGTTAAAATGGAAAAAGACATCCTTCCTTAGTTAAAAAATACAAATAATAAAGAAGAGAATGAGCCTTTAAGTCAGGGGAAAAGAAAGAAAAAAGGTCACTTCCATAAATGTCCTTTGTTCACAAATGTGGACAGTGTGACGAATCCCCACCAACTTCCTCACTAAACCTTTTTTTTTTTAACAATGTCCTGACACACATTCCAGCCCTTCCTCCCAGTGTCGTCCCTCTGAGACTGTGTAACACTCAAGTAACATCATGATCTTATGCTCTAATAGATAAACATGCACAAGCCTGGATCATCTCTGGTCAGGCTTTAGTCACACTTTCATTATATTTGATGAATTAGCCTTGCTTTAATAAATAGCCCATGTTGATCTGCTGTTACTGCAAGATAAGATAGTTATTTTTCCTGCCCCAAAGATTCCTCTTCTACCACAGACATTTGGGCAATGACGCATCTTTGTATTAATATGAATGGCAAATCAGATTTTGATCAATTTATGATTCGATTTAGTATTGAGGCATGTCCAATAAAAATGTTCGTTCCTGTTATTATAAGCATTATATCAGTTTTTCTTGAAGACAAAAATAGTCAGCTTGTTACCAAGAAATTAGTTCGGTCATGAAGAAAGCTGTTACAAAGCACGGACACTGGAGACTCCTTCCGTAAATGTTTAAGGGCTTCAGAATAGCACAACACAGAACCCCTATCGTCTGGAGATCAGTGGCCAGGAACCTCGAGAGAGTAAAAGTGTTCGTACCTGATAGGCTGTCATGAATAAATTAGGGAGAAAATATTGTACTGTATGTTAAATAAGTAACTCCCTCGCTATTTTTTCTTCATTAGAAAAAGCACATTTTTAATGCATGTATAATTAATCTGATATTACGTGGTGTCTGGTATTACGAGTCGTTACTATCGAAATGTGCATAAATACAAACCTGTGATTTACGTTGTGGATAAAAAAAAATACTGGGCTGTGCTTTTGTAGAAAACTAATCAATACCGCCTGACAATTTAGCCATGTGGTCTGCTACGTTCTTTTTTTTTTTTTTACCTGAAACTGTACTGAGTGAAGAAAAAAAAGCTCTGCCTGCTCAGTTGCTGTCTATTAAACATTAATTGCCCACATCAGTGTGTTTTAAAATTAAATCCACCTCGAAGCGAGGTATTTACAGAGCGCCTAAAACTGAGACCGCTGTATTAGTATTCAGGTCCATGTATGTGTTTGCAACAGTAATAACACAATATGCACGGCTGCTATTCATGCTGCACCTCCCAGTGGAATGGGAAGCATAAAAGCAACCCTTGTGTGTCCTGGCTACTTCCAGATGGCTTTGGGACTGCTTTTATCTTTTTTTTTTCTCTCTATACTCCAGCTTTTTTTTCCCCCCACATGAAAGCGCTGTCGGCAGATATTTGCTCCGCGCTTCGTTCGCTCCTCATTCGAAATATAAAAGTTTCAAAGAGCATTTCACGAGGGAGCTCTGCCATAAATGGGATTCATAGCTTTTTAATCTGCGCTAAGAAATTGATCTAAAAGTTTCCCAAAGCCATCGTCCCAACTTACATAACGCAATAAAAGTGTGCCTCGGAGAGCATTTACTTTTATTGCCATTTCATGGGAAGTAAATCATGTTTCCTCCAATTTTGCCCGCTACACATACGCGCATGGATGTGCATACCAGAGACTGACCAACATGCAGAGCACACAGATATTCTGGGAGTCTAAGAGTTCTGCTTATCATGTCACTGACATGGGGAGTGTAGAGGCAGGAGGGAATGCCATTAGTCATGAAATCCTTAATTAAAACCATTGCCACTTGCACACCCGCTCTGAGGACGACGAGGTAAACCTGGGAGCATGGAGTACATGTGTAAATCCAGGTCTGAAATAAGGCAGCCTGTGGAGGGAGAGGCAGACAGAAACAGATGGGTTACAATGGGATACGCAGGATGGAGGCATTTATCACGCTACAGCACACACTCCGTCTTCAGAGTCTCCTCCCAGATAAAGGGCAGGTGAGGCTTTGGTGGAAAGATGTGCTGAAGGACGTCAACAGTATTGTGTGTGTGTGTGTGTTTGTGTGTGAGGATGGAAGCGGCACAGCAGCTGCCAGCGCATTCCTCTACTTATTTAAGCACCAGCGATGGATGACCCCGTTAATCGTAATCTAATAATCTAAGTAATGTTGGAGATGCTGTTATGCCATTACATGCACACCATTAGGCATTTTTCCACTGAGGAGCCAAGAAAATTAGCCCAAGATATTAAACCCCAGGCTACAATTTCCATTATACTGCCTTTGTCGCCAGTGTCAAAACCAGGACCAGACATGATACATTACATTAAAATGGTACTTTTTATGGCAGAAGAATTAGAAGGCAAAGTTTGGAATTCGGAATTCATCACATCGTATTTCACGGATTATATTTTTCTATTTTGCGTCCGTCTGGACGGCTGCTCAGATGCTCTTTTTAGCTATTACCTCAGAAAGATCAGCAGCTGTTGATTCATTCCCCAGAATCATGAACTTGTCTAATGACTTCATCATGAATAATGAACTTGTTCGACAGTTTTTCTTTTCAAACTTGATCAGATTTGTGCTTAGACATGCTACTGGCTTGTGATCAATAACTGACACGGCAGATTTGCTTTGAATTTTTAACCAAGTTTGAAGGATCCCATTATTTATCATGGCATAACTGCAAAGATTTAATCTGACAGGTTTTCAAAGTCCTACATCGGCAGAGCAGGTGTTGATTGAAAATGACAACTATTTGTAGTTTATTTCCAGTCTGCTTTTCTACGTCTTAGACAATCTTGTTTTTGGCTCCCCTTTGAGATGCTAAAATCGTAGTTAGAAACATTTGGTGATGTTTGAAAATGTTACCAAACAGAAATGCTTAAATGTCTGGCATTAGAGGTGTATACAGTGTCCTTTCAGGTATTATCACTTCCTGTTTTGTACCACACCCCTATATTTTGATGGACAGCCTAAAATAGCCATGCATCGTCTGCTTTTCTGGAAACCAACACGTTCCAACACGTCAAAACAAAAGCATTTACTGTAAGTGGATGTATAAGCTTTGAGAAATGGAAAGTGATATAATAAATCCATACAGTGTGGCAGTCGACTCATCACGCCTGACAGAGAGGACTGGCCTTGCTGATGAAAGGAGTATGGCCTTTAAAACACACACACACACACACACACACACACACACACACACACACACACACACACAAAAACAACAAATCCATACTGGCCACAGGCTCCTTTCCAATCTATTTTCTGCTCAGCTGGTTTTAAATGAAGTTATTATGACTCATTAAAATGCCCGCAAGCTTGTGGAAGTCGGCCAATTACAATTTAAATTTAGCCTCCCCTCACACCCGCCCCATCCTCTCCAAATCCCCCTCTCATGCCTGCACCAACACACCACACGACTACAGCTCAACCACTGGCTTACAGCTGCCATCAAAGCCTGAATCTTTGGACGCAAGTTCAGCCTAATAAACAAACAAATCATCATTTTTTCCAGGGAGCTCGCCAAAGGAAGGAACACCAGGAATCTGAACCACACTGCCTTAATTAATGTTGCTTAAAACCCTCAAAACTGCTTAACAAAGAGACTGAGATTTTCTCTCCGGACACTCGTCTGGATTCTGTGAATCAGTTACAGGATCTTGGTTTGGCTCCTATCTGGTCAGCCGAAGTCATCAAACACGCTGTTGCGCCATCGAGGCTAAACCTAGATATGGTTTAAAAGTATTTTTGTGGCTGCTTCCACTGTTTATCCCCCTCATAAAACAATAAAAAGGTAAGACAGTGGATAGACTTAAGCACCTCTTCCAATGCCACTGATGTCAAGGTCCCTGACTTACTGAACACTGTCTGAACATCCAATTCACTTAAATCTTTTCTTATATAACCGTTCTGAAAACAAGGGCATTGTTTCCATCCTTCAAGCAAGGAGTGGCACAGACGGAACAAACGTCTTCTCCCTTGTAGTCACGCCTGTGAGCCTTTCGCTTTATTTCTCAGCCTGCGAATGGCGAGTGCACGTGTGCATGTGTGTGTGTGTGTGTGTGCGCGTCTGTGTGTGTGTTCTGCTGTCTCGCTCTCATTTTCCAGCAGAACAAATTAATCCGTGCCCTTCCAGCAACGTTCCCTCCTTTTTTTTTTTTTTTTTGACAGAGGCTGCTCAGAGGAGAAAAATGATGAAGCAAATCCAAAATTCAATTGCCTGTGTTCTGTTTTAGAAGGCACACAGTGTACTGTACAGACCATAAAACTCCCAAACAGCCTCCAGACGCTGCTGCAATCACCCTCCATCAAAACACTTTGTCTCGCATACAAAAATAAGACCCGGCATTGAGCTGAATACCAAATCAGCCCACCGGGGCACTTGCTACTTAGCAACCAAAAGGGATTTAAAGCTGCAATACCCGACAACAAAGGAAAAAGATCGGGATCTTTTACAGGGTATTACGGCTGGTCCTACAGTTTTATTCCACGGTTCTAATCAGAGATGTTAGCTCCACAGTTCTTCGCATTTCCATCGTAGTATTGTTAAAAAAACTACCCCCCCCCCCTCCCGGATATTAGAAGGAAAACAATAAGAAAGACCAATTGAAAAACCTAACAGTTGATTAGAACAGTGATTATAAATGTTGCACTCTAAACGCTGCTCTAAACTGTGGGCTGGATTAAATTTACGCTCTTACTCCACCAAACCACAAGAAATCAGATCTCCGCTTAGACATGTTACTGGTGTGTCATCATCAGCTGAGATGGCAGTTTGGTTTATGAATTTAAGCCAAAGTGGAAAGATCCATGCATTTATGCAGAAGTTAGTTCTGACATGCCGAGAAAAACTTCTAAGGATAAAAAGCACTCTCTAAATGAAGTGCTGGAGAAGGTGTTTTACTAACGAAAGACACAAAGATTGCTATTAGGTTCTCTAATGCACTATGAGATTTAGGTTTAAATAAATAAATAAATAATCTCGGTAACAGAAACGCACGTTTGTAGTCGAGTGTTCAAGGGTTAGAAAGAGGCTTGCTTTAGATTCTGCTCAGGGCAGATAGTCTGGAGGGTTCATTAAAGGCAGATAAGAGCATGGAGCAATACACCGTAGACAGCGAGTGATGTGCTCAATGATGGCAAACATCAAAGGCATCACCGGCAAACAGACAGCTTGTGTACGCTGGTTAGAGCCCGGCATTAGAAAAGGGAACACGGCTTCACATTTCTCAGTCCATGGGAATAAATTCTTTTAAGCTTTTCGATGAAGGCCAAACTTGCTGCCCAATTACAGCACCATTACCCTGACGCCTAATCATCTCTCCTCTCCTGGCCCTCATAATGGAGGAGATTTATGCCTCGCATAATTCAGGCGTTGTTGTAAATGGGGGTTTAATGTACATCAACAGGTCAGGGGAAAGTATTATGGGTTTAAACCACCAGAGAGAAGTTAGGGCATGCGGCCAAACAGAAGCTCAGGCCATTTATCCGCGCTGCCCGTCATCCCCCACTAATGCTCAGAGAAAAAGGGAAAGGGGAGGGAGGAGAGCGAGAGCAAGAGTGAGAGCGAAAGAGAGCGAGAGAGCACGCAAGCAGGGGCTTTATCAGCTGCTCTAAAGAATTTACATGAGAGCACACACCGCAGGGGCATTTTCCTATTTTTTTCCCCCAGCTTTATTTAGAGGCCTTTCTTCCAACCTTTTCATCCCACCCCGTTTGCACAGCTCTCTATTTTGGAATATGTGGTTTGGAAGGCAGTCAAGTTTCATTAATTTCTGGTTTGGGTACAGTATGTTCCTGGCCACACATCTGCGAGCGATCATAAATGCTCTGGAATGCTGGCAGAACATCCAGACCTGCCGGCAGTCGATGATGTCATCGCGCTGAGGGAAGATCTGGCAAGCGGCCAGACTGTGGGAGCACAGCGCTCACTGGTTCTGACAGCAAGAGAGAAACAGAGAGAATGAGGGAAAGAGGGCGCGCATGAAGGAGACGGCAAGAATAGCGAGGCAGGGACATAGAAACTGAGGAAAAACCTCTTTTTTGCCTCTCACTTGTTCCCTGAACTCCACACATGCCTCACATTTTTCAAAGTCCTAAAGCTTTCGCTATGTACAACTCTCCCCCCTTTCCTTCCTTCCTCTCACCCGAGCAGCAGGTGTCTGTCAGGTGCAGAGTGAGTTAATATTATTTTGAGAGACAGAATACTGTGATACTCTGATAACCTGTGCCTGAACCAGGGAGCTCCAAAGGTTTTTCATGACACCGTTAATGGCACTTTTATTCAAATGAACATTTAAGAGAAACCAGTCCAAATCAAGCACATTACTGAGGATCTTGTGGAAAAAGTCCCACAAAGGCACTCTTGCAATCCTGAGATAAAAGTGACAACCTTTTTGTTGTCGTTTGGAAGGTCAGGGTCAAGCCACAGCACTGCCAAGCTGTCACTGTCGGGCCCTTGCGCAAGGCCCCTAGCCCTCTCTACTCCAGGGGAGCAGTATCCTGGCAGACCCTGCGCTCTGACCCCAACTACATAACAAGCTTGGATATGTAAAGAAACAACAGTCACTGTGCTGTGATTTATGTAAGACTAATAAAAGCTGCTGCTTCTTAACTACTGATTGACCCACCTGCTATCCGAAGCAGCCGAGAAACCCACAGAACCTCAGAACTATCTCTTATTGGCTCTCAAGTGTTTGATCATTTCCAAGAGATGGAAATCCCAGTAGTACCAGTAAAGCCTTCATTGTTCCATACTTCTTACTAACTAATTGATCAGGCTGATGCAAAGCACATCTTGGACATATTCTGTGAAATGGTAGTGCACTAGTTAAGGTTCTAAACTAATGATTCAGGACTGATCTCTGAAAGTTACAGTAGCTCTGGCTATAGCTCAGAAACTTCCTGAATCCCAGACTCTGGGTAAAAGGGTCCACCTATTGATGGTGGATTTCTTTCACGCTTTTTGAGAGAACTTTTTGGTTTTGGCCATAGCCCTTTTTAGGTTATGAAATGTAATGGGTAACACCTAGCCACTGATCTACGGCTTTGACTAAAAAATTAAAACGTCTAAATGTCTATATTAGTAGAATACTTGGCAAAATGTAAAAAGGAAAGGTGATTTAATCACAGAAAATCAGCCTCCCCAAGGTGGAGCTGCTACAGGAACTAGGAACAGTGGACACTGGTGAAGAAGGGCCCTGTAGTCAGAAGTCCAAAATCAGCCTTCTGAGCTAATGAAGTGAGGTCCACTGGCTGGGTCCCTCATGAGAATAGCATACAGACTTAATCAGCCTGGGCCAGACACTCTGGCCTGCTAATGAGCGTGTTCACACGGCCCCGTGAGAGTGTGTCTGCACGTGTTCCTACGTCTGGGACATCCCGTTGCAGGTGATGAGGCAACAGGTTTGCTTTGTTCATGTCAGACGCCAGTTGTGTCACTTTGAGTGCTTTGTCTGGAGGGTTGTTTAGGAATAGCATAAGTGAGACTGCAACAGTGAACAGGTCAGGATGAAGGCTTTCAAGTTCAAGAAAGGAAAACAAAATACCTTAGATAGCGAATCATGGTGAGTTCCATGGCTGTAATCCTTCTGTCAAGTGCTGCCTCTTGTCTCCAGAAAAAAAGCGGGGGAACCTAAATATAACTCTTCTCCAGGCCGATGTGACCCAAGTCTTCCACTGAGCTTTTTGAAGTCACAAGGGGAGCTCATATAACACTAATAGCCCAGCAACACTCCAAATGGCTGAGTCACTTTTTTTTCATTGCTGTGTGCTCTCAGCCCCAGCCCTGAAGCTCCTGGACCATGTTGACCTTAAACTCAGGCAAAAACATTAGCACACGCCATTCCATTATCAGATGCTCAGAGTGGCTTGCTCCCCACCCAAGATTTCCTGCTTGTTGTGCGAGATGTTGCCCACTATGGTCCTCCCTGCGTACAAACACTAGCACAAAAAAATTCTCTGAACTGACACCATAACCACTGCCTTTGGTCAATGATTAGAGAAAAAAAAGACAAAACACTGCTGGGAAAAAAAACTGGCACAAGGTTCACTGTACATACTGTACCCTCGGCAGTGGCAGACAGCCCACACTGGCGCCCTGCCAAGTCTACAATAAAACAAACACAGAGACAGCATGCCCCAGCTGAGCGGCGAGTCGGAGAAAGGGGAGGGAGGAGGAGGATGATCAGGGATGACTGAAATGGTACACCACAATACACACTGCATGGCTAATATCATACATCTTCGCTTTCTCAGGGTTTCTGAAGCTAAAACGTGAACGAGGGAGGCTAAGCCACTTGCCTGTTGTCACTGATAAAAATCAAACCACTCAAAACAGGAAAGATAAAAACAGAAAGTTTGCAATGGAGAAAAAGAAAAAAAAATAAATCAAAGCGCTTCGCTCCATCTCGGCTCCTCTGCCACCTCTCTGTATATAAAAGTGCTTCGACTGAAAGCTTGAGCTTTACACAAGAGCGAAGTTCTCAAGAGCCTTGCTGCTGCAAACACACAAACAAAAAAATAAAGAATCAGGCTAGCGTTGCACGTCAGCTAGCAGGCGATTGCCAAAACTATTTTATTTTTTTTTTATGCACTAAAAATACATTGTCTGGAATGCTCAGTTTTTACAACTGTTAGACTGGTTGTTTCTGTTCCCTTGGTGAACATCTTGCAGAATTAGTTCTCCAAACAAAGGCACTGTTATCGTTATTATCAGAATTCTTCAAATGCCATTAGATTTCTAAACTCCACTGAAGTGCCAATATAGGGGCAAGGCATGTACAGAAGAGAGAGTACTAGAGAGGTACTGTATATTTTTCTACCAAATACAAATAAAATGTACCCTCAGGTACAGCAGTGTTTCTTGATGAACCTTAAAGATGTCACTACATTTTATTCCTTTGACTAAAAGATACACATACGCAAAATTGCTTTTCTAATTTTCAACCATAGAAAATTGATGATTACAAATTTTGACCTGTTTCATATCTTGTCCAAGGTCATTAAAGTAACATTAGTGAAGGTCTGGCTTTATTATTTAATTTATTAAATAAAAAGGTATGTGATTGGCCATGGAGAGGCTCTACTCCATGAACTGTGTTTTTCATACATTTATTACTACAATCTGCTTTTTTCAACATATCTAGTCCAATCCGCTGAAATACTTTTGCTGGACCCACATCTGGAGCCTCCTTACAACCTGTCGTACTGAGAGAACATGGTGTGAGGAGCATGGATAACTGGCTGGTGACTGACACACAGACAGATAGACGGACAGAGAAAGCGAGAGAGGACCAGACACCTGCCTTGGGTGCTAAAGTGGACATTTAGCTTCTGTCTGCACTAAAAATAAAATCGTTTTTCTTAGCCAAGCTGAGAGAGTCTATTCACCCTACATATATAGGGTAAACTGGTGGTGGAGCCACTGAGGTGACAGAGTGGCACGGCCACTAATTAATATAGTAACTCCATATCATAATATTCTGAGGAGGCAAGACATTTCCAGACCACTAGATAAAATAAGTATCTAACAATCATGAGATAATATATTGAGGACATAGTATTTACAGCCAATAAAACTTAATTTTATCTGATGTTTATATTTATGAATTTTATCTTTATATATCGTAAACATGTAACCGACAAATTTTGAACTAATTTTATTAATTCATGGTCATGAGTGATTTAAAAAAAAAAGTATATCGACTTTTTAGAATCCCAATCCCCCGATCCAGCTTTTACAAACTCTCAACATAACAAAGTATACTTTTGTGTGCATAAGAGCACACTGGCTGTGGGTCAGCATGGAACAGTGGATGAGATTCGAAACACTGCTTCCTTGTCTTTATTAGAGTGTCGCTCATAAATGTCAGCACGATGCAGGGTAGCCATCACGAGTAAAGCGCTCGTCCAATATCTCCACAGAGTCGGGTATTGAACATGCATCTTGGGATTTGAGCAGAAGCTAAAATAAACATTAGATATTTCCTTACAGCGGCATTCCTCGTGCTGGGCTGTGTGAGAACTGAATTGGGCGGCCCAGCGTGAAAGGCCATTCATCTCCCTATTTGACGTGGTTTTCAAACATTCATGTTTGAAAAAGTCAATTCTATCTCTCTGTATTGAGATATTGACATTGGAAATACTGAATTAATATGAAGCGACATGACATTAGCTTTGGTTAATAGGGACAACCTGGGCCTGTGTAGTTTTACTACCTGGTCTGATCTCATCTACATGCCTGATTACCATTCCAAAATCAATTACTTGATTAATGTGGTACTTATTATCTCAGGTTCGAGGGGGTTCAGTGTAGACCTTTACTCTGCTCTTCTGTGACTTGGTTTGAGATTTGGCTGCAGCGAGGGAAGATCCCAGAGTGGAGAGGAGTCCCGCAGCGTTTACAGACTCTATATAAACCAGATTCCTTTCGGACAGCAGGAGAGGACTTTACTCTCCTATAAAAAACCTTACCTCCCAGTAAAAAACCCAGCAGTGCAAATAAGCCCCAGTGATATAGGCAGGAGCACAATCAATAGCCTGTGTGTGTGCATTGAATTACATGACTGTTAGGCTAGCTGCTATCACACTGCTGCTGGCACACGCCTCAGTAACCATTTCCAGCATATACCCTGTGAATGCGTGATGCATGAATGAATCCCACACATACCTACGATGCAAATAAGCTTGGATCTAGTCTGGGCTAACTACCCCTACTATTTTTGTACAGTCCTCCTTTTGTTGCATCCATGCAAACATTAGCCTCTTGTGGCAATGTACTATTTCCAGCTCTGTTTTCAGACGAGCTGAGCTATATTTGGCTGTGGATGTACAGGCGGGGAGGCAGGCCCCTTCAGATGCGAGCGGGTGAGTGTTACCTGAGTGAGACAGCAAGTGCATCCTCAGGCGTAGGCTGTCTAGGAAGCGCTTGCCGCACAGCTCACAGCCGTAGGTCTTCATTCCACTGTGCAGCTTCCTGTGGAGAGAGGCAAGGCAAAACAACATCAGCGACGGCTTCACTGTCAGCAGCGTTTATTTAACTCACATAAAGACACGGCGTGCAACACCCGCAAGTACACAATGTACATGATTTGATTAGGGCGCTATGCGGTAAAGACAGAACAGTGTAATTTCACCGCGCAAATGAGACAAGAGGAACCCAGGCAAGTCGGTGACAAAATGGTGCCATGAATGGGAGCAGTAAATTATTAGCCATTGTGAGATAGAGAAACAAAAGCCTATCTACTTTAAACCTTAAAGGGTTCTTTAAAGGGTTTGTCTTTTCAAAAAAATATATGGAAAAATAAGATCGTCCATTACCCAATCAGAAAAACCTGTCAGGGAACCATTTTTAATTTATTTGTAATTCTGACCTCCAATAATACATTCAAATGGCTACTATAGGCACTATAACCAAAGCACAGTAGTCTACACTCTTATCCAAAGAACCCTTAAAAGGTTCTGTGAGGAGTTCTAAACTCCTAATTACATTCTACTTAGATTCTACTTTTTCTCTCTACTTATTTAAAAAAAAAAAAAAAAAAAAAAAAAAAGGCTAAATTTTGAACCTGTGTGGGTTTCCCCAAAGGGAACTCTTACTCCAGATTTATGCAGTTTTATTTATTTATTTATTTATTTATTTATTTATTTTTTTAAAGTGTATAGATTAAATTACCGGTTTGAACACTGACAAAACTGTTCAACGTGACCAGGGGCGGTTCTAGGATTTCATCTTTAGGGGTATTAGCGAGTGAGAATTAAAAACAAGAAGAGTTTTTATATTATATATTATATGACTACATAGTATGCCAAAAGTTATGGTTTTATTAGATGGCAAAAAGTGGATACCAAAATTTTATGCATGATGTAATGATACCAGTCTTGAATCAAATCAGTTCATGTATGTGTGCATTCTCTACAAACAGTGTGTCCAATGAATGCAGTCATTAATGAAAAATATTTAAAAAAAAAAAAAGACAAAGATCAAATCAATAAATGTTATTTTTATTTAGTATTGAATGGATTGTTTGCATTAATATTTTGTTTGTGCTACAACTCTGGTAATAAGAATAGTGACATTTCACTGCTTTTGGTTGCCGTCTTTGCGGCTTTCCGTCGATTAACGTTGTAGATAAATGCCTCCAGCTCTCACTGCACGTGCACGCTGCGAGTACCTGTGCTTCTCCATTCAAATAAAGCAGACAGCTGAAGACGCAATATTGAAAGACTACAACGCACGTGCGTAAAAGCAAAGTAAAAAAAAAATCTATACTGGATCAAACTAATAAATAATTTTCTTTCCCATGTCCTTCATTTTAACATGATTTTTCTTGTTTATTTATGAAAGTAAAAATTATGTTTTTAGTTTTAGGGTGGCTGAGATCACAGACAGGGGAGCTGGAGCCACCCTAAAAAAGGCCTAGAAGCGTCCCTGATCGTGACAGATCTCGGAGCTGCAAATAAACGTTAAAATTATTTTTTTCTCTACGAATTTCTCCAAATCCTGCCATCTGAGGCACGGCTAGCGAGATTTTTTTTTTTTTAACTCTTATGAGCACTACACCATTAAAATGAAAAGTTCTGTGTGATGTATTTGTGTAATTCAAGCAAGACCTTGCATTGACAGAACACAGAGAAAGACAAAATGCTGCTCCACATAATGCCAGATAACATTGAACACTCATTTTATGACTATGTCCATGTTTTTCCCCAAGCAAAAGATGGAGGGAGTCATTTCCTCAACTCACGGCATATAAGGCTCGAGTGCCATTGTTCATTAATGTAGACCTTCAGAGTGAATGAAGGAGCTCTTTATATGTACAGAAACATATAGATGGCCTTTAAGCCGAGATTGTGGATTTACTAAACTACAGGGATGGCTGATTTTCTAATAAAGTACCATCCTCTTTAGATTGAATTTATATACATATGGATGTATTGATGGGGGAAGTCTGTATTTTAGTGGATTAGTGGTCATGTGGCTGTGAAAAAGCTATACACTCGCCTCAGTACAAGCCTAGGTGATCGCTCTGTACACAGTTTAACTTTATGAAACGGAGAGGTGAAGTAATATGAGGACTCTACGTTTCCGGTAAATACAGTGAGTAAACTGTTCAAACAGTTAATAAATAAACCAGTGATAACATTTTTACCATTTTGACTTAAACATCATATAAAAATAGGCTGATCTGAAAGACAGAAATATAGGAATTTAATTCTGACAAAATCCATCCTTGAAAAATTCTTCACAAGTTCAATATTTACTTTTACCTTCAAGACGGACGTTGTATCATTTTTCACCTATGACTTCCTGCCTTCTGCCCTGTGACTGGTGAAAACTTCCCAAGCATTAAATAGGTCCAGATCATTAAAATATTGCATATGAATAGAGATCTTAAAGTATACAAAATCTTTACATATGACTGATGCTGACAGTAAAAGTGATGGGACAAGACAAGCAGAATATCATGAAATAAAATGTCAAAGGAAAATATGTAACATTTAATCCAATACTACTTTTATTGTACTTAGACTCCTGGTACTTAGCCTCTCAATCTCTCTAGACCCTGCGCGATCAAGCTAGCATTAGGATATGTTTTAGACGGTAAACTTTTGCAACTCTGGATAAGGGTGTGCCCCAAATAGGGCATAAATTTGAAAGCAGTACACTTTTTTTGACATGTATCAATGCCAATACAGACAGACAGTATCAGTATTGTTAAATCTAACAAAGTCTATTTTGTATTTTATGTCCCTGTGCTTTCAGAAACGACCAATCAGATCGCCTCAGTGAGGTGATAAAACGATTTGGTTCTTGTTTTCTCAGCACTATGTTGCAGAGTTAATCCAGGCAGAGAGCAGATCCAACACCACTAGACACCTGCCAATATATCTAAGTGTTTAAAGGTAATTACGATTGCAGCAATTAGCATACCGGATTGACCATTTGACCTGTGTGAGGATTAGCCTGAACCAGTGAAGGTCCGTTTGTGTGACTTTCTCAGCGAAGACAACAAAGAACGGCGTATCTGAATCTTTAACCGAGCTAATCATCAGACCCATTGCATCCTCACACAGATAAGCCAAGCAAGAGTCAACACTGAAGGATTACCCAACTTTAGTTAAAAAACAAGTGACTTCCCATAAATGATATGATATTGAGCTTTGTCAGGTTAAACTGGTTTATTGGGCTTATTGTTTTATGGATGCCTTTGCTTAAGTGAGCTGCAGTGGAGCAACAGGCTGCACAAAGTAAGAACGCTGGTGATGCGTTACAAGTGGTGAGCCGAATTAGTTTTTATTAGCATACTTACAGCACGTGGTAATTGTTTCCAGAGTAGTAATTAGCTCATTGTTTGCACCTCGCTGCCAAAAGTATACGTGTTTAACAAGAACCAAAAGACAGGCATCTTCTCCTGTTTCTATTTATTCTGAGAGAATTTTGCAACACATAGCTACAACATGGATTATTAGAGTAAAATGGAGGCTTTTTTATTATTATCTTTTTAACACAAAAGCTCACAGCTGTTGGTTCACTAGAAAGAATACAATAGACAGTAGATTAGTACCACTGTTAGACAGTAAGGTAATATCAAATATTTTATATAAAGAGGGTATAGGATGAGGAGTAAGAATCACAGACACAAACAGAGCTGCTGAAAGCTGATTATACTGGTTGGTCATGCTTCAAAAAAGTGATCAGCAAAAAGGGGGTGCAATTATTTTTTTGTAATGCTGGTGTTTTGGCATTATGAGCTTAGTGCCTAAATTTCTAAAGGATGTGGCAAAAAAAAAAAAAATGAATGAAAAACGGTTCTGGGCACTGAGTAGAGAGAAAGGGAAAAATGCGGTAAATAAACAAAAGAATGAAAGGGGAAAAAATCTGTAACGCGTCCAAAAATCCTGATGGCTGTCTTCTGGATGGGGATTGTGGAGACCCGACAAACAAAGGAAAGAATGAAGCAGCAGAGCCCTTTGGCAAGCTGTAAGTAATTAAAAAGGCCTGTAAACGCCTCCCGGGATAAAGGGCACTTCAAAAGGCAGGCGGGCGAGTGAACGAGTGCTGCACACAAAAACCCGTGAAGGGGGGGCTGGGAAAAGCCATGGGTCCGAGCACCTTTGGGTGCAAGGATGTGCAGCCTGAGTGTACTGTACAATCCACAAAGACTTACTTTATGGTCCTTACTTTAATTCAGAAAGTGCATCCTGCTGCAGGGCCCATGTTTTATCTGAGAACTGACCAAGACCAGAGCAACCAAATGAGGAGATGGACAAGAAAATTGTAATGAAATTTAGCAGATCTTTACCAATATCCAGTTTAAATGATCTGCCTGTTAATAAGATTCATCAAGTGTACTCTAACTTTAAGTTAGGATGACCCTCTTGACCTGGAGATGAAGGTGGAATGAAAAAAGAATAGAGTTAAGGCCTGTGAACTTTACCCAATACTACTTGTATTTTCCGTTTTACTTGTATACACCCCCCCCCCAACACACAAAGACACACACACCACACAGACACACACACACCACACAGACACACACACCACACAGACACACACACCACACAGACACACACACCACACAGACACACACACACACACAGACACACTCTTTCGTATGTGTGAACTGTAGCAGCTCCATTTCCCCTCAGGTCTCTCAACCAGCTGTGCTTTTAATTTGCTACAGAAACTGTAGATAGCTTGCTTATGTATGTGTGTGTGTTCTTGCTAGATAAAGAGATGGCGAGCAGAACGACGAGTGCTTGAAAACAGACCGACTGTAGTCATTAAGGAAGCCGATATAAAACTCTCTCAAGCCATTTACTCAGTTAATAAGCGACTTTGTCCGACAGCGAGTTTTGACAACTGCAATAAATTTCAAATTTATGTCAACAAAACATATGCTGAACACCTCATTTCAGAGGCGGCGTGGCGTGTTGGCTCGTAAATCAGGGCCGTGTTTGAAACCCGAGTAGATTACGGGGGCTGTGTTATTGAGTTGTTGCAGCTTGGCCCATATAAATCTGAACTTTCTCACTCTGGAGTAGACCCTGCACTGTCCATCATTCCTGGGAGCTCCCTGTCATGAGGGCCTGCTCGCTTCCTCCCAGCAGGATGGTGCTGTTGGAGTTGCTTGGCTATTCTGCTGCTCCGCAAGCCACGCACAAACACCAACCGGTCGGAAACACCCCATTAAGTATCAGATGGGACCGAATGACTTCGCCTCCCCTCAATAAAATGGTGCCTCAAAAAAGGACCAAAACACCCTAACAAAAATTAACTGAGGGAGACAAAGCTGTATCTCTAAGCAACTATAAACCATGCTCCATTGTCCATCGTCTATCATGCTTTGCCTCGTCCTTTGTCCCTAACTGATCCTGACAACTAAAATTCTTCTCTTAAAACACTGGATAATGATTCTGAGCTTAACAACTTTTACAACATTTACATCTAGGGATGAGATAAATATACTATAATTATATGCAAAAATGAAAGAAACTGTTAATAATGTTGATTTTTAGTTTGTTTTCAGTTTGTAGCAAAGCACAAGCGACACATTAATACTGATAACTATTGAATAATTAGGAAATAAATTAGTGGTTATGGCATTTCAACTGACTGTAATTAAACCTTTATATACACGTTTATTTCAAAATATAATATGTAGTTTGTGGAATATCTGAACTGTTTTGTCAATAAATAGCTTAATTTGTTAAACACAACCAATTAAGGGAAAATTTGCATGTGAGCTGATATTTTATAAAAAAATTTTGATGGCAATTGTGAGTTGCCTTTTAACCTAATTCATTTAGGCCATGTCTATGCAATGACGATGCGGGGGAACATTTATGGTCGTATGGGCCGAGGGGGTTGGTCAGGGGTATGGGCAAGTGGGGCAAAAAGGCAGCGCATGAGAACGGCAAAATCCGCAGCGTGCAGGCTGCCAGACCTCCCATTCAACAGCCTTTGCTAGATCCCACTCATGCCTTTTAAAAAGCATGCAGCTCTGTGTGTGCAGTCGGATTATGGTATTTGTTAAGAGAGGCCTAACAATGCAGAGAGTGCCACAGAGAGAGAGTGAGAGAAAGAGAGAGAGAGAGAGAGAGAGAGAGAGAGAGAGAGAGAGAGAGAGAGAGAGAGAGCAGAGGGTGGGAGTATGAGGGTGTTGTGAGAGAGGGAGCAATCTGTCAGTTCATCGTGTTTTTGGCTCTTAATAGAGATCTCAGTCAGGTGTTGACACCATGCTGCCAAAACATTACCATAATGATGATTAATGCTAATTGACTTTTCTATAGACACCCTCTTGAAGATGACCGCTCCACTGACCTCTCCAATCAACAAAGTATGCATGAAAATGATAAAGAAGAAAAATAATCAAAAACCAGTAGAATAACAACTTATGAACCCCGGGCACCTGCAAAAGGTACACTATATACTGGGAAATAATAACCTCCATATCATGATGACGTGTGCTTGTCAGAGATACTGCAATATATTAATTAATACGCTTTTAGATTCCTGATTCTTATTGGTTAGAAGGTTCTAACAGGAGTTCAGGTTTATACTTATAATGCACATAAATAACTTTCTTTTGGACATTTTACGTAACCGGAAAACAAAAAGTTCTTATTGTTGATATGATGGAGTCTTCTATGAGGAGCATTTGTTTAGCTTGCTATGGAAGGAAAAGGAGTCTGCGAGTGTAACGGTCAGAAATAAAGTATCGCGATGCAGGAAGACACGTTTTGTGGTTTCTCAGCAGCATCACTTTCACTGCAAGTTGTTTTGTTTTGTGTTTTTTTTCCCCATTTCCAATGACTAAATGTTATAGTTGCTGTAATGTAAGTGATAAGAGGAAGTGACTTCTTGTGCAAAATGTAACAATAAATAGATATAAATATGACAAGTCATTCTCCAATAAAGAAATAGGTTGGTGTTATGCTAAAGGTTGTTGTGTAAGGGAAATAATTATCTTCAGAAACTCCTTTCCTTTTTGTCTTTTATAACAGCATGCCCCATTATATTTTATTCTGTACATAACAAAAAAAAAAAATCATAAAATAAAAAAAAAACAAGGAAACTCGAAGCATTATATGATAAAGTTTTATACTGAATGTGTAAAACCATAAAAGATAATGACAGAAAAGTAAATTACATTCCCATTTGTTTGTCCACATTAAATTAAAGCATTTTTTATAAATAAATCAGCAATTCTGTTTTGCTTGTAGTTCTTTAGTAATCCTAATTATTGTGATCCATATTGTGTCCGAGTGACATCTGAGATTTTGCTCAGATCTCTTTTCTCTGTTGTGCAGAGATACAACAACAACTGATACAGAGCAGGAATGTTGAACGTTAAAGGTCAAGTGCCCCGATCCGTAGTTTTTACTTTTTGAGTTTATATAAAGTCATAAATGGCAATAATGTTAAAAATAAACATGATAAAGTTTCATCGCGGTGTTTACGCCTCGCTCCTCCAGCTAGCTTCACTAACTTTGCAGCAGCTTGGTTTTATTTTCCACAGTCGTGCTAGAGAGGACCAGTGAGTCCCCAGTCCTTTCCACCACATTAGGAGTGAATGAGGCAGTCAAAAGTGAATCAGATGGTGGAGAGAAGAAAGAAAAAAGGACAAAAAAAATCCAACAACAACAAAACACCAGCACCAGTGCTACGACTGAATTTACCCTACAATTACAATGTTTATGAGGCCTGCTATCGCTATGTTTACAACAAGATTGCGGAAGCATGATGTAGATAAAATATCATTCTTGAATATATTGCATCATACTGCACTTAGGATGTGCCTTGCACTTAATCAGTGCACATGATACAAAGCACTGCTATAATACAGTTTATGGCTTTATGACCGCTTTGGTATCATGTAGATGGTGTGATTCGTCCAAACGGAAAAAGCTGATTTGGAGAATTTGGGAAAGGATTCATGTCAGGATATTCAAAGCAAATCATAAAATAATTTAATGATTCCTCTGAGCGTTTTACGATCTATAACATCAGTATTGTTAACTGGAATATAGATTAAATTAACTGGGAAGTAAACATATGCTATATACTGTATATAAGTAAAAAAAAAAAAAAAAAAAAACTACACATATAATTAGAACTGATGGAAACACCCCCCCACTATAAAATACATATGTATTTGCTGAAAGATGAAAAAATAGTTTACGGCATATAAATACCTTGTAGGTGATATACAGCTGACTTTTCTTGCACAGCTGATTCATTTGTCTCTAATGTTTCAGAATTATTTCAAAGAAAAATTTAAATAGATAAATAATTACATCATTTCAGACTGTGCTGTTCGCCAGTGATTCATTTTTAAAATGAATTCTGAACGACATATTGTACTTAGACATTTAAGGTTAAATGAAAAGAAGTTAGTTACTTCATATCTAATATTAATGCAGCAATAAATGGCATCTTTTCTTTTTTTTTTTCCCTAAGAAGTTCAAAAAACAGCAGCACCTTGTCATGTTACTGAGAAAGCACAAAGCACAAAGTCTTTCATCTTGAAAACAGTTACATAGCGTTGACACTAGAGACACTTTCCGAATTTGTTACATAAACGTCATCTTACAGAAAACATCATCATATCAAGGTTTTTTTTCTTTGTAAAAAACAAAAACAAAACTGTCGCTTTTTAAATCCGTTTTTTATTAGTATGGTTATTTACATCTACCATCCAAGTACCTGTGAATTAGCTGTTGCTACACAAACGATAATGTATCTGATAAACTAACAATCAGATTTGGAGCAATCAGATTTGTGAATTGAAAAGTGCTGTGTAAATAATAATAATACTAATACTACTACTAATAATAATACTGGTTTAATAGCAGCATAAGTACAAAAGCTATTTCAATTCACCTTTGGAAATATTTCCTGTGCAAAGTGAGCTCGTCATGCGGTCCGCATATTTTAAATGCTCCGACAAATCTGTTGTCAGACACACAACATAATATAGGAGCACTTTACCCAGCACTACATATAAACCTGTAATGCAACACATTGATTAGATTCATAGTGTGTGCGCTTTTAAGAACATGTGATGATAAAAGTCACATCAGACATAAAGGAATCCTTTGACTGACAAATGAAATATTATGACTGATGGGTTTTCAGCGTCTACCGTCCCTGCCTTTCTGTCCATCCTTTGTCTCGCGATCCTTCTCCTTTCCCCCCTTTTCTCAGCCCTCCCCCAGTAAAAACGTATCAAACGGCTAGGCAAGACTCAGCGGTGCTGGTTGTTTATTAGTGCGCCGCCTCGCACATATCAATGACTCAGGCCGCTGTCCCCGCGGCGCGACGTTCATATGAATTCCAGCCACACTCGCACAGGCTGCAGACGCGTGCTGAGCATAACTGAGTAGCAGCGAGAACGGAAGCAGGGGGGAGAGAAGAAAAAAAATAAATAAAAAAGAGAGACGGCGTCTTTGTTATGACACAGCCAGAGCTCTTATTCAGAACGCACACACACACATTAATATACTCACGGCTCGCTTGTACGCTGGGTGACAGATAAGGATAGGCAACGTTTTTATAGGCTGTATGTTACATTGTGTGAGTAAAAGAAGAAATGGCACGATATCAAAGCCTTGAAGAGGATGTTATTCAAGGCACCAGGCTGAGAAACAGCGACGCAGACACATCCAATTATCAATGGATGGTGAATAAGGAGGAGGTTTTACAGTGCGTGGAGGAGGTTATCAATAAGACATGGCCTGTTTTTCAGAGAAGTCTGTCTGACTGTCTGTCTGTCTGTCTCATTATGTCATTTGCTGGGAGTTAAAGGAAGCGGTGCTGCCCTGGTGCATCTCCTATAAGAAAGGCCTCTTCAGAACAAGACAGTGAAGGTGTATTGGGGAAATTGCTGTGTTGAACAAAGCTCAGCTATGTTGTCCACGGGAGTGACACAACACTCCTTTCATTATAGCCGCAAAGCCTCTTTTCAGTAGAGTCAACAGGCAGAAAACACAAGAGCTCTGTCAGGACCTGGGCTTAACGTAGCTCTCTCCTAATTGTGCTACCTGGAAGAGAGAGAAAAAAAAAAAGAGAGAAAGAGAACGAGAGCGCCAGAGATGCGTTTCCCCTACTAACCCACAATTTATACCTAGAGTCGCTTCAGCTTGAGGATAGGATTCTCTGCTAATGCCTCTTTCGCCTACAGCCATTATGAGGCGGCTTCTGCCATTAACCTCCGGACTAGCAGGCGCTCGCTATGATCGGTACATTTTCCAATATTGGAGCGTTTAAGATTATTAATGGGGTTCTCTCTCACCAGATCTTATTTCTAGGTCACTTGTTTGCAAATATTTCAAGCCTGTGCTTAACGATTAGCCTGTTGATTGGGCAGCTTGGGATGCCTGCAGCAACAGCTGTGGAAGATAATGGACAGCGGGGGGAAAAAAAGTAGACTTAAAAGAGAGGAACACCTCAGGATTAAAAAGGTGTAGTCTGGGCATAAATTTATAAATAAACAAACAAACACCACAAACACAAAATGTACAGCAGTTCTCTGTGGGAGTTCTGTAGGAGAGAATGCTTTGTCTGAGGAAAACAGCCAGACTGGATTGATTTGTCTTTATGGATCAACCTTGATGAGGTGAAAAGCATCTAAAAACGCACATCATGTTGCACTTTGAAGCAGATAAGCTACAAGAGCAGAAGAAGAGCACATCGGGCTTGAGGATACAATGGAGCTCAAAATGGGACGTGATTTTTGCATTGTGTTTCTGCCACATGATTTGCTGAAAGCACCATTTTTATTTTATTTTTTTTAAATGAGATGTACAGGTTTTCAGTGAGTGTATACGTTCGAGTGTACAAGTCGATCAGCACCTGCATACTGAGGAAGAAATTAATCTAAAAATATAAATACAAACTACAGGTTTTTAGCTCTGTAAATGAAAGTGTTCTATTGTCGAAGACCGCATCAGAAATTCGGATCAGTGTGTGTGCGGTTTAGACATTAAACGACTAGAAGTTCGAAGCTTCCGTTAATTGTTAGTAACAATTTGTAACTTGAAGGCTAAATAAATAAATAAATAAATAAATAAATAAATAAAAAAAAATGAGCAAACTACAGAACCCAAACATATCTTCACTTTATTATCTACATTTAAATTACATTTTTGAGCAAACTATTTCTTTAACTGTCATGTTTAAGCTTGCTAACTTTTTTCCCCTTCTGCTTTGTACCTAATAACACAGACGCTTTCCATATCCGAATATAGCGCTGTTTTTTCCCCCACCAGTTTCTTACGTTCTTGTTTTCTTCCGCTTCCATTTGCTAGTCGTCAGATCAACGAGGTTAAGCATGTGCGAGCACTCTGCTGCTCTACAAAAAGCTCAAGACAAGAGTTCCCTCTCTGCCATGCATTATTCATTGGCATCACCTTCAATCGGGTGGCAGAAACCTCAAGGATGCCTAACTTTATTTTTTTTTTTGTTTTTGAAAAAAGACGGCACACTCCATGTCCTGTATAATTTATTCCTGCCTCAGACAGAATGAAATATTTTGGGTCCTCTTACGTGTTGTAGCTTTTATCTGCCAAGATGCCTTTCTTCCTGTTCTAACAAGCAAGCACCTGTTACATTAATAAAGATGAAACCCAATAACAGTCATGTACACGGTGAATATGTAAAAGTTAAAATGTTATGGAGAGAGAACGTCGGCATCATGTCGCAGATGTTGTTTATCATTGGGAAAAACATTGCACCATCATATCGCTTTGTGTCATCAGTATCACCACCTGGTACGACGTTCACTGTAAACAGCCGCGGCTCGGCTCTCTGGGCAGCAGTACAAGAGAGCGAGGCTTGCACAGACCAGTTGACAAGGAGGTGATTATTTGAGCTTTGGCTGCAGCTCTCAAAATATTATGCAACGACTGGAGATTGATTTAGCCCGAAAGGAACACGGCTCAATTACTCTGAGTGGCAAAGACAGGCGTGAGCTGATCAGTGGGATTGTGTCATGCTGGTTATTGAGATGGGATAAATAACGGGTCTTGGGTTGATTCCATCTTTCATGATGGTTTGCAGTTTGAATCTTTATTCCTGTAGCGATAAAAAAAAATCCACACAAGCTGCTTCGATTCCAGGGTTACATTCACACCACAAGCCTAAGACCTAAATTTTTCACTTTTTGCCTACTTAATTACTACAGGTCACACTCCTAGACTAACACACACACACACACACTCTCATCATTGACATTATTAAAGCAGCTAATTAATGCTATACCTGCTGCTAAATATATCCTTAACCTTATCTCTTTTTTTTTTTAGTAAATAAATTATGTTTTACTAACAAAAAAGTTATTTTCTTCATGGGACCTGCCAAATGTCTCAACCATGTCAAAACGGTCTGATATCCCCAGCCGTCACTCACTGACTAGCAATTGCGAACCTAAAGTAGTTTTTTTATGTTAATATGCAGTAACATTAGCCTCGTGAGAGCATCTTGTTAGCTTATTTACTATCCGACTTTATTTTATAGACTGGTTGTAGGGAAGAAAGCCAGTTAGCTATTTAGCGACTTCTGTTTAACTAGCGCAATGAAAACACCTCTGGTACGAGCAGGTTGTAACACCAACCAGCTAGCTTTACTTTATACCATATTTCATGGCACTATTAGCTAGCTTAGCTATTAATGTTTAGCTAGCAAATGTCAACAACAAGCCCTTGATGAAATGTTAAGAGTTCGAGTATAACAGTTAATTAGCTTTAAATAATTTTAAAGTTTTTAAATGAAAAATTGGATCATATCGCTGACATCAGCCTGGAGTCCTGGAGGGACTGATCTTGGATTTCAGCACCACATAAGAAATCTGAATGAATTGAATGCCTAGTTTTGGGTTCACTCAGTTATGGGGAAAAAATAACTCATCTAAGGTGAGCCATCTGCTTAGTCATGGTGTCTCGGGTGCTCCTTCTGCACAGCAGTGAAACCTAAGATTGCAGTAAACAAGGCACAACTCTGAGTAACCCTGCTCACTCGCTGGCTTCCAAACAACTTCTCATCCATATCACAAAAGGAGCAGAAAAGAAGACAGGCGCAGTGACTTAACCAGAGATGTGAAACCCCTGCATGCTAAAAACAGAGACAAGAACAATGGAGAAAAAGGAGAGAACGAGAGTACACAGGGCCTTGGGTCATGCAGGAATGTGTGCTGGATGCAATTTCTGCTGTACATAATGCTATTGGCTTTCATAGACATTTAATGTCACCCTGCCTGGTTGTCTGGTGGTATTGTGTCACCACTGTGCTGCGTTTTATAGAACAAACCCACTTTTCAGTTCAGTAAACTGCATTAGAACAACGTGAGGCAAAGTTTCACTTATTGCATGAACAAGACGGTTAAATACAGGACAACTGTTGATGGCTTTCAGACAACACCTATTAGTATTATTAAGAATAAACCAGAGCATGCACTAGCGTATCTTTCCCACTTTTGTCGCAATTTCCGCAAATTCACTTGTGACCGTTTGCCTCTGGCTTTGAGAAAACATGAAGCTGGATCTTTCTGTAATTCTGCTCAAGCTAAATTGCTGCACACATGCGCTCACAGACACCCATGATTGGCGAGTGTACCCCTCATTGTCAAAGAAACCATCCTTCCTCCTGAAAAAGCACGGCTAATGTCACTGGTTTTGGACTGTGATGCCTGTGGCACGAGGAAATAAATGAGCAATGTCTGTACGATGGTGCTTTTTATCTTCCAGTCCTCTTAATAGCCCTGGTTTGGCATTTTCTCAAATAGCCAAGATCTGAAAAGATTTTCCAGGTAAGCGCTTGATAAAATACAACAATCTGTTTTTATGAGGTGGAAAACGTCAATCTAAAGCTTTTGTTTATCCTGCAGATTGATGGATCAACCATATGGGCAAAAACAAGCCAAACTATCTCTTTTGCGATATAATTGAGCAGATTTAATCGTGATATAAAATACTATGCAAGAGCATATAATGATCACATCGTTAAAAAACGTTAAAAACTGATGCTAATAATTTAGATTTTGCAATTTGTAGAAATTTGTGTAGAATCCAGTCTCTACATTTTTTTTTTTTTTTTTTTTTTGAGACGTTTGCTCCGTTTTTTTTTTTAAACAACATAACCTGGACCCCTTCCATGGCACATGCTCAGACCTCATCAACTTCAAGTTAAACCTTAAAAGTGGTCTCAGATCACTGTAGAAAGAGCTAGCAGCTGGAGAGCAGTAATGGGAGGTGAGTCAGGTCCAGGACTGGGTCTCTGCGACTCTGGAATGAGCGCCTAAAGAGAAATCAATATGGGTTCTGACTCAGCCACACTCCATCTTTCTTCGTGGGGCGGAAATCAAAACAGACTTCTGTACAAAACTAATAACTATCAGAGGCACGGCAGCCGGGGAGGACTTGTCACTTCAGAGCTGGGTGGCTTGCTGGGAGAGAGGAGGAGAAAGAAAAATGCGAGCGAGCCTTTTGATTACAGCGCCTTTCTCTCTCACACTCGCAAACACACCCCATCACAGAGGGGTCACGTTAAGAACACGCGTGCATCCATTGGGTGCAGGTACGCAGTGAACAGGCAGACACCGGGAGGCCTTTAGGAAGCCTTTTAACTCCTAATTCCTTCTGTCATAATACATCACACCCATAAGAGCACTGGCAGAGCGTGTACAACAGGCTGCTCCACAAAGACATATAATCCTACATGACTCCTCACCCGGCTAAACATGTTGCCGCAAATCTGAGAACAGGCGACATCCCGAGATGACAAAACGCTGCTGGCGGCCAATACCGCAGCGCTCCTTTTTCACTGGCTCTAAAAACTTGGGAGAACATTTAAAGTCAATCATTTGCTCCATGCATCATAGGGATTATGAATAAAACATGGAGGTGAGGGAGAGAGACAGAGAGCAGCAATGGCTGCCCAGCGTCACGCTGCACTCTGTCCCAATAGGTGTCAAGTCTTTCAGCAGATGCACGCGACAAAAGAGTAATTAATAGCCCAGCGGCAAGCTCAAGAATCCCCGTGCCTCAATATGTCTTCATTTGCTGTGCAGCAGGATGGAGCTTTCTGCGGGCCATATTTCTCCTCAATGTGCCCATCAACTACACTCATGGTGGAGATGCAGCTGATTTGGATTCAAGATGTTCTTGTACACATTATTACTACAACATACAAAAAGTTCTTGGACTTTGCTCTGTATACTTTTACTTGCTGGATATTCCACAGTTTTATTCAGTTCTCAAATCTGATTAGTGTTGCTCAGTTGTCTGTGTCTCATTCTTTCCTGAGTACTATGACAACCTGTGTTTGTGTTTGTGACTTATTTGCATCTTTGAAAGTAAAAAACAAAAAAACATAAGAGGATAAGTGAAAGCGTGACAGTTAATAACGAATGCAACAAGTTGAAAAAAAAAAAAAGTATTCTTTAGTTAATATTAATAAAAATTTTTAAAAAATTGGCACATTGCTGTGGAATACGAGAAATAAAACACTTAGGACATGATCTTCCATTATCTTCATCTTGATTATTTTCCTATAACCTACATGTTTTGTGGTGTTTTATTCATCATTTTCCCACATGGAATATATCCCTCACGTCCTTGAAAGCGTTTTGAAAAAGCACAAATCAAAAGGAGATTTACAGAAACAAATCACACACATTAAAAACAAAAAAATCGCCTCATTTTTTTTTCTTCTTCTAGTTTTGACATGAAACCGTTCAAAATCTCATTCCATAGCATGACAAATTTATAAGCCAATATTACTCAACCTTAAAGGAAATCCCTCAAGGAAAAGAAAAAGAGAGCAGCGTTTCCTTGAATATATGCCTTAAGTAAAACAGTAAGACAGATCGCTCTCCCACTTGACAGCCGAAATGAATTTGTTGTGAGGTCTGACAGCCTTCCTAAATATATTGCTCCATGTATCATTGCATTCACATAGAATACAGGCGGCTATTATGTGCCGAGATAAACGCCTTGATCCGAAAGTTGCAACAATATTCCGACTTCTCACCTCCGAGCCATGCTTCCCCCGGGGTAGAAATGAAACACATTCATTGTGACTAAATGGGACTGCGATGTTCTGTTCATCTTAAACGGCTTAGCTGCTCTTTTATTATTCACGACATAATCTTTTGTATAAATTCAAGATAGAGTTACTCCTACCCCAATGAAATTACACATCTAATAAAGACTTATAGATACAGAACTGTACAGCACTACAGGGCTACGGAATATGATAACATGATATCAGTATCATGTTAAATTATGTTCCCAATCCTCAATTATGTTACTCCATGTTAGCTGACTGGACATTAAAATCCATTTCTACACCAATTTATCCTCACACCACTTAAGAGGTAATTTATTTCTGCAATGTCATTTGAATGAACAGTAATTAAAGTTGGAAACCGCAGTTGTTTACTGGGATATTTTAACAAAATGCACTAGCATTTCTCTCATGTGTTAGCAAATGGAAATAATGTTGTTCATATGGTGAAGCGCAAAAATGCCATATTGCCCACTCCTACTGTGCTATAATTGAATTTCTAACTTGACTTTCCGTCTTTTCTTACTTAACCAGCTCCAATGTAGCACGCTGTAGAACGGATATCCGACACGCTGCTCTCGCCGGTGGGATTACAACTTAGCGCTGATGGTATTTAGAGCTTTCTGCAATCTCTGGAGAGGCGAGGGTCAAACGATGCTTTTTCACGAGCTGCTGCTGTAAAGTCTCCTGCCTGCTGCATTTAAATCAGCATTTTAACAAACGTCCCCGAGATTCTCGCCCAAAGACCCCCTTGGCACACCTCCTCGAGACAAGCAATTTGCCGTTTCTGTTGTTTGCTTGACCTAGAGAAAACAATTTCAAAGGGTCTTTTTGTGGCTTTAACAGCTCGGCTGTGCAGGTAAGCACCGGGCAGCTTTTACCCCCACAAGATGAATTGGTGAGCTGTCGGCTGGAGACAGGCCGAGTGCTTGTGTTTCTGTAATGGGACACTGGAAGTGTCTTTGATTAATGAAACAGCGATACTGAGCTGTTAGGAAGCCTTTCTACTGAAAGAACGATTGAGACGTGGATACGTGCCGACAGATGTAGAAGCACGGCTGGACTCAGCAGAAAGAGAGCGCACAAGGATGCTTTAGCTCGAGAGCCGAAGCTGGAAATCGGGCCTCAGACACGTTCCGGCACCCAAACGAGTCATTAACGAGCCAGACTTTCTACTAATGATACACGCGCTGGGAGATGCTACACACTAACCACCCGATCGTTAGGAGCAGCATAACGATCATATTTATCTACAAAGGAGAAACAAAAGAAAATGCTGTTTATGTCTTCTCCTTTTCAGTGACATGGAATTAAACCTTTTTTCCAAAGCGTATGTTGCCCCGTTTTTGTTTTTCTAAATACATTTGTTCTGTCTTTCATTTAAAATCTTTTCCCTACTGGCTTAAATCTCAAACCTCAAAAAAAAAATTGCAACACACTCATCCAAACATGCCTTATTCAAAGCATATTGGAAAGGTTTTTTGTTTATATGGTTTTTTAAAAAAAAAAGCCCAACAATGTGAAGTTTCAGATACAAGAACGCTTTTGTGGTGCTGTCACAAGGCCAAGTTCTGTTCCAGCGTCTAGAGAAACTGCCTCCGAAAGAGGAACAATTCAGTCAAGCGAGTTTTTTCCATTTTAAAAACTTTCAGCATAACATGCATGTGTAAATTGATTATCTTTTAATAGGAAAATAAAATATAAGAATGGGTTGACATCATTGGGCTGTTTGCTGTCTGTGCGTTTATTGGGGAACAGTATTAACTCGCTTTGGAGAGCTGATTAGCTATCCTGAGATGACATTTTAGGGGAGACCGCATAATGATTAAAGCCTTTTTTCACCATGCTTTCCTTATAAGACATTTTAAACACTTCACGCAAAATGGTTCAAGATGGGTAAAAAGGACTGAAAGCGATTTATTAAAAAACGCAGATGCCAATACAGAAGGTTTTTTTTTTTTAATGATTCAAATCTTTTGTAGGAGCGTCGATGCTCCGCCTCCCAGGGTGGCCGAGCCACGGACTGGATCGTTTCGGGATGCATGGAAGAAAGGATGTTTATGTTCACGTTGTTTCCAGGCTATGAGCCTTCCCGAGGGAGCGCATTCCTCACCCAAAGCATAACTAAAAGGTATGTGAACCATCTGGACAAAGCCACTGGTCACAATGCCCCTACACACCGAACGCAAAGAGGCCTTTCTTTCACCGGCCAGGACCTTGATATCTATCTGCTCCGGAGGGGTCAGCCATCATTTCCACCGTTATCAAATGTGCTTGCTTGCTTTTCTTCACCCCAACCAGAGTGGCTTGTACTGTACCGAATGGTCTGTTAGTTTCAAAGGGTATTCCAGTTCATGTGAATCCACTGGTTACGCTGACGAGATCAATATAAAATTTCTCCAACTTGAAATCTAAGCTCTGATTGGTCGAAAAGAAATGTTCTATTAACATTCATTACAACAAATTTCAGATTTTTATCCATTTATTCTAACACTACACTAAGTAATCTAAATTTAATAGTAAATCAAATAAAATAAGATGTTTTTTTTAACAAAAGATGTGGTAAAATCTTCCTTTGTTAGCATTTTTGAAGGAGTCTCCAATGTCAGCACATTTCTTTCAGACTTGTTAATTGGCGATAAATACAAACATTTAAATACAAGTCTAATATTAAGCTTGAATTTTTATATTATATTAATCTTAACATTAAATGTTACAGCATACAGATAAAAATGATCATACATTGTTACCAAACAACTGCCAAATTTCTGTGGTGTAAGAGGAATAAAACATTAAGGATATATGAACAAAAACATATCTGACTTAAGGTCTGGCTGTAAAAACTGGCTGTGTTGCTGTGCTATGGTTTGATGCAATGTTACTGTAACTGGAGTAACTGTAATCAGCTTATGTTGTATTCTTCCTTGCCTATAATATGCAAGTGATATTACGGTCATGAAAGAACGACAGGATATTAAACCTCAAATGGGCAACCGATAAACTAAAAATCTGCCCTAAATATCATTTATTTCCTCAGTTTTTGACACCCTTGATTTGTTTACTATAATTGTGCTTTTAGGCAAACTGACATTGATCATTATTTCTATTCTGTGGATGAAGGGAAACCTGGATCACGAAGTGGGCTGAAGCCTCTAAAAAAGGAGCAGATCATTCACCTGCACCGCTGTTTTCCCTCTACTTTTAGACGCTCACTACTTATCGAGGGCGATGAGGACGTGCCCCCACACACTTGCGTACGTTCACTCTCTCTCTCACACACACACACAAACACAATCACGAGAGACCTCACACCCAGTCAAAGGGGGTTTAATAGTGCTGTGGCTAATAAAGAAGCCAGATTTGATAATCAGCTCAGACAGTCCATTTGCAAATAAGAGCCTCTAATTAATTAATCAATGTGCATTTCAACGACTGTATTGTCAAGAGCAGTCAAGAGCGGTTTGCTCATACGCCAGCTCTCTATTTTCACAAAACTGTCTTTTATAACTCTAGCGTAAAGGACAAAATTACCCTTATATGCAGGAACATTTCCCCCAATAATTGCCTTAAACCTATAATTGCCTGTAAGCACTTAAAAAAAACCTGCATTAATCATTTCGGTGTGAACTCTAACACAACTCTGAAATAGATGTAGCTTCAGAATTTGGAATTTATTTTAGGAAAACGTGCATTGTTTGCCCTACAAAAAGCCCACATCTCAATGAAGCAGCAGGGGAGGGTTCTTGTTAATTTGGGAGATTAAAGGTTAACCTCAGACAAACTGCCTCCTTTCTCTGCGCTGTTTGGAGTGAGCGGGGTATTAAAAGCTTCAGATCCGTCGCTTGCATGTGAATACCAAGACTGTAAAGCTCCCCGAGTCAAATACTTGCTGACGTTAAGGGCTTTCAGCAACTGCACCGTCTCGTCGTCCAAAAGTACATTATCTGCAATCAAGTTATTAGAGTGAGAAAAACCAGAGAGGCTTTTTTTCCCTTGCAGAAAGATGTGGGAGAATGCAAATAATGCAAACAGAGGAGACAGTGCCTCAGGCACTTTTAACGCTACAGTGGATTGTGAAGAATAGACTATCTAATCTAAACGAGACACTCTATTCATTCAGTGATGATTCTCACATGCTGGGCTTAAGTTACTAAAAAAGTATCATGGCATTTGGGAGCAATGCTGCATTTTATTAACAATAGTTTATGCCATCTTGGCCTTCTTAGAATTGCAGAAATTGTCCACTGACCGAATGACCAATGGGAAAAACAAATAGCGAGAAGAGATTTGGGGGACTAAAGTTGGACAACACGCTGAAGACAGTGGTGCCCTCTATGCTAAAGCAAGCTGCTCTCAGTCCTACAGGACACGAGAGAGAGAGAGACGGGAAGAAAGAAAGAGAGAGAACGAAAGGAAGGAAGGAAGGAAGGAAGGAAGAAAGGGAGAGATGCTCTCGGCTCACCTACAGAGGGGGCTAAACAGGAGTAGACCAACTCCTAGAGCTTCAGATTTCCATACATGCGACACACTTTGTCAAAATGTCACAGAATAATCTGGAAAATCTACATTAGTATCTTCGAAGGAATAAATTAAAGGGTTGCATGTTTTCAGGAAACATCATTAAGTTATTTTTTAGTATTCCTAGAAAAAGGTGCAAAGATAAAATGGTTCTTATTGCAAAAACTAACAGGGTGCAACAGTTTAAAGTTAATATTAAATAAAAATAAAACACCATAGTACAACCATGGTTAAATATAAACTAGCAATATTTACGATAAAGTATAACCATAAAATCTGGTACGGTCATGGTTCAGTTTTTATTACCATGTTTGCCATAAAAACACCATCAGAAAATGTGGGGTTTTGTCAGGAATTAATATGCAACAATCCTGACAGTAACATGTAATAATATAGATTTTAGGTCCTGGATTTATCCCTGATTGTTCTGCTGCTAATAAATTTATCCCCGTGTAAAATGTGACATGACAAACACAAATTTAAAATGACAGTTTATAGTTTAATGACCTAAAACACAGAAAAACCAATGCGTCAAAAACATATTAAACGATAGTGAATTTTTAAGACTGTCACAAATCATAAACATGTTAAACTGTGCACTTCCCTTGTGCACAACCCACTTTTAGTGCGAGTCAAGTGCTCATGATCGAAAATTCACACTCGGAAATGTACTACTAGTGTATTATTAACCACTTTATGCTCCCACAAGTCATTTGTGGCCCAAGACTTACGTTCCTCACTCTTATGACTATGTGCTGATCCAATTATTTTCACTGTACAGTGCTAAATAATTCAAAGTGGTTACTGAATAAGTGTTTTAAAATTAATTATTGACTAATAAGCAGGTGGGTTAAGTGGTTAATGCTGAGAGGATGGGATAACAATTCCAGACAATCACGCAACTTGGTCATTGATTACTTTCCTAAAACAGCATTTTCCCTGGTGTTTTATTATTTACATAGTACCTAGTGTTCAAATTGATGGAGAGAACAGAACTGACACTTGCTGTATCACCAGTAAATAAATAATCCATAGAGAATTAACACATTGACATCTCTCTTTAACAGACAAGCAAAGATCAGGAAAGCCTTGAGAACGATTCCCTGCTTAAAAGTGAACAAAATGTACATACAAAGCCCATTGTTTTTAAAAATAAACACCACCTTTTCACCCAAACCCCCCCCCCCCCCCCCCAAAAAAAAAAAAAAAAAAAAGTTTCCAGTCCTTGAGTTAAGGAGAAGGAATTTACAGGGGGAGGAAGAGCTAGCTTAGGGTGGGGTAGGTTAGGTTGGGGTGGGGGAGGTTAAAGGTCAACCCTAGCACTCAACAGTCAGCCTAAAAGCTCAGATAAGAACTGAAAGCATCCTGTGTGTGGCTGATACCAGCCTCTGGCCAAACAGATACAGTAAAGCTTGACCAACTGGAATCCGGCACTTTAAAGGGCTACAATTTAAACAGTGCACAAGTCGAACTGGACTCCGGGGGTCATTGCTTAGACAGTGAAGGCTCATTCATCAGGCTTAATGTAGGGAAGCTTTCTTCCATCAGTATAAATGACCTTTGCCGTGAAATAGCACCTGAACAATGTAACAAACATCAATTCCAGAAATGTCAATTGGATCTACGGGGTCAGGGGGGGTCATCTTGCCACTCAACACTGCCGACAAGGCGTCTAAAGGTGAATACTCCTGCATTACCATGTCTGTGCGATTGCTTATCCTTGCCTGCGCTTCTTAACCCACTAGATGTGTCCTCTTTGGTGCTTTGTATAAAGATAATCTTTATTCTATTAGGTGTTGCAGGTCTTACGAAAGAATTACGTCAAGTGAATAGAGGACATTTGTATTCTAAGGAAAGGCCATGTTGCCTTTATCTAGATCGAGATCAGAAGCAGTAGTATGAGACAGAGAAGAAAACCTGACTGGAAAATCAAGCAACTACTAGAAAGGAATGTTGGGGAATATACCAATAGTTACTACAAGGTGGAAGGTACCCTTTAAAAGTATGCAATGGATCTCAAGGGGGTAAGAATAGACACATTTGTCACTCCATCTTCTCGAGTAAGTGCTATTTTTGAGGAAGCACTAAAACTAGAACAATCTCAGTTGTGAGAGGTCTTCCTTTCTTTTAAGTATCCTTTCCTCCTTTGTTTCGTGTCACAAGCTTGTCAGCAGTCATCGTCCTGCCACATTGCCAGAGGAAATGGCTGGTCTCTCCAGCATATACGCACGTGATGCACACACATGCCCACAACTTATTCCTTATTGTCCAAGTGTTCTTATGAAACATCTTACCACAAAAACCAATGTAAGCAATAAAACAGCTGTAAATATCACTGCTTTTGCCCATACTGACCATACAGCAATTTAAAATGCTGCATTTGCCATTCATGAATTTCACTTTTGAAATGACTAATATAGAAGTGAAAAGAAAAAAAAGAACTGTGGAATGAACATTCTGGTTAGCATGTGTTAGCCTGTACTTCAATAACCAATCGGAACAAACTCATGAGAATCGTCTCAAGAAAATGGGATTCTTTCATGACTGTTGGCGTGGGTCCGGTTTGGCAACATGGTCAGATGCTAAACAAAAGCGTCCACGGGCAAAATCGTAGCTGATGCTTTAGCATCGAAACAATGACAAAATTTAATTAGTCTTGTTCCCAAAAAAAAAAAACTGCAGTGCTGTTTGGCGAGGGAGTCGTTTCCCGGACTACAAAAAAGACCTCACGCATGTACTAATTGATGAAATAACATTTTCCTAGACACATCAGTGGCGCCTACATAGAAGCTATTTTTGACTTTGTCTACAGACATCAAGCAAAGCCATAATATTTCTTTGCGAGGCAGCGGCGCTATTAGCAGGGAATGAAAGGCAGGGTCGTCACTCATTAGAAGCGATCTGCCTGCATTGATCCCCACAGCCGAGCAAAATGTCACCTTAATTAAAATGCACCCGTGCTCAGTGAGAGCGTGTGCAGGAATCAGAGAAACACAGCGGTACATGCTGGGGTTTACCATGCCATGCACAAACTTACTGCTATGTTAACACAGACATAAAAAAGGAACAAACGTTCACTTGTCATCATAAGTGTCAGTCTACATTTCTTATGAAGCATTCTGAGCATGTATTTAGATGGACTTTATTGGGAAAAGGCAGGATGATTCCATAAATGAACATAAAAACAAGCCCTGGGATCGGTTCTGCAAGTTAGATCGGTCAACTTAAAACATGTTAACTAACTAGCTAGCGCTAACATCCCCTCAGACAATTCACCAGTTTCAAAATGTTAGGTAGCTAGCTGGCATTAACAGTTAAGATGAATTGATTTGGAAAAAGAAATCCTGATTTAACAGGAATCCCCTCAAAAAACCAGCCAGGTTAGAAGTGTTAACCAGTTAATTAGAATTAACAGTGAAGTTTAGAAACATAGTTAACAATAATGCATATGACAACACCATATGACAGACATCAATCCACTCAGAAATCCTGTCAGGTTAGCTTTTATTCTAACCAGTTAGCTAGCATTAACAGTGAAGTTTATAAACAGGTGACAAAAGCAAATATCCACATAGGAATCCTGTCAGGTTAGCTTATGTTAGCCAGCTAGCAGTCATTAAAGGTGAACAATTTTGGGTGACGTTATCCTTCATAATCTGGAATAAATGCTAAATGAATGCTATCAGAAAGGACAAAAAAATGGAATAAACTGTTCGTAGATTTACATATGAGAACCATTTTATGAGAAAACTGCAGGCAACTGATCTTGATCCAGCATGATACCATTTGTATAGCATGTGCTGTTCAGTAACGTGTACTTAACTTACATTTTATTATGGTTAGAACTGAGAAAGCATCAAAGGCAATAGTTTTTCCTAATTTCATCATTGGTCTATTAACTTATGGTAACATTCCCAAAAAAAAAAAGAAAAAAAAAATTGTTCCCAGTACGACAACGGATGTGACTGATCTAGTTTCTCTCGCTATCCTGGGCCCACCATTGCCCCAGGGCTGGGCAGTGAGTAAAAATATTAGTGATCATATTAGAAGTAATGGGTAAAACACAGCCTATTCTCTGGGCACAGAGAGACTGACCTAGAAAAGCACAGCCGCTCTCATCTGGAAAGAAACGTGGCATTCATGCCCAGGTGCTATCAATTTCCTCCAGCGTGTGCCAGATCCAAACTGGCACAGACTCAATCCACAGGAACCATACGGTTATACTAAACACAATACCGCCGCGTCTAAACCGCACAGAACCCACTCGCACAGTCTGAAATCCATCATTGGAGAAAGTAAATGGCTGTTTTTCCCTGCGTGCCTAATTGGAATTGTAAATAGCCTTCAGAATTAATTACAAGCCCGTTAAATAAGTATTTCTGGATAACAAATGTCATATAAAAAGTCTTATTGGCCTTTCCATCGCTGTTATTTAGCTTAATGAAGGATGTGTGTATAATTCAAGCACTGCCGCTTGCACTGGCTCACCCGAACCACCAAAACATCATAAATGCGACTGATATAATCATTCCGGTATGTATTCCTGGCTGCTACAGGAAATTTGCACCCATGTCATTTGAATTCAATCGATCATTTACAAATAATAGGACGCAAACAAAACACAAGTACCACCAGGTTTGCAGCTGTACAAGACAACTCTGGCCAATTATAAAATATTACATAAATATATTTATACAATAAATATATAAACACACGCTCGTCTAGTGTGCAGGACTCATGCTATAAACTGATGCTATAAAACATATTGGCTTTTGCAATGCTGACATTACCGTTAATATGCAAATTAATAACAAACCACATTTCTTTCTAACAATCCTTCTCTCTCTCTCTCTCTCTCTCTCTCAATTTGCATCTGCACTTATGTCAGATATGAAGGGATCAAAAATTAAAATCAACCTGTTTGATCAGAACAGAGAATTCAACAGTGCCTGTACAAATCCATACCGTAATTGAGACTGCAACTCTAGCTAAACTATAATTTCCATATAAAAAATCAATATATAAAAAGAAGGCACAGTAGGACCCTGTTGTACACAGTCTACTCCAGGTACTTGGGGTAGTTTGTTTGGCATCTCTAAATTGTCAGTAACGTGTGAATGGGTATGCATGATTGACTGTGCGACTGGTTGGCACCCAGTCTAGGGTGTCCCCTGCCTTGTCGTCTGGAATAGGCCCATGATCCTGTGTGGGATCAGCGGCATAGACATCAGACGGATGTATTGATTAAACAATAATCATTACATTTAACAACATCCATATTTACACAGATTTATGATAGATGGATAGACAGACAAACAAAGCCCAAGCCCACATGCACCCCTTAGTGAGACGTACCACAAAGGCTGTCTCGACAATGTCTAATCCCCCCGGCCGTCTCCAGCTTCACTAGCTCCCCTCTTGCTCACTCTGCTTTATCTGGCACTCTGCTCGGTGCCACAGACAGATACACACAGTTCCCAGTGGATCTTCAGGGACAGCGGGTGCTCCACATGTGCCATATATTTTTAGTGCAGCCCCAGACAAGAGATCCCACTGGTAAGTTTCTACAAATGTTTCAAGAAGTGCTAAATCTAACATTGACCTCTTCCCTGGCTGTGCACCACATACTGCACATTTTTAATTTGGCCCTGTGGGCATGTGAAACAGAGATCAGTGTCTTCACAACAGGTTTTCTAATGCTGACATAGTGACACTGCTCTCTCAGTTGCATGATTAGACAATGGCTAAATTTTTTTAATCAATTATTAAACATGGAAGCATTTTTAACAAGTTCATATTGTGCATCAAACTGTCATTTTTACTCCAATGCCAAATACAGCCAAGAACATGTAGCAAACGGCAGGCAATCTCCATCGCAAATCTAGTTTGATAGGTATCAGAGGAAAAAAATTTAAATTTAAATTCAAAACACAGCTCTGACACAAAGTTAGACAGACATCCACACCCAATGTCTCTCTGTCTCTCTCTCTCTCACACACACACATACACACACAGTGAAAGTTTCACACCAGGTGTGAGAATTTGGGGCTGGAAGTGAAAGACGAGATCCAGCACCTTTGAAAGAATTCTGCATTGGTCCAATAAAATAATAAAAGTGCTCCCTCCGTCATCCTGAACGGAGCCAGAGCAAAAATCAAAGGGATGAAAGAAAACAAGAGATCAACAATTGTCTAGTCCTGTACCTTTCCTCCATATAAGTCTTGCCACTGTGTGTGGGCTAATAAAAGTCAAGGTTAATATTAGCAGGACATGAGTGAAAAGACATTGTGGGTAAAACAGAAACAGCCTTATTTTGTCTTGCATTATATAATATTATGCATAATATTTTATACATATTATATTAAGATATATTTACATTACACACACAATGAAAAAAATAATTAAGAAAAATGGCACCAATCATGTTTAGGCTTATTTAAGCTTATATTTAACAAAACTAGAAAAAAAGGTTTCAAATTTGATTTTGATATTATAAGTGCCATATTTGTGAAGGGGGGGAGGGGGAACCACAATACAAAATAGAAACAAAATCTCTAAAAAGAGCTCACAATGCAAACAATATCAGATTGGGAAGACAATGCAGGATCTCAAGGCTTCTGAGGTTTGAAAATTAGTTCCAGTGCCACTATTAACGTGGTGAAGTAGGAGACTCAGCGGGAGGTCGAGGGTGCTCTGAGAGCCCACTTCTCGCTGAGGAAAATCGGACTCGTGGAACAAAGGCGTGGGTCAAGACCTAGAGGCCATGCAAAAGCCAGAGCAACTCGCACCACTGAAAGCCCATATAGCCACAGATCTGAAGCTTGTGGCCTTCAGTCTGGGATTCATCGCTCGCTTGCTCTCTCTCTCTCAGGATTTATTATACATCGTAAGCAAGATGACGTCACCCTGTCCAACCCGACAGTACAATAGCCATTAAAGGACCAATTCTGACCGTTTGTATTTTAAGCACTCACCTTTGCCCAGCTGTGTCAAGGAGACGGCGCAGAATGAATAACGAATGCAAGAAGCAACAAATGGCAGGAGCTTTCCAGTGCAATGGAATTAGAAACCTAGTGCTAAAAAAAGTGGTACAAGTAATATTTGAATATTTCCATTTTTATGCTCTAACACAAAATAATAGCCAAGGACAGAAATAGTTTAGGACAATTCAACTGTGAATATACACAGCACAGTTGACAAAAAGAAAACTTTTTATAGTATATTAAAAGCAGGTTCGTTCATTCTTGGAATATTGTTGATTCCGATAACATACAGCCACAAACCACATGACCTTGTGATCTCTGCAGGCTGACACAACCAATACACCAAATGCTTTGTACAACTCTGCTCTGTGTTAATTCAACTTTATTTAATTTTATATACAAGGTTTTCTTGTATACAAAGGGTTCTTCTGATGATCTCAGAATCAGTCAACACCCAATGAAAAGATTTAATAAGAAAACAAGATAAAGAAACAGAAAATAGGCTCATGGCTAGCGTGTAGCTCCTCAATGAGGAACAAACTAATTGAGTTTTAGCAGGAACACGAATGCCCTGACAATGTACATTTAAAGAACTATCACAAACAAACTGATGAGAGAAAAAAAAAAAATCAATTCTGAAAATCAATTTTGAACCAAATCAGGTGAGGCGTCCCTGTTACTATTGCTCTCTCATAGTAAAGAGAAATCAGGTTTTTGAATGAGCTTTGATGATACAACAAGAACTGGCCGTTACAGGGAGTCTCAAAGACTTTTATTGACCAGAAAGGAAAAAAATTAAAAATAAAAGAGCAAAATTTCAGATGCCACATCTTTATCTTTTAGAATTTTCGAGGAGTCTCATGTAGCATCCAAGGCTTAAGATATAATTTACTTTTAGTTTTCATTCCTGTAGCTGGTCTGAAGCCTGATCTTTCATCTGAAATCCTGGACATACCTGATCCGACATTGATTTGAAGGTATTTTGAGTAAAATATTTTTAAAAGTAAAAAAAGATTCTCTGGATTGAGACCCAGGCAAAATGGATTCAGGCTGTGGCAACATTCCTGCTTGTAACTCCACCTTACAGGAAAGCTATTTGACCTCGGAGTGTTTGCATAACACAGAAGATAAAAAGCATTTGACTATTCAATTTAAGCTGAGTTTCAATTTTTCCTTAAATCAGAATTTCTTTAGGTTAAAAAAAAAGAAGGAATCCTTTCACATCATGAACACATTACAGGTCAAATCACACCAAATCATGTCCCTACTGATCTAACACACCTCCTGAACAGCCTTTCCACAGAATCATTAAGGTAATCCGTCGATAGCTGGCTTTTCCCAGCCTTGGTTCAGTATGAAGCATATGCACTGCCCTATCACTAGCATTCTGGTGCTAACAACTTCCCCTCCCTGCACTAGACTCCAGGCCTTGCTCTTTCTCACTCGCTGGATATTTTCTCCAGCTAGTGTACACAAAAGGTTTATTTTTAACCATTCCACACATTAGACAACAGAGCGCAGCTGACAGGCCCAGAATGAAGGAGCCATTACCTCATCACAATAGCGGGGGAGAGGGGACGCAGAGACAATGGGGCGAAGGGGAGAGGAGTCGGGGCCACTGAAGCTCACACAGGACTCGCACAACTCTATTTGGCCCTGAAAGGCCAGCGAGATCGAGAGAGAAATGTGGAGCTCATGCCGACTGAACTGGAAGTGGAGCTTGGAAATGACTTTAGCCAGTAGAGTGGAAGGACAGACGAAATGAGCAAAAGGTTGATCAATTTAAAAAGGAGATTTTACTTTGTTATGTTTAGAAACAAAATGATGAAGTGATTACTGTTTCACTTACCTGGCATCTTCAAGCAGACTTTTTTTTTTATTTAGTTGTTCAAAGTATTCTTTCCCCTTATAGATTAGTCAACATTTTCATCAACCAAATTCAAAGCCTCTGTCAAACTGAGCTTGAGTTAGAATCAGGACAAAGGGCTTAAAAGTTGGGGTCATGGCAGACCCCACCACCCCACCCCTATACAGACCTCTGCCCCCTGACCTCTGACCCTCCTGGCATTGTGTAACTAAAAATAATAAAATCTGTTCCAGCAGACTGTTCTGTTCCGTGTGTTCAATGTAATCTTCACTTTTTTTGCCTGCTCTCTCTTTCTTTTTTCTTCTCTAACATTTAAATCAAGATTACGCCAAGATTACGTGGGATTCTGCTGGCAGATGGTGCTTTTGCACCGTGCTTAGAAGAGCCAAGAGTTGGCTGCACCACTTTCCCTTTCTTAATGAAAGAAAACAAATATTACTGCTTTCAAACGGCTTTGGGGGATTGGATCCAACGAGAAGGCATATGACGAGCTTAAATGTGTCGGCTTTCATCTAAGTGTTAATCAATAACACGTCGAACCACATGGCCAGTGTTATTACCAAAATGGAGAAAGTGGCAGGAAGTTTCTTGCAGTAGAACAAAATTATGTAGAGCACTGCATCCAATCTGACTAAACAATGCAGACAAAAGAAAGCTTTTACATTGTCTGCTAAGTCCTTTGTGCATGTGACAGGAATGACAGTGGTGTGTTCTGTCCCATCCTACAATTTGAACAGCTCTAGTTCTGACCACTCAAAGTCACCCCCACTTTGCTTTTCTAAACTTTGCCCGTGTGACACAATTCTTTGCTGATCAATAAAAAAAAAAAAGCCTTACTATGAATCCTCTGGAAGTCCACTGCTCCCACCCACATTGCTCTTTGACCTTACTGAAGGCCTGACTGAGCAAAAACACAGCTCTTCCCATGAGGCCCCTGGAGGCTCCTGTTTCACTAGGGCAATGAAAGGGACTACTGTAAATAATGGGGGCCTGTTTGACCCCACCTTTGTTTGAGACGAGACCCCTGCATCCACTCTACTGTAACAGAGCCGACCTTTCACAATGGAGGCTCTCATGGTTCCGAGACCCCCAGGCTCACAGCATTACATCCACAGAGGTGGGATTTAAAATCAGGCGGACGCAGACCCTGAGCACAATGCATCTATCCATTTCTACAAACTCAATCATTGGGCCAAAACGTACTTCCCAGTTCACCAACACTGAGCAAGAGGTTAAACAAACAGCTCAAATGGTATGTTACTAGAACTAAAATGCGATGTTTTCATTGTTTTCAAATAATAATAATAATAATAATAATAATAATAATAATGCCATAAACAATCTTTACATTTACAGGCAAGTTGTGATGCAGCTTTGACCAAGAAGAAACTGGACGCTCAAACATTTATTCTGACAACAAGAAAACTAGTTTCTATTAGTTATATTTTTTTTTGTCCTGATCATCACTTTCTGCCAACCCTCTAATACAGTGCGGTGTTCACAGATATAAAATAAGTGAATATTGGTGAACGCAGTGCGAGTAGAAGGCCAAAATCCGATGCTGGGTGTGAGAATGTGCACCCGAGGCCATCTGTGGCAAATGCTACTGCTGATGGTGAGACTCTTACAACCAGGACTCGCTCATGAACTATGTGTGTTTGTGTGTCTCTGTGTGCAAGAAGTCAGAGGCTAAGTGAAATACTTCCCCACTCTGAAGCAAGTGTTAATATACAGGAAGCTGAGCCCTAGAGATAAGACATGATGTGACGATAAGGCACCAACACCTGTTAGGGACTCCAGCTTCTATATACAGTCGACGTGTGACAGACCCAGAGTCAATGTGACTTTCCTTTACTGCAGGTCAAACAGGAAACTTGGTGCAGAAAATTGCAGGGCAGGGCTGCAGAGGATGGGGTGCTGGGGAAGAAAACACGGAGACTCTGCATCACACTATGCCTAATGGTGTACGGCGCCTCCTGACAGCATCATCTGTATCGCCCTGCCATGGACACAAACAGCAGAAATGATGCAGTTTGAGTCATGACTTGTCACAGCGAGCTGCACTGGTGATCAGTCCAGTAAACGGAATGGCTTTTGGACTCCAGACAGCGAGGGAACATAAAATACTTCAGCCTGAACTGAAAGGAGAGAGCTCAAGTCGCTGTAACGCGTCGATAAAAATCCAACCCCCATTTTCAGTGACAATTCAAAAATGGGTGAGCAATAAAAAAAGAGGGCAAGAGCTATATTCATTCATCCACAGAAACACATTTCGAATCGTGTAGACTCACTTTGGATTTGAACAGGTCATAAGAATGATAAAGTGGGGACCACAAACAATATGGCTGTGTAGGAGCATCACAAAACAACAGTGGCATGGTTTAAACATTTGTCGAATATTTCAGTTTTACACAATGGTCTCACTCTTGTCGATGATAAAGTGAGCCTTAACGATCGTATTGCTGACCACGCAATGACCATTTCTAGTGAGTGAAAGAGAAAGAGTGCACTTCTGGCATAAATGAGAGCAGTGTGCCTGGTGAAATCATCCCTCGTCTATTGAATTAGGCGCATTATGGAATTCATAATGTAAGTGTCTCGAACTCGAATGCCGTCACTCTCCCAGGCTCAGTCTCCTAAGGGCATGCCGTCCATCATCCAGCCATCCCTCCTGGCAGTCACAACGGGTGCCTCAAGTCAGCAAATACATAAATTAATTATGGTTTTAAGCTTCATTCCACACTTTATCCAACTGATCCCCCAGGATTACAATGCGGCTTAAAACATACCGCACGGATTTGAGTTTCCTTACTGTGTCCATTCAATATCTCAAATGCCGCCTGCTTAAGATAATGCCTTGAGACCGAATGAGTCTTCTTTGCCCTAAACCAAAATAAAAAAAGGCAAAGAAAGAAACACACCAGTTCATCGGGTGCCATACATGAAGCGACACCAATATTGTTTTCAAAGACCACTGAACCAACATCAGATCAGGTTTAACAGATAAACAAGCGCATGGAGTTCCAGTGCTCCTACCTGTCCCGGGTGCACACAGATCTATTGTGATGGGTATTTTATGACCCCCTTCTTAGCACACTTGTATCGCTCTATTGGGGGCCCCTTGCCAGTCTCTGGCACCCTATTCAACAGGCAACAAAGCAGCTAATTAGAGCCCCTCTCGGTGGAAGCCCGTGGAAGGCTCTGATTTGATACTTCCAGGGGATTCCGGAGCCCCAGCAGTGCATTCACACAGCCCCCATGCACGCTTGGCTTGGCTCTTTGCTCTGGCCCTTCATTGTGCATGGAGCTCAGCAGCGCATTAGAATCACCGAGGGGGAACCGACATGTCTTCTTTCATGTGGCAAGAGCCAGAAACCAGATGCTAATGGGAAATTGATGGGATTAAAACACTGTACTTTGCCAGAAAGAGGAAACTGCTGGCTTATAAAGACCATTTGAATGAAAACACTTTCATAAAACAGTGAAACTTTTCTCGGTTTTTATGCAAAAAAAAATGCTTTTATGCAACTTTAAATGCAGAACACAGTAACCTGTTACTTATTCATAATGACCACACATGTAGGACATGTTCGATTTTTAGACTATATAAATAATACCATGAATATTTATCAGGATTACACACTTTGGTCCAAGATAAAACAATAAATAAAAAAATAAAAAATAAAAAATTCCTGTCTTCTGACTTTTGGCTCCTAATCCTTGAACAGGATGGCAGCCATTTTGAAAATTTAACACTACAGTAGTCTCTTAAATGTTCCACCTGAAGTGATCCTGGATCTGATCAACACACAGTTTTCAGCTTCTTAACTTATTGTACTTAAAACCATGTTAGGGAAGCAAGCTTTTATAGGGTTTTGCAAAAAAAATAAAATAAATAATGTTAAGGGTTTCCCCTAAAAGTGTGTGAAGACTTGGGAGAGAAGGAAAGATTTGACTAGCCTCAGCTTTCTTCCCCTTCCTTAACGAGGTGCACAGCAGAACAGTAGCCTATCTGAGAACCCCACAGTGACAAAAGAGAGTGCGAATAAAGCCTTCTTAAGCCGAGCTTGCCTGATGGGTAGAAGGTCAGAGGCCCGTTAACCAGTAGCTATTCAGCACCGTTGGCCAGGTGAGGGAGGGTTTGGAGCAAGCCAAAGAGACACGGGGCCTCCTTCGTTCTTTGCACCATCCTGTTATCTAGGCTAGCCTGCGCTTGCTTCATCTCCATCGCTATGGCCACTGCTTAAACCTGATTTCAGTATGTGTGTGTGGTGAGGCAGAATGGCTTTAGATGTTCACAGACGGCTTGGTGTGCCACCTGGCACCGTACTGGGCTCCCAGCACTCTGTTCTGACTGTAATCCCTTCATCTCCAGTTGCAGGCTGCAGATAAGGAGACGGCTAGTGAAAAGCACCTCGGTCAGAAAGCCCTGTGCACAACCAGCCTGTCTCTCCACTAGGGCACACGATGCTTATCGCTTTAATAAGACGAGGCTGCCTTGTCTGCCTATCTGCGTTTACTTTTACTTGGTATTCATGCTGGACTGGCCAACACTGCCTCTCATTTTGTAAAGCCTACAGTGAATCTAAATCAGGACATTTAGATAAATTTACCATGACTGACAATAAATATAACATAAAATGAAAGAAAAAAAAAGCCCAAAAAGGATTAACAACAAGCTATTTGTTGTTGGAAGGACGCTCTGACACACGTCTTGTGCTGTAGTAAAGACGTGCGGTCCAATCCATGCGATGTAACCCTGTGCTAAGTCTTTAATCGATACATCTCACTTCTCGACAGGGAAGACAGAAGCCAGATCTCAGATCAGAGGGATGCCGGTGTAAATCTTTACAGTTCAACCAGGGCCTTTTAAAGCCTGTCCATAACTGGGTACCTGCCAACAGACACTGTATCTGCGCTACATAAATATACGATAGTTATTCTAAAATGCACAGCAAGACTAGATTTATCAAACTGCTAAAAGACTTTTAAAAATCTTCCTACTGAAATGGAATAGTCTGAATGATCACGTGCAAAAAAATAAAATGAACGAAACCTTGTGTTCCGGATTAAATAAAGCACCTGCAGTTATCAAATAGAGTGCCTGTGAGTGCTCAGTACATGGCCAAAAAATTTCTAATTTCATTTGGGAAATCATTGGAAAAAGAGATCAGACTTAAATCAGACACAGATAGCTCTTACAGCTCCATAATCCGAACAAAACAAACTCGTATAACGAGCAATTAAGTATATCTGATTAGAGAAATGACCTGCAATCAAAATGAAAAAGAAGCTAGAATTAACTCCATGAAAGCATATTTTACCTCTTCATAATAAATTCTTATAAAGGATTAATTCTGAAACCTCTTTTCTCCTTGTCAAGGCCAACATTCTGCAAAAGAAAAAAAAATGATTGGAAAGTCACATTCTTTTAATTATCATCATACTTGATTAGTATATTGTTAAAAAGTTAGGGACTGTATTAACTCGAACCAATCGGCCGGTGAAAGGCACATTTTACACAAAACAGGGCGGATAAATGGACAAACTTTAATGGCGCCTTTATAGACCCTTGGAATTTCAAGGGCTCTTTAAGCTGTTGGCTGGGTGACCCATTTGGCTATGCTTTCTCCGACTGATTTTAGAAAATCAACTAGTAATAGGTGATATCCCTGTGGGAGACTAGAAGAAAAATGTGTTGATCAAGTTTATAGAGAAGGTGCATGCTGTCCTAGACATGAAGAGTATTATACTGTTGAAAAGAACACAGTGAACCAAATCTCTTTTTGTGCAAATAGTGACTATAACTTTTACAGCCGAAGTGTTGGACAGCAGCACGTGCTCGTTATAAGCCACATGGTCTGGCTTCGAGAGCAGCTCAGAGTCACAGTTGTTACGGCTGTTGCGTGAGCGTTGGTGGTTTTGTGGTGAAGCTCAGCTGCAAACGTTGCCTCGCTCACGTCGCTGCAGCCTGACGCTGGTGTTATCTCACCTCACAAGCTCCATGAAGCTTATCAGGCCAATCTGCTCTTGGTGTACTGGAGAGGAGAGTGCAGGATTATCAGTGCCTCCGATATTCAAAGATAAGACTCCTTTTTAAACACCAAGGCTAACTTCAGGTGCTAGCAGCATTCAGGAAACCTGGGTTAGGCTTTTTTAATCTGCGGTATCAAACTGTTTATTCATGTAACGTTGACGTTCGTTATAAAAACAATACGGCTTTAAGATCAAGATGGTGGAACCACCGGTTTCGTCAGTTAATTGAACTAAAGCTCAATTCTTGCCAAGAGTGAATGTCGGTTGCTACTGCATTTAAGTTCACAAAATGCGAAATATGTTAGAAAAAGCAAACGTAATGTACTTTCCAGAGCTAAGCGTAAACAAATTTGCTAATATGTACAAGCATGTTTAAAAACTACTATTTGCACCATCTTTGTTAAATTGCAATTACATTTCCTGTGACATCAATGAATCAATTAGGATGGCACTTTATTATAAAGCACAATATATAGTAAGTAGGTGGAAGATGTGCTGTTATAGGAAAATAAGCAGTGAAGGAGCGGTGTGAAGTGGCCTTGCACAAGCAAAATTCGGATTCTCTCCAATCAGGATGTAGAATTCAACAGCACTGTAGTACAAGAAAATAATCATATCACAAAACCGCCCCAATATAATTCTTAAACAATCTCTAAAATACACAACGTGCACCAGAAGAATTAAACCCGGCTCAGTGATAGTGTGTGTGAATGGTAAACAGTATCAATCATACTGACTGGCCAAAGATTATGATGATCATTTTATGGACTTATGATGCACTTTGAATGTCTGTGGTGCAGCTGAAATTCTATACAGCTATATACTGTAGCTTTAAACAGACAAGCGGTAAATATGATCTTAGGTTCAATAAACAGGGCTGACCTAAGGTGACCTATTGGTTAGACCGTACATGAACTACCAAGAAAAGCATGAGCTTTTTTGTGCAAGAGCTTTCACCTGAATTATTCCTATTCTCTGCAAGCTGATTAGGAGGTTACTGAAATATTCCACTAATCCTGTCTTCCTGATGTCATGGCACCACATTTGTCTCTGCTTTCTGTATCAAAATAAATCAAGAACTGAGAGCAGAGACTCAAATTTGTTGCCAAAAAAAGCTGCGATACTGCTGAAAGAGAGCTGCGATTTAGCCACGGCAAGGAAACCACGGGTGACTGCAAAACAAACAAACCCTTTCATTTTAGGTAATCCGGAGTCGTATATCTCATCCTGATTCCGTCACATAACTCGCGAGGACTCTCTCTTCATCTTGGATCAGATCCACATCTTACCGATTTGCCCTGAGCGCCATGACATAAGCCAGGGCACGGCTGAATAAATGGACCACACTAAATCCATGCAATAAGTGAGCACTTATTTATACACACATACGCGTATAGGGTCCTGTGCCATGTCTGGAAACAATTACAGTTAATTACGTTGACCTGTTTGTGCAAAATGAGCTTTCAAACAGAAAGATTTTTCACATTTGGAACTGGTGATGGCAGGGTCCCTGGCACAAGACGCTGGGAAATAATGTGTAATTACTCACAAGACCCGTCTCCCTGTGTGCCGCAAGCTGTCAGGAGTACAAGCCTGTAAATAGCCTTAGAAAACAAACACGGCCGTCTCTGTCACACGACAAAATCAGCGTTCGCATTCAAAAAGGAATCGAATTAGGATTCGTGCTTTCACTTGATATTATGGGCAATAAGAAAAGGAGAGAAACGGCAATTAAAAAGAAGGCTTTTAAAACACCACAGCTGCTGTAATGAATTCTTATCTATAGGAAATGATTTGAGAATCGAGAATAACGGCAAAGCAAATATTAATTCAAGGAAAGACCAAATGAAAAAGGCTATTTATACACCGATATTTACAGACATTGACAAATACCTCATTACCCTGTTCTGAATTACTAAGTCATTCATTACTACGCATAGGAATTCTAACCAGTTTTTATTAACCAGGATCGTTTTTTCTCTTCTAAACACACATCATGACACACCTTCAACACTTAATGAGTCAGCTCCTCATGATTCACTCGTGCACCAACAACTTTTACATCACACAAGCTTGTCAACTGTTTTCTTTTTCACTAAATGTCATTGGCACTGACAAAACCTCAAGCTGGTAACTTATCTAATAAAAACTTATTTATTGGTTAAGTCAGATCATCCACTTCCCTGTTCTCTGCCTTACTTTGGAAGAAGTCTGAAACCGAATCCTGGACAAATCGTGTACATTCCAGCAGATGATTTAAAATCTTAACTGACTCAGTAAAGAAAACCACTGAAACTAAGACTGTTGAAAAAAAAATGCCATTCAGTCAGCAAGTGGCACCCAGACAAGTGCTTATGTAAGCAGATCATGGGGAGAATCTGTGAAATAATTTGTGGAGAAAAAGATAAACACCTTCAAGTTAACACGCTCTTCTATCTCTGTGTGATTTGTATCACATTTGTGAAATTCTAGTTGGTAAAGAAAAAAAGTGATACTGTTTATCTACCATGGACATAAATGCGATGAACACTCCTAAGCTTGAGCCTAGAGATTTCCATCCCTCAACAGCAGCACCCCCTCCAGCTATGCTGACAAGAAGCAGAGGCCAGCCGAGTGGCCAAAAGGTTACAGCACGGAGGTCGGTCCAGACCCTGCACACAGCCCTCATTTCCTGGGCTGGACACTCGGCCCTTCTCATAAAGTTAATAAAGGCTGTGGTTGTGGTGGGAGGCTTGTCACTGGCCACGCGGTGGGGGTCAGAGGCTGGACTGCAGGCTGCTTCCCATTAGCCAGGTTTCTCCCCAGGTGTTGCTAATGGACCTGAGCAGCACCTCTCCAGCAGCTCTCACAGCCACTGGACCAGGCCTGGAAATGATCAGCACCCAAATCCGCGAGCACCACATCGAGCATAAGCAGCATACACACAATGCTAACAGGACCAAAATGAAGCATAGAAAACGTTTATGATAGTCTTCTGTCTGTGGACTTCTGATGCATTTGATGATTTACAAAAAGTACTCTAAAACAAAGTGTGACCCACGGAGTACAGCCACAGCACTCGGTCTTCACCAATCCCTTGAATTGGATTATTTTATATATATATATATATATATATATATATATATATATATATATATATACACACATATACATACACATATATATATATACATATATATATATACACATATATATACACACACACACAGTTTTCTATAAATAAGGCTGAGACTTGATGTACCTGATAATGCAAAATAATAATAATAATAATAACAATAATAATGAGACCCTTATATCATTACAATTTTTAAAAATCTTTTTCCATTTTATTTTCTTTACATATTAAAAATATATACCTTTTAAATTAAAATTACTACTATATAAATTCAGAATGTAAATCTAATTAACCCAGAAATAATTATAATACCCCCTTTTTTCTAGCCTTATTATTTGGTGAAAATAAACTGCCATATTAAATCTAAAACATTTTAGAAAAAAAGAAAAGAAAAGTATATACACCCTCTAGTTATAAAAGGAACAAAATTTGGAAAAATAAAGCTGGTTCTTTCGGTCAAAACTTCAACCCCTTATTTCTTCACCCTTAAATGCTAAATATATTCATGTTTTGCAGAACATCAATTTCCTGTGTTGAGGAGGAACTTATATTTTTATACAAGAAAGACATACAAGGATAAATTGGTAATGTATTAATGCATTACCATTGCAGCAGTAACGGAAACTGACCTCTAACATAAAGATAAGCAATCAGCAGCCACCTTTGTAAATGATCTTCAACTGGCAGCTTCCTGATCCTGAGATCTTAAATCACTGAACTTACACATGCACATCTTCCATTTCTTCACTTCACTGACCTGCAATACTAATTGTATCGAGATAGTACATGCACCATTCCCTGAATTTAAATAATGTGGTGAATTAGACTGGCAAAACACCTCCAGTCAATATGAAGAACTGACCATGCAAATACAGACACCAGCACAATGCTCTGAAACATGACAGGAGATGATATTGGAAACTACTCACCTGTGCTGCTCCACAGCCTCGTTGTCCGGTAGCTCAGCACCACACACATTGCAGCGCTCGTTTTGCCCGCTGCGCCCATCAGGCTTCATGCCAGCTGCTAGCTCACCCAGCTTGTTGAAGAACTCCCTCTGGATGAAGCTCTGTGGCAAGTGGCTGCTGTAGGCACTGAAGTCCATGGACATGGCTAAAGCTGGAGACATATGCAGGGTCGAGGCCATGGAGGCAGGCATGGAGAGTAAGGCCTCACCCTTATGGTTGAATGGCAGGCCATAAAGGGAGGCCAGGTGTTTCTCAGTCATACCTTGCATACCTTCTAGCCCAATCTGGACACCCTCATTTAGATGATCACCAACTCCGTCCTCACGGACGTACTGTAACCCACGGGCGCTGGTGATTACACTGCTTCTGGTGGGGGTACCAGGCCCATCACGGCTCTTATCGCCATCACTATTACGGTCTCCATTGCTCGAGGTGCTGGACTCCATGGGTCTAGGGCTCTCACGACCGTTAGCGTCATCCACCTGCATCATCTCCGTCTTGATCTCTGGCATTAAAGACTGTGGGTTACTCTGGGTCTGCCTTGTGTCCAGGGCGTGCTGCATGCTGCTCTGCAACAGTGATTGGCCGATGCTCATCAGGCTGTCCACTGCAGCTTTGGTTGGGCTCATTGTGGACAAACCAAAGGAAGTGGAGACAGATGGGCTCTGATCCACAATGCTGGACAGTGCTAGTGCTTGCTGGGCAGTGGACACGTAGACGTTGTCCTCCATGGAATGCTTCTTGGAGCCGGCAGTGCTCCTGCCATGCCTGCCTTTGTGCTCGTCATCCTCCTCAGTACCACCATCGTTCATGTTGACCTCTGCATCGTTCTCATCTGAAGACTGGATGGTCTCCAGGATCTTCAGGCATTGCTCCTCAAGATACTCAATCTCAAGTATCTCTGCTGCATACAGCAGGTCATCTAAGTCTTCCACTTTTGCTTGGAGCGTGGCAGTGTACGCATACTCCAGAATCTGTTGGAAGGTCTTTGGCGAGAGAAAGTCAAGGGTATAATGCTGGCTGTTGCGGTGGAAAAGGATCTCGAACATCTTGCTTGTGCATGCTAGCACAGTCCGGTGAGCATGGAACTCCTGGCTGTCAACCATGATGACCACATCACACAGCGTGCCAGCCAGGCGCATCTGATTGGCCTTGTGCAGCAGCGCAGTGGGGTGGTTGGGGTTCTGGAGCTGTATCATACCCATTTTAGTCAGATCCATAACGTCTCCGTAACCCACCAGGCCAATTCATGAGTCTCTCTCTCTTTCCACTCAGCAGTCTGTCCAGTTATCTTTATAAACAAGATAAGGTGAGTCTAGAGAGAGAGAGAGAGAGAGAGAGAGAGACTCAGTTAAATATAATCAGGAATGCGTATTACATGCGCTTCACTGATCTGAGTTACAATTTACCAGACTGGTGTTTAGTAATTTTTTAATTCCGATACAAATTGTCTAAACCTGTAAGATTCACATAAAAACTACAGTAAATGTCAGCTCTCGACAGACCTAAATCTCAACGTATCACAGAAAAACCAGACTACTGTAAATTACCAGCAAACAACACGACCTTTGTGTTCCAGCCTTGCAACAACGGTACAAATCACCACCTATGCCTCGAAAAGAGCTAGTCTGCCTCAATGCGAAGCCTGAAAGTGTTGCATTAGCACTAGGAAACCCTGCCTGTAATCACGCTTTTGTTTTGGTTTTCGAAGCTTGCTTCACAAAGCCCATCAACAGCCGCCTGAAATGAAATGGCATCTTATTCAGTATTCGCATCACAGAGCGGGATTGGGAGCGGAGCATGGAGGGTGAGGCAAGCTGTTGCCAGGAACAGTTGGAACAGAGGATGTCACAAAATCTCAGAGACTGAGTGGCAACAACGTGCCCATCTAAGGCTGGTTTTTAAAATGTTAAAGCAGTGCAAAGAGCAGAACACAAACATGTTTTCTGAATGAATTCAGGTTTGTTTTAAATTGGATAAAGAGGAGAGTCAATGCATAGAGAGATAGATTTTTGTGGGGTTAAGCACATCAATGTGAAAAAATACAGAATCTTTATATATATATATATATATATATATATATATATATATATAAAATCTGGTGGTCCTACACCTTTGTAATATAGAATAAACAATTGTAACAGTGACTACAGGTTTAATCACACCAATATTTCCACAACTTAAAGGTAAACAATGCTGTTAAAATCACACACACATGCACACATGCACACATACATACACACACATATACACACACACACACACACACACACACACACACACACGGTGTGTACTGGTTTATATATTCCGTTCATGAAAGTGATAAAACATCCAATCAGGGAAGATAGATTTAACCAAAATAAACTAATAATTTATAGTAAATAATTTAATGGTTTTCATTTTATATGATTCTGCTAACAATAATTTAAGCACATTCTTGTCCAGACGACCTACAAAAGATTGGACTAGAGGAATTTTCTTAACTTTAATACTGTCTTCAGCAGAAGTAAAGAGTCGCTTGCTCCGATGCGCAAAGCTGAAAAAAAATAAGCGCTTGGGTCACAAACTGCAAGTTAAATAAGCAACTAATAAATCAAATAGATAGATAGATAGATAGATAGATAGATAGATAGATAGATAGATAGATAGATAGATAAAAACAAATAAACAAATAAAGACTCGTGCATTGTTTAAAGTGAGTGTCACTGACTTGGTAAAACTGCATGGCTTCATAAAATCGCCATCAGTGACAGAGAAATAGCGGTGCAATCAGTGCAATTGAGCCGGAGCGCAAAGCGATCCACTTTGCGCTCAAGACTAAACGTTTACGCGCATAAAACATCCAGCAACAACCAGATAATAACCTTTGGAGTCGTACGGAACACGTGAGTCAAATATCTCAGCTATTGTGATACCACCGAGCCTACAAGGCGAATTAAAAGCAGCCATGCAGCAGATCGATACTGGAGTTTCCATACGAGGACACGCTCGCAGGTGATTCTGTTTAAAGCGTAATGGCAGCGTTACGCGTCAGCGCACTGTGCGCAAATGACGCCAAGTTACATGTAATCCATCAGTCAGTCAGCAAGAAAAGCGTTCATTAGGAATGAATTAACAAGAGACAAAAGAGTCGTTGTTTAGAACACACATCATGAGCATGCATCATACAGGTCTACTCATGCCCTCAAAGGAAAGTGGGCAATAATCGTCAGTTTTAACAATACTGGTAGTAATGTGGACATGTATGTGCAGCATGAGCAGTGAGATCAGCTCTGTGAACATTACATCTGTATACAGGTGAAGCGTTGGAGATGAACCCCGACTCTAACATGCGTAATATGCATCAGGTGCTTCACTGACATCGGCGCCACTTTTACTCAAAGCAACTTCCTTGCTTGTTCTTCTTTTCGTTTCAAAAAACACTTGGTCCTGCGCTGTCACTTTAAATGCAGCGATCAAGCTAAAACAGGCGAGGAAGTTGAGCTCGAAGCGTGTTTTGTAAGCAAACACGTTACGTTTCGTCAATCACTGACGCCAACAACACTCCGATCTGCGGTGCCTTAGTGAAAATATTCCATCTTTCCGGTAAGCCGTGACCAAGCCGTGACCATGCCGAGTCGCGGTGCCGGTCCCCTCCCGCCCTCCGGTTACTCACCTGCAGGTCGCTTGCACGCGCCGCTTCCGTACAGGGCTCTATTGAGGAGACTCGTGTATACAGAGCGCAGTTCACAGTACCCGCTCTCGCGCGCACTGACTCCCCTCCGCGCCCGCCTCAGCAAATCAACGGCGCGGTGACGTCAGCGGCTGCTCGCCTTCATTAAGCGCATCGCGCACGAGCGCTGCGAAAGCGAGACACCTAGGGGGGCTGCAGGGGGGCTGCAGAAATCAAGCAGCAAAGCCAGGGGTCATATCCAGCTAATCTACTATAATAATAAATAATACAATTTATTATTATTATTATTATTATTATTATTATTATTATTATTATTATTATTATTATTCAACGTGTATTTTGTTTATAGCACATTTTATACAATTTGAATATTTATTTATAAATACAGACATTGTTTGTTTGTTGTTTGTATACATTTCTAAACAGATAAAATAAATATATTTGGATTTTGATACATTTATTTACTTTTACAATATTTACTTTTGAGCATATTATGCTGAATGTATGTGTATATATAAGACAAAATTATATCTTAATATTGCAGCATATTCAGTCTGCATTTATTCTTATTAAAACAAATAAAATAGCATAACTAAACCGATAAAAAGATTTTTGAAGGACTTCACATTTTGGTACTGTATACTGTATGTGCTATATAAAAAGACGTTTAAAAATATTAGAATATTATTCTTTTTGCTGCTGTTGCTGATGCTATTACACTTTATAGCATATATATATAGTGAGTTAGAATACAGGTATTGTATTTTCACACCACAGTCAATTTCATAGTTAAAATTTCCTATTTTCAATAAAATTCTACAGATATAAAATATGTGTTGAACCTAAATTAAGCTTAGGATAAATTCCTTCATTTACCAACACTCGGTTACTTTGCAGGTACAGCACATGCCTCATAAATACTGAGGACAAGAATCTCTCCCACTTGTTATATTTCTCTTCTTTTCACCCACCTGTACACAGCGGCTTTCCAACAGGCTTGTAAATGAAATGAAAAGTTTGCAGTGGTGCGTTTCTGTACAGCAGGTCTGGTAATATTTCACCCAGCTTGATGCCCATCTGGCTTAATCAGGGATAAAGAAAAAAAAATCATGACTTTTATCTGCACATAATCCCTGTTTTATCAGGGATTTAAAAAAAAAAGATGAGCAAAATGATAAGTACAAACATGATATATAAAATGATGAGCATGAAATTAATAACTGCGTCTCAGTGCTGTGACAGTATTTAAAACCTCTTCATGTGTGAAGCACATTGAGACACAGAGGCTGCTGACAGATGAACACACTGATGTCTTTGTTAGTATTTGACCACACCAATGTAATGAGCTAAATTAGAGATGGAATATGCTGTTCGTTGCCAATTTCAATACAAAGCTTCTTTAATTGTACAAGTAGACATGATGCTGATTCATGTCCAGGAGTAATATGGATTATTAAAGACATACTTTTTAAGAGCATAAGTGGCATATCTGTTAAATATACAGTGCATGTGGTATACATCTGCTGTCCCTGTGTTGGTCTATTAGTGACTAATACTCTCCAGATGAGAACACATTTTGCTTTCACTGTTCCGCACTCTTTTACACAATAGGCAGAAGAGGTAGATGTGGACCTAACAGTTGACTTTTGAGCTCCTGCTATGAATAGGCTCTTTTTACACTCACATAATCCCAGTGGTGCCTTGGGACTCGGGTCCTGCCTCCAGGACCTCTGACCTCTACCTCTGACCTTGGCTAGATTTCCTCCTGTACAAAACCCCCTTCTTTGTGACAGTAAAAGATGCATTTTCCAAGCTGTTAAACACATACACTTAATAGCTACCTTTAAAGTTATCACATTGGGAATATACAATTTGTGAGGTTTAACGGTGGATTTAGAAAATAAATTCAATAAAATCGTCTTTCAAAGAAAGACAACAAAAATATGCCAATCCTCAAGAAGCTCTGTTAAGCTTTTAGGATACGTGCGGTGTAATTCACGGAAAAGGTTATTGTATTGCAATTTGATTGATGCTTTTTTCTTTTTACTGGCACGTGAACAATAAGCAGAACTGAGCTCTGGTATTGTAATCTGATGAAAATGGAAATTATGCCATTGTATTATGTTCTTCAAGGTTATGACAGTGAAGAAGATGTTTCACACTGTTTAGTAGAGACATGCTTTTATTACAAAACACAAATATTTCATTCAGACAGGGAAACTGTGAACTGTGTTTATACTACCGTGCTGTTGAATTCTCTGTTCTGATTGGTCAGAAGATGTAGCTAATGCATAATTTTCTGTAACAGCAAAAGTGCTGGCTGCAATTCAGATCACAGGCTTATGTTAATGTGTTCATTTTAGTGCATAATCTTTTTTATAGTAACAATAAACACAGGGAATTGTATAGCGAACACTCTGTATGAATGGATGTTAAATAGATTTTCTGCACAGAATCATTTATAGAAGGAGACTCCAGTGTCAGCAGTCAGAGGTCAAGCTGTTTCTTTATGTTTTCAGACATGGGAAAGAATTCAGGACAGAAAGCTTTTCAATTTCCCAGTAGCATGAGAACCTGTGTCTTATTAACTTCAAGAAAGTAAAAAAAGGAGTGGCTGGTGATGGAATGACTCTTTCTAGCTTCCAAACCTGAAAACTAACTTGTTTCATTCCACAAAGGATGTCGAATGTACCTAGAAAATGGATAAAAATTACCACATTTAATAAAAATGTTAGCAAAACGATGTGGTTCTAAAGGAATGAAAACTCTTGGGATGTTCACTTTTAGGATAATAATCCATTTTGTTGTAGAAACAGTACCTCAGATTCATCACACCAACCAGTCAATGATTGTTTTCTCATAACATCAAGACACCCCCTGACCCTATGTGTTTTATGCCTTACATAATCTCTTCGCCCACCTATTTTATGTTTATGTGTAGAATCACAGGAAATGGTGATTTTAATAAAGTTACAATACCCTTTGGAACTTTAAATCAAGCTCAGATTGGCCCACCCAACATGTGACATCTGATTGAAACCAGACATTCTCTTTTCCAGCACTAGAGAAGAAGAATGGCCACCGTTCTCATTGTTAATGGGTTGAAATGGCCATGTTGACTGAGCAGTTTTATTTACTGAGTGCATGTTTACCCCCCCCCCCCCCTCTCTGCCTTTGCCTGTTTGGTCAGATGCCAAGGTGATCTTCTGATCAATACAGATCTGGTATCAGCAAGCAGGAGGAAGAAGAGCTGCCTCATTAACCCTGCCGCTTCCAGGTAACACAAGTCTCCTAATCAGAGTTAGCTGACCCTACAATCACTAAGCAACACCTTGGACATTACGAGAGGCTAATACCAGTTACAATTAAGTCTCTTATGTCTCTTATTAACCTTTAAGACAAAAAAGTATGTCATTTATCCAGTAGGTCTAATTACACATTTTAGCTCACCTTGTGAATAAACAGCCTGTTATTAGATTTAATGTGTCATAATGTGTTTCAGAGGTGCTTGATGAGAGGAAAAGTTCTCTGTAAATCTGAATCAATGAGCTCCAGTCAGTGAACGTTGGGAGGAATTCCAAAGCTTCTGCAGAAGGAGGTGGAGGTGGAGGTGGGGATGGTGGTGGTGGTGGTGGGGCAGGGCCATGTCGGTGATTGATGTGTCTGTATTTGTGCTTTGTTAGTTGTGTCCTTCTAATGGACTGCAGATGCGAATGGTCTTGGTGCAACAGCAAATTGCTCATGTTTAGAACTGGAAAATAAACTGGAAAGACAAAGTGATGTTGAACAGACAAAGTTATTTAAACCATGTAAAGCAAGTGAACAAGTGGGTTTTGTTTACAGGGCTCTTGTTTTTTCCATCTCACTTTATGAATCCCAAAGATTTCCAGAGAGAGGGAGAGAAAAAGAGAAAAATTATCATATTCAAACATCCCTCCGTTACAACGGTCTTTATCTAATCTTTAATCTGGTGTCTGTCCTCATCTGATCCTCATAGCACTTAGGATCACAATACCCAGTTTACTGTAGAGATCACCTCAGTGTTTTCTCCTTATTTGTTCATTAATCATTCAGATAAAGGCCTTTTTAAACGCTTGATGTATTGCCTGATATATTTGCATTTTAACAGATCGTTTATCATTCACCTTAATTTTATTAAAGTTTATTAAGGACCATGTTGTACATGAACAGCATACCGTGCATGTAAAACTGTCTCACAAAACGGTTAATCACACTTTTTGTATAAAATGTAGTAGAATAAAGCTACAGGTATATCAGAGGTTTACAGCCTCCACTCTTAAAAGTTACACCAATTCTGCATAGACATATAATTCTATAAAGGTCTGTACTAAATGTAACCAAATATACAATTTAAAATGGAGCACCATTATTATTTGAAAGCCATGCTTGCTACCTGAGTCCAGTACTGGCATGAATTGAATATCTACTGATAAATAAACTGATTAAGCTTAGTAGGGTAAGAGGTGAATGTGTCAGTAAAGCATGCAGCTTGCACAATGCTGAAGTAGCAGATATAAAGCTTCCTCATTTTTAATCTTATTGCTCAAATGTCAAACTTAAAAAGCATACATGTTTTGTCTCAAAGACTAAATAGAGATGAAGAGGAAGTTGTCTAAAATTTTTAGCTGAATAGTCACTTTAATGTGGACAAATTTTTTTTTATTTAAGTACAGAAGGCTTCAGAAAAAGTTACTATAGTGCTGAGTACTATAAATAAATAAATAACTAAATAAGCATATTTAAATAAAATAGAGAAATAAAGTACATAAAACATACATAAATACATAGTTGTTGCTTTTTCACTTATAAGCCTGTGTCCAATGTAGTGTCAGCTTCTGAGCGTGTAGTGAAACCCAGTGCGGTTTTCATGCTTTTCTGATCACCATAGTTGCAAAGACTGTTATTTTTTTTTTTTTACTGTGCACTTTCTGTCAACTCAGACCAGCTTCTCTGACGTTTCTCACCAACAAAGCAGACCTACAGATCTGCTGCTCACAGGAAGTTTTTTGTTTTTCTGTGTAAACTTGAGACTGTTGTTCAAGAAAGTGACAGATCAAACCAGCCTCTCAGACACCAACAACCATGTCACATTCAAAACTCACAGTTATCACACTTTCCCACATTTAGATTTTTGATGTAAAATGACATGAAGATCTTAATATGTTACTGCATGATTTCATGCACTGCACTGCTGCATTAATTTAGCCATGTAGCCAGCATAATAATAAACTAAAAACTATATTCTTCCCCATTTTTAAATCTCATAACTCAAATGTCAAACTTAAAATGCAAATGTTTTCAGTCAGTAGACTAAAGAGAAGTAGAAACTGGTCTACAAGTAATTTCTGCTGAATTGTCAGCTTGATGTTCGTTTATGACGCACACTAGTACACCTTAATGTAAATGTTCCTTTAAAGTAAAGTAGGCTTTATAAGAGTTTCTGTAGTGGTTGTGCTGGCCACATAGGCTCATTATATTTGACAAAATTATAATTGCACAATTCCACTCAACTACAAACTGTTGTAGAAAGGACATTATTTAAATTTACAATGTAAATGTCAATTGTTTAATTACAATAAATTACGTATACAGATAAATTAAACTGAAAACAATAATACTAACTAACTAAAAAAAACATTTTGGCACCAAGAGCCATTCCATGGTCAGTGTAACAGAGAACACATTTCCCCTATTTTGATGTTGGATGTGAATACTGTCGGCATGATTTTACACATCGATCATTTAGGAATTTCTAATAAAGTGGACAGAAAGTATGTGCATACAGAAGAGTATACAATTCCCTCTAAAGGTATTGGAACACCAAAGCCAGTTCTATTATTTTGCAAAGAGGGATCAAAATGTCATATTTTATTTTATTTATTTATTTATTTATTTAATTTGTTTGTTTGTTTGTTTATATATGTGGTTTTATATTACCTGCATCAAGTCAGCATCCCTCTTCTGACATCACCATTCTTTTTGCATTCTTTTTTTGTAAATGATTTTTTTGGGGTAGTTATAATTGGCTTTCCATTTCACGCTATGCATATGTATTCAAAATGTATAATTTTATCTGTCATTAAATGATCATAAAATGTCATTAATTTAATTAATACTTAATTGAATTAACCAGTTGAAAACTTCGAAAAAAATTCTGTATTTTGTAAAAAAAAAGGTTTAATAAAAGTACTGAGATTCTTAAAGTCATGTTTAGGACATAGTGCACAGAAAGTGTGTTATCTTGCTGAGTATTGTATAATTGTTATCAGCAAGCTTTGTGGTTGGAGGTCCTGCTTTTTAAAGATGCAGCAAAGGCTCTAAAACTACAGAAAGCTCTAATGAATAGTCAAGCTTTTAAAAGACACTTCCCTGCAGTTTCCATTGGGTGAAAATTTTATAAACTTTCTTTTAGCCCTGAGTCAGCTTGAAGAGACCATTGTCTTCCCTGCTGAACGGCACCCGGACACTCAATACAGTTTAAACAAAGGATACGAAGATTAACAACAGGGCTGTCAAACAAACAGTGATCAGTTAGCTTTTCACTCCCAGAAACCCTGGGTCCCAAAAAAACAACACTCTCCGGCTTCACATCAGACAGGTGAACTACAGATGAAGTGATACCACTCTTAAAATATTTAGCGAGCAGCTGTGAAGGTGTTTTATGTGCTAAAATCATCATCTGATATACACTTAAGTCAATAAAAAAAAACCCCAAAGAAGGATTTACTGAATCAGTGCCATGACCACCCTGAGACCAGTTTACAAACAGAGTAAACATATGTTTCATTTTTATAAAAACAGGACTCTGAGTGTTTGCATTTTCACAGCACAGAGATTGCTTGAAAGCCTGTTCGGTTGCAGTGCGGAAAGCTTAATCATAGGGCAGATACATGTATACTTGTTTTTGCGAGAAACATGATTTTGAAATGAACACCCTGACATTTTTACTTGAATGCAACGATTTGGCCATATATACACAATGTTCTCCAGATTCTGTCAATCATTCAAAATACTTTAAGGTCTGATAAGTGCTTCCATAGTTAGACGTCAAATTTATCTAGTCCTGGAAGTTTAATGTTATACACAAAAACATTTTTGTTGAGTTTAGCACAAAATCGAAATGCATAAATCAGCACATATTCATTTTACACTGTTCACTGATGTCAAGTATATTCACTGAACAAAAAAAATTACATGTACTGTTCATTGATGGAACTCATGCTGCATTATGTAATTTTTCTTCTGGAAAAACTTTACCTGTGTTAAAGGCCTATCACTAGTTATTTGTCAGTGAATTTTCACAAGAGCTGTACATCCTGGCTGGGACACGTCTTCACACTCATGGTCACACTTATAGGGGCACATAATAGCTAATTCATATACTAGCATGTTTTTAGGAAGTAGGACGAGAGTGGGGAATCCAGAGGAACCCACTTGAGCGCCTGTGGAATTCTATACGGATCGTAACCTGAGCTCAGAGTCAACACATGGATCTGAGAGCCATGATACATACTAAGATTCCTGTCAAGAAAACTGATCATATGATGAAGATAATTATTATAATGCTGAAACAGGATTAAACGATATATGTGCACCGTGTATATAGATATATATAAATACATCTATATACATTAGATTATGGTAACCACCAGGTTCTTGGTTGGAAAAGCTGCCGCTCGTCAGTTTGTTCAAAGAAAACAACATTTTCCAGTGAAATGAACGTTCTAACTAAACGTTTCTGGAAAAATGGAAGGAACCATAAGAGAGATTAAAAATGAACGATTGATGTAGTACACATTCACTGTGGTGATATATTAACTATGGCACATTCCTGCAATCAGACCTCACTAACATTTTGATCTTGGTTACGGTCCTGGTGGGGGGAATTAGTTAGGAACTTGTCGTCAATATGGACTAATGAAATGTGCCTGAGAGTGCTTGCCTGTTGAACAGTAGGTGTGTAGGAGGGGTTCTGGGTCTCTGTGGAGATCCAAAGAGTCCCGCTGACCCAAGCTGGTGCACCTCTGCTGACCAGCACATTACAGAGCACTACACAGCTGCCTTCCATTCAACTAAAGAAAAGACCTGCCCCCCCTTGTTTCTCTCTGTCTCTCTCCCTCTCTCCCTCTCTCTCTCTCTCTCTCTCTCTCTCTTACTTGCTTGCTTGCTCTCTGTCTTCTTGTTTCTGAGTGTAAGACCCCAGCTGTCCCCAATGGAGCAGAATTCCAACCTTCCCTCCAAAAACTCTCTCTCTCTCATACGCTCTCTCTGTCCCTGCCCCCATTGTCCATCCGGGAGCATAGTGCTTAACCACTGGACCGGGCGCAAACAACAAAGTAATCATATTACAGTGTCCCTGGGGTAAAAGGGACAGCTATCCGCAGGGAATCTCCTGCGGCTAATCCCTGCAAGAGCGCCGCTTTTCTTCTCCAGGGCCAAGCCCACCTTTTCACAGCAGCTCCGGAGGCACAGTCCTTTAACTGCTCAAGGATATCGACTCTGCGGCTGTGCTCCCGCAGCCCCTGTAAATGCCACCAGCTGGGGACAGTGAGGGGGCTAACATTATATTGGCAATGTATTCAGTAGTCTCACACACACACACACACACACACACACACACACACACACACACACACACACACACACACACACACACACACACACACACACACACAAACACACACACACACACACACACAATGTGCATCGTCCTCCTCTGCTTTTCTCATTTGTTCTGTTTTATTTCAGTCCTTTCATTACCTCACCTTCATTCCCTATTCCAGCATACTTCATTTTTTCCCCACTCTTATGACCGCAGACACGATTGCAGCTTTTTATCAATTATTAATACGCCACAATAAATCACCTCTAATTAAACACGTTCGGCAGCCGGGTGTGTAGATTTACCACCCCGGATCCTCATCCAGCCACATTAATAGCAGCCCGGTGCACATGAATGATGCACTATAAACACAAGTCTCCATAGAGTCAATGCAGCAGCAGGGACTCTCTAGAGAATGAATCACTCAGTAGTGTGTTTGAGTGTAAATAATCACGGTAATACTTATGTACATTTACACCCTTATGAATATTCCTGTCTTTTTGTGTACAGCGTAGTAACCTTGGATTAAAACCTCTCTCTATGTTACATCCTAGATGTAGTCCAGCTAAATCCGTCTTACATTTATCTCGGGTCAGACTCCTACCTTTTACTTGTACATTTTTCACTGTACATTTTGAGGCCAAATTTTGCAAAGATCCACCTACTTTTACAGGAAGATGTGGTTGACTGACACTAACATAATAGCAATCATGCCAAGAAAAACATATGCACAAGAATATAGTCACTTAAAGCAACCTACATTGCCAGTCAAATGTTTCGGCACCCCCAAAGAGCATACAAAATAAAGAAACAAATAAAGAAATCTTTGTAGAACACTTTAACTTCTTTCAGGTCTCTAAAGTAGTTTTCTGTTAAAGGCATTTGCACTTGGAAGGTAAACAATGCAGCTTATAGATAAACATCATGAACAACGCAAGTATTAATTGCCATTTTGTTCTTTTCTGAGAAGATGAACTAAACATTTTACTTATTCCTTGTGTCTTTGGTTAGATTTAAAAATAAAAGTAGTCATTCACACAATCTTAGCAAGTGAGAGAGTCTTTAATATAATCATATTTATCTAAGTTTTCATTTTATATGGTTATAATAAACCAAATATATGATTTCTAGACATTTAGAATCTAAAATCTAGACATTTCTAGACATTATGTCAAGCTTGAAACAGTCTTGTTCTATTGGCAGATAATAAAAAAAAATGGTGTGTGTGTGTGTGTGTGTGTGTGTGTGTGTGTGTGTGTGTGTGTGTGTGTGTGTGTGTGTGTGTGTGTGTGTGTTTAAAATTGTGTCAATCCAATGTCTGGATACTGAAGTGTCTGATGGCTTTGGGGAACAAATCATAACATTCATTAATTCATTTTCTACCACTTATCCGCACTACCTCGGGTCACGGAGGGCCTGTGCAGGTGTCATCGGGCATCGAGGCAGGATACTCCCTGGACGGAGTGCCAACCCGTCGTAGGGCACACACACTCTCTCATTCACAAACGCAATCACACACTACGGACAATTTTCCAGAGATGCTTAATCAACCTACCATGCATGTCTTTGGACCGTGGGAGGAAACCGGAGTACCCGGAGGAAACCCCCGAGACACGGGGAGAACATGCAAACTCCACACACACAAGGCGGAGGCAGGAATCGAACCCCCAACCCTGGAGGTGTGAGGCGAACGTGCTAACCACTAAGCCACCGTGCCCCCAGAAATCATAACAGGGCATGATTAATAATAGACAGATTCACCCTTATTAAAAATATTTTCAATGATTTTTTGCAGTTTATGCCTGGCAGTGTTAAAAAATTCAGAAACTTTCAATCTGACATGTTTGTCCTAAGATTTAACCTAATTTACGATCAATTACAACTCAATTTGATCTAAACACAAATCTAATTCAAGAAGTGAAAAAATACAGATAATATAGTGGTATTAAGAATTATTGTATTCTTCTGACTGAGATAAATAATTTTTAGCATAATAATTGAAACAGGGATAAAGTACAGAAAGGTTGAAGCGCTCTCGTTTAAGAGTTGCACCTGCAGAGCGGCAGATGAAAGAGGCTAACAAAACCAGCAGCTGGGCTGATGTGTCAACAGCAAGGACAGATTTAAAAGGGAAACTCTGAAATGATGGAAGTTTTTCTTCCCTAAGATGGACAGTTCAAAAGCAAATGCTAATAATGCCACCAAAGCCAAACTTACATGTTTGAAAAATATGTAAGCTTCGCCTTGTCTAGCCTTAGAAATAAAACCTCAGTTAGATCTATAGAGAGAAACTATTAGTAACATTCCTATAAACATCTGTGTGAGTCTCAAACACTGACATGAAGCAGCTAGAATTCAATCTACAGTCATTTTCGCACACTGTGTGCCACGATAAACTGAATCTGATTGGTTGATTCATTTTTTTTATAACAGAAGCTCTTCAATCATAGAGGAAAAGGTTCTACAAAGACCCTTGATGGGTTCTACTGAACACTTCATATTTAAAATCACTAAAAGGTTCTATATAAAACTTTTTTAAGGTTTCATACAAAAGAACCAGCCAGGGTTCTTCACATCATCATCATCATCATCATCATCATCATCATCATCATCATCATCGTCATCATCACCAGGCAATACACGTAAAAGACAATTACAAAATATAGCCGAATAATGTGAATACATGCACAAAGCAAAGTTTAGCTCAAAGAAGTATTATCGTTCAATATAGAACCCCAATGATCCTATTTTCTAGGACGGCAAAACATGATTTTTCTATTCATTTTTATATTCAAACTATTCATTCTATTCATTAATTTCTATCTTCTAATACATTATTGTATTTACAAGGAATTATATACAGACACAATATTAGTATATGAATAATAATGCATGTGTTAAAACTGCATTGATATGTAACAAAGAACACTAAGTTTTAATAATTGAGGAAATGATGTAGGTTTCTGTAAGAAGATGTTTATTTAACATTTTGAAAGGAGACTGTCAGCATGCTATAATGTCAGCATGCTATAAATGTCAGAAGTAAAATAAGCCTAATTTCAAGAGAAACAGAAGCTACTGATATATATATAGTAAATTGTTTTGTGAATGCTCTACAACATTTACAATAATGCTAGTTCTGGCAAATTGCCAGAATACAATAAGAAGAAAAACACTCTAGGATGTGACATACTACTTCAGGGTAGTTCACGGTAGTAAGTAACTACCTACATGCACGGACAAGATTTATCCCTTACTTAAGCACAAGATAAATAATAAGCACTTGAAAAAGTTGTCAGCTAGAAACGATCAACGTAATGTATAATAGTTTACATAAAGGTAAGCAGATGCACTATAACATTACACAACTTTTGACTTACAACACATTTTTCCAATTTTTTTTTTAAATGTTCCACTTCCTCCAAGTGAAGTCGATGAGTCATGCTTGGTGTGTGAAACTTTGCACTGGAGCTTCATGTCTAATGATGCTAACAATTAATTGATTCATATTGTCATTTTATTAAACAAGTGCATTAACAATATTCATTTCAGAGTGGAACTGTATTATCAGTCATCTGCCTAGATGAAACAATATAAAAAAATAATTAGACTCCTATTGTTCAGGATTTCTGACCAACAATGTTATAGTGTTTATGTTTACATTTATGGCAGACATTATCCAAAGCAGCATATGTTTTTAATCTCACTTTATACAACTGATCTACTGAGGGGTAAGGGCCTTGCTCAGGGGCCCTGCAGTGGCATCTTGGTGGCTTCTGTAAACTTATTCTAAGCAAGTCACACTTTCTCCTAACTCACTTCAGCGAGTTGGTGACGTTTTATTGAGGAACTGAATGTGGCTTGAGGCAGATTTTTACAAAAAAAGCATTCAGTGTGAGTTACTTCTGTAACTTCCACATATTGTAAATTATCCAGAGTTATCTGAACAAATAGATTTGGGATGAAGGTGATGTTTTTATGAATCAATTTATATACATTTATATATTAAGAAGTCATTTCTTTGGAACTGGAAGTTACACCACAGTAATTCTTTTATTTCTGGCTTATTAAAAATCCTTATTCTCATTCACTTTTGTGGTTGTTGTTTTGTTTTTGTTTTTATCTTATTGAAATTGTCTTTGCATTAGACAGTTGACACATGACAGTTTACTGTGGAGACTTTAGGTAGACTGGAACTAAAACCTGATTCCAAAGAACACATTGAGTGATGTAACAGCAGCATGATTTAGGGTTGGGATGGGGATATGAAGCACAGTGTTCTTGGCTGGAATGCGAGCTGGCAAGAATCGACGTGATTCAAGACCAAAAACACAGAAGCCATTGGAACTGCTTCTATATAAGTAGTCAGGAGAGTAAAGCGTGGAATCCGGATGTCTATTTTTAAATAAAATGTAGTCTTTTAACTAAGGAAAATACTGAGAGAGCGCGGTTTCCTATTACAGGTAAATAATCAATGATGAGTCCCAACACAAAGTGGAGTTACTGTTACTATCCCTACACTGATTAGTAATCCTCTTAAATCACAGCAATTTATCTATCTATGTGTGTGTGCATGTGTGTGCGTGTGTGTGTGTGTGTGTGTGTGTGTGTTTCATGTTATTGAGAAATTGCAGCTTAAAACTTTCCTGTTGTGGAAAACCTAAAAGAACAGCTTTACAGTACATCTGATATTTACAGTACAAAGCACTGACATTAGAGACTTCTTTTAAAAATGCTAAAAATAATACAATAATCTGAAACTATTGTATCTGAAAAAACAAAACGTTATATGGAGCATTGACCATACAAACCATGTGAAAGTTGTTAGTATATGTTAGTGATTCAATTTATTTAAATTTGTTTGCCTTACAGCTGTCCTGAAATACTGTCCAAGCTGCTTTTATAGTATACAGATTACCACTGTTCAATCAGAATAAAGAATTCAACAGTTTGATCTGTTAATCTCAGATTTTAATGGGTTCTAAAGCATAAAGACAGTTGGATGTTGTGAGGACTGGCTCCTGGAGCACTATCTGTGTTAAAGATCCAAACTAGGCTGTGACTTCATCATGTGGTCACAGGTCAGGCCATTGTTATGTGTTGGGGGTTGGGACAAGCAGCTTCAGGGTTTCTGTTGGTATGTGTTAGTTGTTACTGCAAGAAAACAGGCATCAGAGAGCATCAGAGACTTTGAGATTGTCAGTTCTGGTATCGAAATGGTGTTCATGGGTACTACATTTAGTGCATGTAAATCTTAAAATAAAACTTTTATAAAATATTTTCCAACAGTGAAAAACATGTATTTCTCACCGTGTTAGTGCATCTCAGGCAACGATGATCAACATTGTTTTCTGAAATAAGTGAACTGTTTGAAAGGAACAGTGTTGAGATTTTTTTGATTTGTTATTGAGGACATTCAACAGTCTAATAAGTGACTCAGTGTGTATCGGACTTAATAATTTACTTGACAAAAGTTATTTGGGTTACAAGGTTGTGCTTTCAGAGTGACTTTGTCAATGTAAATGTCACAAAATCAGAAATAACAAAATTAAATATCTTGTGCAACTTGCAACTTTCTGTTCCAAATATTCCATAGGGGTGATTTGGGTTCAGATTAGCAGGGTTAATTGAAAGAAGCATGAAATGTATTTTTTGGATTTGATGAGAAAGGGTTCAAACACTAATGCAAAATAAAAAAAGAAAGAAAGAAAATATTTGAATAATATAAAATATAAATAAATGACTTATTTCAGTTATTTTTCTGCAATATCCACAGAGAGGGTTGTGAAATACTTTTTAGATATGTGTAACTGTAATGTCAATGGCACCTCTATCATAGAAACACCCTCCTACATGCATAGCACTTGTTCACGACTTTATCCAGATGGCGTTTCCATTTAGAACGTAATTCCCTCCTCTGTAAATTCCTTAAAATCAACATCTTGAAAAGTTTAAGACCGGAGCATCTAAACAGGAAATATCGAAAACAGCTTAACGAGTGAACACATGCCCAATGTTTGGATGAGGGAGTGAGTCACGTACATAATTTGCAAGACAGCCAACATTACATAATCTACTTAGAGCCAAAGAGGTTTCGGACGGCCTAACACTGTGGCCCGATACTGCATAATCTAACCAGACACTGCAGCTCCTCAATGAGAACTCAGAGGACTTGAGAGACAAATTTGTGGCTTTTGAGGTCACTTTGGGACAGCACTTGTCTCTGGCTGTCCTTCCTGTGTATTTCATAACCAGGCAACAAACCGCAGCCATAAAAAGGCCGCCAGATGTGGCCTAACTGCAGGGAAAAGAAAGCAGCATGATTACTGCCAGTTCCTATCATATTCCTGTCACCATACAGTCAAATTTCCACTCATCCAGAGACTGTGTGTGTGTGTGTGTGTGTGTGTGTGTGTGTGTGTGTGTGTGTGTGTGTGTGTGTGTGTGAGAGAGAGAGATAGATATATATATATATATATATATATATATATATATATATATATATATATAGAGAGAGAGAGAGAGAGAGAGAGAGAGAGAGAGAGAGAGAGAGAGAGAGAGAGAGAGTCAACTAAGCCAATGCTTCTCGAAGGCACAGGTAGCTGGGATCACTTCTGTAGTTCACCAAAAAGTCTATAATCCCAAATAAATCTTGATCTCGGATAGAAATTTTGCACAATTTTACAAGATTTACAGTGTAAAGAAATAAATCTAAATCTCGCTTTAGAGGACAAACCTGATCCCAAACTGCTCAAATATAGCGCTTTCCTGCCACCTAGTGGTAATATTCATGAACTGTTATTTTTGTTATAGGTAACCGAAATCCTGTGTAAGTAACTCGGATTATTATCCAATTTTCTGTGCATGATCTCCTTGTGGATTTCCTCTTGATTCTCTGGCATCTCCCCAAAACATGGCAGGTGTGAATTGGTTACAGAATGGGATTATGGGAATTACACTGTCTCTGACTGAATGCAAGACCCTACATTGAGTATTTCAGAAACTATATCTCCATGGATTTTACATAAGATTTTACACAGAATGCTGCAAACAAACAATGAATACATTGATTGAGTAAAAAGACCAAATTGGTTCAAGCTCTCAGGAAGGAACTCAAATAATCATTTGACATTTGTGGTGAGCAGAAAAGCATCTCAGCATACACAGAACATCAAAGTTTGTGATGGATGAGCTACAACAACAAAACAAATCATCACACTGGGTTCCAATCCTGAGAACCAAGAACATATATCTTAGGCTATCATGAGCACAGACTAACCAACATGCTCTTTTTCTAGTTTTCCAGTGTCATCAACTAGACGTTTGAGGCTGCGGCCCCTCAGCACACGTTCTATGTAAATTCTAGAGACTCATGTGTGAAAGTCCAAAGAGATCAGCAGTAATAGAAAATACTTAAAACCAGTTAAAAATCCACACCACAGTTAGAGTCACACGGATCCCATTTTCCCCTGTTCTATTTTATGTAAACGTTAACTGAAGCTTTTGACCTGTATTTATATGATTTTATGCACTGTGTTTACACACAGTAGACTGATATCTCTCTGTATCAGGTGAACAAGTTTATATTAGATGCTGAATGTACACTGGCTATATAGAGGAATAACAATAAAAACTGTGTGTTTCTATACTGTCATAGGCCACATTCCTATTCCCGGTGTTTTCCCACCTTGCATCCAGTTTTCCCAGTATAGGCTCTGTATCCACTGAAACACTGTTAACTAAAGAAATCAATTATGAACACCTGTATTAACCATCAATTATTAATTTACAGTGATAAATTATCTGTCGTTGTTTAGAAGCAAAATTTGGAACTGAAACATGGCTGAAACTAAATTACAAAAAATGACATACTAGAGATACTAGAGTTAGCAAGATTATTAACATGCTGTATCCATGCATTGTCATTGGCTTAATACTAAAGTTTATGGTTTGTTAAGGTCAACTAATATAAATAATGTTAAGAAAAACATTATATTATTGCACTTTTATTTCCAAATGATTATTATTGCTAGCATCACACCAGTTGATGTGTGTATGTTGAGGTTAAGCTCTGCTGCCACCTGGTGGATGTAATTTATCTATAGTTTCCAGTCCCATTTAAAGTTAAAGCTGCAAATGTTTGGATCCCTGAGAGTAACTGACAGAGTCCTGGATAATAGCCATAAGACATATGCTTCAGGACCCATGGCTAGCTCTAGGGTGATTGAATTATTTAGGGTGCCTTGTTATTGTGGCATGTATGTGTTAGCATTTTTCATGAATTAAGATGGCTGATTCATCCTAAAGAGTTTATAAGTGCTGACGATTTGTGTCAGAGGTAAGATGTGGTATTTGTGCCTGTCTGTTACTGTGAACAAAGAGTGGCCTTTCTCAGTTAGTTCTTGGATTGTGTACTTGTCCATTTCAGTGAAGTATGCATGGCCGCTATTCTTATTAGTCTCACTATAGGAGATGTGGCCTTTGTGCCTGTCTGTCATAACCAAGAGGGAGTAGCTTTTGTGGTGGACTGTCATAGTGAAGGCGGCATGGCATTTGTGCGTGTCTGACACAGCAAAGGAGGCGTGGCCTTTGTGCCTGTCAGTCACAGCAAATGATGACTTGAAATTTTTGTCTGTCTGTCACAGCCAAGGAGTCCTTTGTGCCTGTCTGTCACATCCAGTGGGGTGTGGCCTTTGTGTATGTCTGTCATAGCCAATGGGGCGTGGCCTTTGTGCCTGTCTGTCACAGTCAATGGGGCGTGGGCTTTGTACTTCTCTGTCACAGCCAATGGGGCATGGCCTTGGTGTCTGTCAGTCACAGGGAAGGGGTGTGGCCTTTGTGAATGTCTGTCATGCCCAAAGAGGTGTGGCCTTTGTGCTTGCCAGGTGCAGTGAAAGATGACTTGAACTTTATGTCTCAGTGAAGTAGACATGGTCTTTGTTCCTGTCTGTCACAGTGAAGAAGGCATTCACAAAGGCATTTCCTAAAAAAAAGAACGTGCAGTGTATTTGTGCTCTGCTATACTAATGCACTTTTAGAAATGACTGCCATAAATATCTGTCCTAATATTGAGTTCTTTCTGCAACAAAACTTCCATTCCTAATGAGGTGAACTGCACTTTCAGGGCATTTTTATGAGTTATCAGATGCCACCAGGCAAAGTGAAAACTAAATGAAGTGTATCATTTAATTACTTAGCTGGGCCTCATTAGGTCCTGGTAACTGCTCATTGGCTAAATATTAGCCTGTAGGAATGACATTTCAGTAGAACATTTTATATTTAATCAGGGAAATGCATTTTTCTGGTTTAAAAACAAAATGCACAGCAGACAGATAAGAGCTTATTGTTTCCCATTTTATTGAACACAAGAATTTCAGACGGAATGAAAAGTCAAAATGGTTCGAGTTAATACTCAGTATTTACACCAGTGAGAGACAGAGTGGAGAAAGAAGGTGGCACCGGTGCATGATGTGGTAAAAATCTGTATACAAGAGTGAGAAGGCCCCTGCAGCTGAAAATAGATGAGTGAATGATTGTGTGAAGAGGGTTTTGGGAGGAAAGCTGTGATTGATGAAGCAAAAGAGTGTGTGAGTCAGCTCTTAGCCAAAAGACAGCTACAGTTTTGGATTTGTTTACTTGGCTCAGCATGTGAGCTGTTGGAAACAAACTTTTCTGCAATGACATGAGTGCAGTGGTAAACCTCCAGCATGTAAACTCACATAGATATTGGTCCCACATTAAATGGTGTCAAAAGCCATTTCAATCACCAGCATGTCTTCAATCAGAGAAACACACAATGATGTCACGAGGTGCAGTTTCTGGTACAGTATCATCATTAAAGGAATAGTTTGGACAAAAAGTGACAATTTTCCACTCTTCAAAAATGTAGTTCATCATTTTAGACATGTTTGGTGTACTTTTGCTTTGCATTGGAGCTAAAGGCTAAAGTAGCTAACATGGAAGCTAAGCTTAACTAATTGGTATTCACCTCAAAAGACATACAGGTGACTTGGATCAGTAATGTGATTTGTAATGAAACATTTTCACAAAATATATTATTGTACATCTGCATAAAACGTATTACAATGAAACCATCTTAGCATCTGAATCACTTTGAATGTACAATTTCACATAAATAAAGCTGCAGCTTTATGTCCTGAGGGAGCGATTCTTCAACATGCCATGCTGCTGTGACTCTTTAGCTTTGTAACCTTTTTTTGTTTTTAAATAGATTACACCATGTAAGAAACTACATAAATGAATCTGTTTGAGACACTGAACAGTTCAGTGTAGTCTGAGGTGAGTGTGTAATGGAGACAGAAACAAGCAGCTACAAAATGTTGCTTATTGTTAGCTACGTTAGCCTTTTGGCTCCAGGACTCAAGCAAATTTCATATAAATTCTTGGCTTTGTGGTACAAATTGTGTACATTTCAGATATTTTGCCAAACTATTACTTTGGCTTATAAGTGCAAAATATATTAATAAACCAAATATGCAACAGCAACTTCAGAAAAACATCAACAGTGACTCAAAACAGAAAAGGAAAGGCTCTTATTGAATGTTACATGCTGGTTACTGATTGGCTACAGCATGCAACAGTCCGAGACGGAGAGCTGATGGATGTTTAGAGTAAATATGAGCCGTGTTTATTTATTTTGACGATTTTGTACAGCATTAATACGAGAATGCGAATGTAGAAAAAATACCTAAAGAAAGTTAGCAGAAAGGCTTCCTCACTATAAAGTCACGTTACGTAATATTACTTTATTTTCAACAAGAACCTACTCTTTATTTTCTGAGTATTGATTATTGGTGTGTTTCTGAATTTGCTGGTGTGTTTTTGGTATTGGTGTTGCATTTTTGGTTTGTCTTTTTTGGTTTCACACTTACAGGCCATCATAATTTAATGTAATGTAAAAGAATGACAAAAAAAAGTGACAATGTTAACAGACCACATCTGGACAGAGTACTCATTTATACCCATAAACAACAATGGAAATCTTTTGTCACTGTTCTTCATTTAACAATTTACTAGCAAACCTTGACACCAATGACATCTAGTTTAGAATACATTGCATGCTTGTTTCAGCTTTTTAAAAATTTGTCGTTATGGACATGGATACATTTTTTGACTGGACCACAGAAATGGAAAAGCATGGAAAAGGGACTCAGATAGCTCGTCCAATAGGTGTGAAAATGACGTGTCTGCGATAGTGGCGAGCTTTTCTGTTCCTGGGGCACTAGTTGAGGTGTTTTAACGTTTCTGATCGTGAACGTATGATCTTGTTTTGCATCAGGTAAAGAGAGGCAAGTCTTGAGGGTCTTGAGCTTGCTACTAACTCGATCACACCCATGTACACTCTCAGACCTCCAAAAGTACGCAACACAAACACACTGAAAAAAGAAACGAGTATATTCACAGTTTACAGAGCAAAAACGGTTCCCAAGACAAGAATGTTATTCTGGTCCCAAACTACCTCTGCTACTCCCCTAGTGGTACAGACCAACCGAATCACTCAGACTACATACCTTTTAACATTGAAGGCACCTTCTCCTTTGAATCTTGACAAGCTTTCATGTATATTGGTATTGGTTTGTGTTGGTTTATACATTTTACGGAGATGGAACATTACCTGTACTAATAGCTACACCTTTCACAACCTATGGATATTTCATAAGTCTATGACAAAGAACACACTGTATTCACACTAGGATATATCACGCATTCACAGTGCACAAACTTGCAGACTAAAGAAATTGGAAAAAACTTTTTTTTTTTTTTTTTTTAACTTTTTTGACTGTTCAATGTTTTAACTGGAATAATATGGCTTAAATAAAGAAAACAATATGGCCATTTGTTTATTATGCATACACAAAAGGCTTTTGAAAACTATTCATTATTATTCTTTGTTAGCTTTCAATTGGGACTTGATCAGTGGAAGGACTGTTTATTAATTATCCAATCTGTGACCTCTGCACCAGTAGATTTAGTATCATCTTCCTGTCCAAACACTCTGGTTTGGTCCTATCAAAGACTGAAATCTGGAGAATAACAGCAAGTTCCCTTTCAGTTGATGTACACAAAAATACAAATGAGGAAGAAAATAATAATAAAAAAAAGAAACGCTGGATGTGATAACTAGGTTGTTTCTGTTGTTAGAAAATGATCATAATATCTGAACGTGACCTGACTATGCCTCTCAATCATACTGTATAACTATGCCTTAGTTTGTTTCATTGTTTTTTAATGGGAAAGCTTTTTGCTTCATGTTCATCAACATAAAAAATATAAACTCAGGGTTATAATGAAAACAACAACAACAACCGAGGGGCATTATGGGACAAATCTGCAAAGCAAGCATGCGAGCAATCTATTTCTACTTCTCAAAATGAAACTGTAAAAAACAAAAAAACAAAAAAAAACACAATAAAAGGCAGTTACTTTTATACATTATTTAAACATAACAAAACGGTTAAAAAATATTCCCCAAAATCTGTGTGTAAAATAATAAAATAGGGCAATACTGCATGTAATAAAACAGTACATAACTCAAAGATGAGAAAAGTATTGACTACACGTGTGTGCACAAAGTAAAAAGGCATTATTCAGGAGTAAAGCTAATGTTCCCCGTTACTAACTATTCACACTGATATTATGCTTCTCTTCCTAGTAAAAGACAGCCGGGATTGTGCTGAAGAGTTGAAGTAGAGTGCACTAAAGGTAAAAATAAAAAAATCATCTTCCTGCTGTATCTGAATAAGGAAAAACAGTACGAGAAAGAACATTCAAGAAGAGGAAAAAAACAAACAAACCAAAACCAAAAAAAGGCATGTGCACGAGTTCTTTAGGCGCTCTATAAATCTACAAACTCTTGTTCTGCAAACTCATAGAAGACACTGACTGAAGAAAGAAACCCTTTTTTTAATTAAACCATTTGTTTCAATGCGGTGGTGAAACTCGGATGCCCTCAGATTTCTGGATCACGCTTTGCTCTCGTTGCCGTTTGTCTGCGGGGCCTCGTTGGGGACCGTCTTCACCTCAGCCGAGGGCTTCTTCACGTTCGTCTCGGGGGCTTTACTCTTCCCGTCTTCGACAATCTTACCGCTGGGGAAAGACAGAAAAAGTGACAGAAAGGCACTTTGTGAGCTGTAGCAATCATTCCAGTGAAGAGTGTTTTGGGAAATTTATCCCAAGAGAAACAACGCAGTTCATACATTTTTTCATGACGTCAGAGATGGAGCATTACGGCTCATGTTTTAAGGAGAAGACAAACCCAGACAGAGCAATGTGATGTCGATGCAGATGACAGTCGGTTGATGCGAGCAAACAATTTGATGTTTGTTCAGTGCGCGATAATTCACTGACATGTGAAATGATTTTTCCCTGAGGGATGGCTGAAAGGGGATAGAAAAGGACTGCAGTATAAATTTTGTATAAATACGAGACATTTTAGAGTTTTTTTTTCCTTCTACAAAGAGAGGTTTTTCCCACATGATTTCTCAATGGACCAATTCATTGCCAGACTAAATTGGCAGTAATGGAATTCACTAGCCTTGTACCAGTGTGCCAAATCATTCATAAATGGATAATGAATCATGAAAATGAATGACGAGCCTTTTGCAGGAAGAAAATTAGGGGAGACGCCACTAATTGCATGTCTGACATGTTTTCTCCTTTCAGACATGGCACTATTTTTAGGCGATCTGACCTGCAGCTATTAGCTTGTTATGCATGGCTGCTTACTACACATATTAAAAACAATGTGAGAGAGGCGACTGTTCAATTTCAGGTTCCCATCAAACTTTAACCTGGGACCTCCGGGAAGCTATGATCGGCTTCTGCGCTTTTCCACACCCACCTGTCTCAGGCACAGAGGACTATTGTTGCAAAGAGAATAGGATCGGTGGAGTGCAGCCGTCTCCTCTTACCATCTACACCGTATCAGTGGTACGACACAATCTCAGCCGTGGACACTGTCAGGTTCAGCAGGCCAGGCTTTTGTTTCCTGTCCAAATGTGCTTGAGATGGAAGCTGAGTATCTTTAACTTCACCGTAGCAGGCAGTTGAGTATTGTGACCTTAAGCACAATGGAGTCTGAGTCTGCTAGCGACTAGCAAGAGTGAGGAGGCACCGGGTGACATACACACAATAATACACTTTGTTTAGAGGCTTTAAAGCAAGAATAGCATCACTGAGGTAGCAAAAAAAAAGTCCAAAGTGCACATATCTACTTCTGAGCTCAAGTGATGGTGAGAACATTGCTAACAATAACATCCCAGTAGGAAGACAGTTTTAAATTGAAAACCACTAAGCCTTTACTGTGGCTTCTGGCTTACAGTATAAATGACAAACAGCACATTACCTCTTACACTTTTACTGCCCAGCTGCGAGTTTACCTAAATATAGTCTGCTCAAAGCCAAACAAGTAACCACTAACCAGTAACAAACGTGTCTTTCTTATCCAGTGACTTTACCTGTTCAGGGAATTGTTTTTAGCTGGGAAAAACTGAAAAAGCATTCTGTACAGGTGGTCGAAAATCATACAAACTACAGCTAAACTGCACATCTGTTGAAACATATTATATAGCATCTGAGGATTGTGTAATAATCACCCAAATAATGTTCTATAAAAACTTACTTGGAAAAAACAAAGCCTAGTGGGAAGTCCAATAGTAACCATCTGGTAACAACCGGCAAAGAAGCCTGCTAGATTAAATTGTTGATGGAACATATCATTTGGTTTGGCTTATCATTTGGTTTGGCTACCTGAGAATTAGTAGTTATTGATTTTAATTTGCATAGCTCTAGGGTCCATCCTGAGCTCAGGATTGTGAGTTATCTGTACAGTGTATTGCATGGTCTCTGCATGTTTCTTCTGGGTTCCTCACTTACTTCCAATTCATGCCAGCAGGATAACTGACAAGCCCAGATTGTCCCTAACTGTGAATGAGTGTGTGATTGTGTCTGTGTGAGTCTGGTGCAATGGATTGAGGAGTCTCACCTAGGGTTTGTTCCTGTCCTTTACCCAGTGTTCCTGTGATCCATTTCAGATCATCTACAATCGTGGCCAAGATAAAACAAGCACTGAAGATGATCAATAAATAAAAATATGCTGCTACAACATTCAGGGTAGAGAGAGAAAAGCTGATCATCTGATTCCGATTTTTTTCTAGAAATTGTTTAATCAAAGTCACCATTTATGTCTTGATTATCAGGAGTACATCCAGATGGAGTTTATCCATATAAATGCAATCATTTGCAATAGATCTAAATCCCATCGCTCAAAACACTTCAGATGGACTGAGATGCATTTAGCCATATGCTGCAGCTGTCACTCCAAACCCACACTAGACAACAAAAACTCCTCCTAACATTCGATGCACGTATTTCGTGAATGCTCATCTTGCACTTTTAAAATATTTAGCGAGATGTAGCAATTTTTAACATACATTTAAACTAACAAAAACAATAATAAGACCATTGCAGGCCACCATCCAACATCTACATTCACACCTAGGCATAATTTTGAGTAGCCACTCAACCTGCCAGCCTGTTTTTTGAGAGGAATTCAGAGGAAATCCACACAGACTTGAGGAAAAATTCCACTCAGACAGTAACCCAAGCTCAGGACTGACCCCATGACTCTGGAGCTGTAAGGTGACCACTGTGCTGCAATAGATGCAATGAAATGACTGGGTGAAAATGAGATCAAAGCTACAGTATAAGCTCATAGAAACAGAGTGAAAGAGAGAGAGAGAGAGAGAGAGAGAGAGAGAGAGAGAGATGCACTATGGTCAAGTCATAGCAATTCATTCCACCGGCATTCACAGTTCGACCTCATATTCGAGTTGACTTCCTCAATAAGGTGGGATCAAAAGACTAAGAGACAAAGACAAGCTAAATATTCATCAGGGATCCATTTGTTCTATTAAATTCGTTCAGGTTTTGCTGCCTGTGACTTTACCTAGGCCCAGAGATAAAGCAGGCTCAATACCTTCTGTCATCAGAGGCAGGTGGTGAAGGCCTACTACAGGGGACTCTCTTCTTAGTATCCCTTTTTGGAGTGAATGACTGAACAGAGGCTAGAGGGAGGGGAAAAAGGCATGTGATGTACGCTAACTGGGGACACATTCTAAGTTTCTGATAAAACAAAGTACTCCACATAAAGATGATGAGAATATTCTTTGAAAGCCTGTGTAATATATATATATAAAAACTCAATTCTTAGCAGGATCTCCCAGCAGCTTGCTTCCTTTGTCCTTCAGAAGTATTATTTGGATACTAAATCAGGTCCATTTGTGTGTGTATGTGCCATTCAGTTGCCTGTGTTACAATAAACACAGTAAACCCAAAGATGTATTCACCATCTCAATTCACAATTTTCAGCATCAAAAGTTATTTCCAGAATGTAGCAGACTGACACGAGATATTACTACGAGATATGTTTGGTTCGTTTATTCTGAAAGCAGCATGCAAAAAAAAAACAAGGCCCCACGTTTATGTAAACCGACAGGGCATGCCCAGCCTGGCAGTAGCAATAGTAGGCAAACACGCTTGCGATGAATCACCTGAGGGAGCAGGGATAGTACCCTACCTCCCAGTCACATTCATTAAGACAAATCTCTTTCTCCATCAAGCTTTAGAATCGCCTAAATCACACTTCCACTTGGGATGCATTAAGACCGCATATTGACTTTTTACTGTGCCTGTTCGTTTGAGAGTGCCGAGGGCGTGAGGGAAGCTAAATGAGAAGAAATGCGCCGATTTATTTATGGCAGGAGCTTCCTGTTTGCAGTCACCCCTCTCAGAGATAACAGAGGAATCAATTAGTTCATTCCTGAAAACAAACCCCCCCCAAAAAGGCAACCAATTTCACACTTTCATAATGGCGTTTGCGTTGAACGCCTGCCACAAACGATCCAATTTTCACCAGTGGCACAGGTAATTCATGCAGAACAACTCTGTTTAGGAACACTGTACATTAGAGTAGGTAAAAACAGACACGTGCCCCTTTTTCCATCGAAGCAGTTTGAGTGCTGGTTCGGAGCCAGAGCCTAATTTAGAACCAGTTCTTTCTTTTTCGAACAGCCAAAGCACCAAAACGTTGCTGGTCTAGACTTAAGAACTGCTTGTGTCAGGGGCTGTCTACTGTTAGCACATTTAATAATGTACCTTAAGTATACTAATGTTTAATACACTTTTACTTTACCGCAATATGATCAATTATCAGCACACATGATAGTAGGTAGCTACATTCTAAGGCTACCTTTTTCTGTGATAATGATAAAATAATGTTACTGTATGTACGTTCTCGATTACAACCTCTGTTTATACAAATTACATGGAGCTGCATGTACGTGTTGGATTCGCCGCGTTTGCATGCCAGTGTAGGTTCACAAAGCCATGAGCATTAACAGTAAAGCAACATCCGCCATTGTTGATGTTGTGTTTGTGTTCGCTGCTGCTGCGCTAAAGTTGCTGGGACACGTGACACGTATACAGTGACGTCAGACTCGGCTTTGTGATGGCTCTCTAACCGATGGAAAGGCAAAACGGTTCTTAGAAGTTTCACCAGTGGAACCAGCTTTGAACCAGCACCAGCACTAGCTCTGAACCAGCACCCGGTTCTTTTTGGTGGTAAAGGGGTAATGGTGGCTATATGAGGATCCAAGGTTCTTGTCCTGATTTTGCACTGTGAGAGCAGTCCCTGGGTCTACATGGGAGTTAAATTTGCTTAAAACATCCTTTATTACCAAATAGACATTCTTTTCTTTGGAACAATGAAAATAGTGGTTTAAATTATGCAATATTCATAATGGCTTCTAGACTCTATATATTTTGTTTCATGGCCAATCAAAAGGTAGTTTTTTTTTAGATTTACGTTGTATCCCAAAAGTCTCCATACATAAGGGAAATTAATTCTTTTTAGCACAAAATCTTCCAAAATATTTCATTCTTAGTATATATTATATATTTTTTCCAATTCCCTTTAAGAATGCCTTTGAGAGAAGAAGAACATATCGAAATTACTCTTCCAGCTGGAAATAGCTCTTAAGTCTGCACCATGCAATTACATGCAGAACACCAGATGTATTAGCATCATGGGTGCAGGAGATGCTTCTGAGTGTTTACAAAGAAATGGCAATCACGTAGAGGATGTTTCATAAATACAACAAAATTTTATAAAAGTGTTAATTTCCCTTATGTATAGAGACTTTCGGGACACTGTCTAATTTGCTTTATGTTGACTTCCCTCACTGTTCTTGAATATTTGTCTAGGTCAAGGTTTAAACTGAAGATAACAAACCACATTTCAAGCTACTTTTGCTATATGGTAAGGAGTAATAAGAGTCTATTGCAAACACAGCATTGCCCTCTATCACCTTTTTTGTTACTGTATGTTTGATAAGGTCATATATATTGCATCTATACTAATTATGAAAACTAAACAAAAAAGCTCATGCTGTATTGCTGCAAGTTCAAGTCCCATAACTGAAACAGCCTTTTGTGGTTTGGAGTCAATAGAGCAAAATTGGCCATATTTCCTGTGTTTATCATAGTGACACTAAACAATCAAGTGAGCTGTACGACCAGTGCAAAAACGAGTGCAGACAACGCTAGCTAGCTGATGGGTAGGAACTGGCAGGTGACCACATTTGGGGAGAACATGAGAAATTTTTTTTAGTGAGTATCATTATGTATTTCACACAAAGCACTACATCAAGATGTCTCCTGAACGAGTTTATGTTTGGTTGAATTTTTTTTTGGCTCAGGTACAAATCACTTGGCAAAATCTGGACATAAATCCAAGATCCTCTCATAAGCAGCAAATGGTTCAAGCCTGGAGTGATACTGTATTTCCTCATGAAACACTCATATTGGTGAAATGAGGGAGTGAGTGGAATGAATGTGGGTGTTAGGAGAAGGAGACTAGCACTAACAGAAGGAGAAGAGTGGTGAGAACAAAGACTAACACACACACACACACACACACACACACACACACACACACACACACACACACACACACACAAACTAGAGCCATACTCGTCCTGGCTGGGCACAGCTGGTGCGCTGGTGGAGTTGGAGTTGGCCAGATCAGCATCTGATGCGTGGTGGGCTCCTCCATCTACCTGTGAGACTGTAGCTGAATCTGTATTTTGGATGCCATCTGTAGCATTTTTGGGTTCAGATGAAGAGGGAGTGGATTTGGGGGTTTCAGAGGGCCGAGAATCTTGCGAGGAGGGACCATCACTGAGGTCCACCAGTGGTGTGTCAGCAGGAGGGGAGGTAGGAGAAGTTATGCTGGCTTTGGGGGCGCTAGTCTGAGAAGGGGCTGCGATTTTGGGGTCAGGCACAGGGGCGGTGCAGGAGTTGAGGGTGGTACTCTCACTAGCGGGACTGTCAGTGACGGACTCTGAGTTAGTGGCTAAAGAGGGGAGCAAGTCCACTACTGTGGCAGTGGTGTCAGCAGCATGCCTGAGAGGAAAGGGGAAGATGAAAGAAAGGTTGAGAGACCGCAAGAGAGAGAGAGAGAGAGGGGAGAGAGAGAGAGAGAGAGAGAGAGAGAGAGAGAGAGAGAGAGAGAGAGAGAGAGAGAGAGAGAGAGAGAGAGAGAGAGAGGACCATATTGTCAGTGTGGGAGGGAAGCCAAAGACACATATGCATATAGTGTAAGTGGGGGTTGGGCGATATGGAACAATCGTATCACAATACTTTGTTATGATACACAATATGTATCATGGTTTAGGTTAGAAATAAAGAAACAGCAAAGCAACAGATCCACATAAAAATGATAGTAATGACAATAGTTTCAAAAGTCCTGAAACTTGATTTTTCCATTCATAACCCTCTGTTACATGCCTAAGTTGGTGATCATGAGAGTGGGTTATGATGGAAATAGGAAAACATAGCAAAATGAGTGGGAAAATGGGCAAAGCTAAAGTTTTAAACAGTGCCACTGACACTGAGGTTTGAGTAAAAAAATAACAATAACAGGAACAGACACTTCACTGAATTACAGTGTTTGAGGCTGAAATGTGCATTGCTAGCTTTGAAAACATAAATGCTACTGTCCTGAAAGCCAGTTTTGAAAATGTTGAAGGTTTGAAACCCTGTCAAAAGTAATAATGCGTGAAACTACAATTTACATCTGTTTTTATGTATGTGAATGAAGGCAACTTTTAGCTAATGATAGTTGACATGGAATCAGTACTAATAGGAAAATCTACTACATGTTCTTACTAAAGCCAAGGTAGCTACACAGCAAGTGGTGATTAGCTACACTTAAGCAAGTAAATAAATAAATAAATAAATAAATAGATAGATAGATAGATAGATAGATAGATAGATAGATAGATAGATAGATAGATAGATAGATAGATAGATAGATAAAGCTAGCCTGCTATACAGAAATATTAGCTTAGCTACAATGAAAAAAGAAGCATGATAAATGTTTGTGCCAATTAAAACTGCATTTAATATTAAAAAAAAAGTATCACCAACAGCCTGATGTATCCTACTTCCTACATCACAAAGATATTATTGGTAAACATGGCTAGTTAAATTAGCAAACTAATACTTTGTTAGTGATACTGCTTCCTGCACCAGTTTTGTACAAACATCAAGTTTTCAACACAGACAGTTTTAGAAAGTAATCCTGTGTGAGGAGTTAAGTTTATTTAGTAAGGAAGAAAGTAATGGCACCCTGGAAGAGGTGTAAGAGTGCAAGCTGCGGTACTGGAAGATTAGCTACAGCTTTTAGGAGACATCATGTTGTCAGCTTTTTTTTTTTTTACAGGGTTTTGTTAGTGTAACTAAACGTAAATCAGCTGTTCCTTTAAACGCTTGGTTATTTACAAGCAACTTGGTGAAAATGTCTCAATTGGTTTGGCTCTATGAAAACATTTACACACAACTTTATGTGTTGGAAGATAAGTGATGAAAGATAAATGTGGCCCAATTTTATTATTCCACACTGTTGTCAAAAAAAATGCTTGTATTATATTAATGCTTGTAAAGTGAATGCAGTTTACTGTGATTTTAATATATTCTCATATCGCCCACTGCCCAAGTGTAAGTAGTTGCAACATTCACTTTAAAAGGAAAAAAAAAAACGAATATATTTATGCCTGCACTCATGTCTCAAACATTCATGTCTATAAACATGCGCTAATAAAACACAGTGTAATTAAAGTGATAAACACTACATGACTGGAAAGGCAAACAACAGACTTGGGAGTGTTCTTCCCTGCAATCGGGCGGACTAATCACACTAACAGCGAGACCTCTCAGTGTCAGAATCATGTGGTGCGTTCTGAAGCATAGTTTCCTCCTTCTCATTCACTGACCATGCTTCACAAATAGCTCTCCAGCAGGTCATGTATTAGCCTCTATTCAAAGCACTCCCCACGCTCACTGTTCTGACATTGATGTCATTAGCTGCCTATTCTCATGAAGCCACTTCTTTCAAAGTAAACCATAATGCATGCCAATTCTTTGTGACCCAAGCCACCATTAACTCCACCTGAGAACCTTTTTCCTTGCTTTGCATGCATGACTTATGACTTCTATGCATAGATATGTGTGTGAGTGCATGTGTGAGACTATGAGTGTGTGAGGGCATGCATATGTGTAAGAGACACTCACTCAGGGTCGGTAAGTGGGGTAGTCTCATTGGGTTCAGTAGGGATTCCTCCCTCATGGTTGGGGGTGCGCTCTTCTTCGGTCCTCACTTCCACTATGGGCTCTTTAGACTCATCTTTACTGGAAGAGGATGATGGAAAAAAGATCAATATTTGTCAGACAGAGTACAGTGTTATAACCTTAGATATATATTAGTGACCTAAGCAGCTTTACAGATTCTCGAGAGCAATCATTTGTTATTTTTTTTGTGCTAGTAAATGAATGGTTATCTATGGATGTAACTTAAAAATCCAAATATAACTAATAAATCCTCTGTCTATATGTGCTGCTTTTTCTACATCATCACACTAAACATATTATGTGTAACAAATCTATATAAAAGCTTTTCACTGATTTTTCCTTGTATTAATATTAGATAAAGTTTAACTTTAAACACCCAATCGCAACTTTAAACTATTTATTTTGTCAAGCATACTTACGCAACAGAGGTAATTTAGTCATATTGATGAAAAAGTTATTTGTCAGATGGCAAGGCTTTTAAAAATTTGAAAGTAATGGACCAAAATCAATGATATTGACCGAATTCTGTTCTCTATGGAAAAACAACAACAACTTTTTTCTCCTTCTTGTATTTCATCGAGAGAAGTGCATTCAGTAAGATTTACGTCTATGGTTATGGCGTTCAGTTATTCATTTGTTTCAGTATCATGGTGTTAGGGTTTGGCCTGTAGATGATCTTATTTTTCATGTGTGTGATCTTTTTTTCAGTTGTGCTTTTTAACATTTTTCATTAGATAAAAATATTTACTCTCTAAAGCGTCTCATGGCTTAATGTTTGTTCATAGCTGACTTGCTTCAGAGATCTTCCGTCCCGTGTATGAATTTTAGAAGGATAGTATCATGTCAAATGGAACACTAATGCCTTTTTACTAACTTAAAAAAATATAAGCTGTTTTCCAGTTGATGACAAATGAAGTCAAATGCATTTGGCTGATGCCCTTACCCAAAGCGACTTACATTTTTTTGAATTATACAGCTGAGCAATTGAGGGTTAGGGGCCTTGCTCAGGGGCTGCAGCTTGGTGGACCTGGGGTTTGAGCTTACAAACTTCCAATCAGTAGTCCAACACCTTAACCACTGAACTACCACTTCCCCCTAATTAATTAAAAGGATAAATAAAAACTTTTGTAAGAGATGTCCACCAGATTTGTCAGCTGTCTTTCCTCTATGTAAGCAAAGCTGTGAGCCCAGAGTGCATAACGTGTTCAACATTCCACACTTTTTTCCAGATGAATAAGTGCATCATCCGGGTACTCGACGTGCACTAATTTTTGTTGGAACCTTCAGTGTCAAACTACTCTCACTATTTATACTACACAAAAGCATGGAGTGAATAAGTACGCAATCTGGGACGCATCTAGATATTTTTGAAAATGTCCTTCGAACACAGAGAAAACTTAACAAAACTAGAAACAAAACTAAAATTCAGAAAACATTTTGCTAACCCAAAACCTGTAGATTTAGTCATTGTATTTTTTTTCTTTTCTAGCTTATTTTTAGACATTTGGCTGACTCCTGAAGCCATTTTACTCTTCGATATGATTAGCATAATACATCATCAGCTTTTAGCGCAGGTTAGCCTGGCCAATCTTTCTAATACTTTTCTTCCTTATTATTAGGCTTCAGAGATTGTAATAGGCAAGATTTCCCTTAATACACAGACTATAATACCAGCCTGTGTTAAACTCATACAGAATTATACCATTTACAGGCCAATTTTACTGTAACAGTTAACTTTAATGATTTAAGGTCTATGACAAAGACTCCACATTATTCTTATTTTAACCGGTATCACAGTGCCCTGCTCTTAACTCCAATCGAACAACCCATCATATTGCCATTATTCTCATTCACAGTGTCAGGTTAGCTCCAATCAGACCTGTTATGAGTTTTCCTACAGAGCTGATGGAAATGATAATGAAAGTAGAGGTTTGATGGACGTAGTGGTGCCTGTAGCACAGACGAAACAAAACTGAAAAGAAATGAAGTGCTCACGTGAAAGCTGCCTTGCCCTCTTCGATGTCCTTGCCCTTGGAAGTGGGGCCAGACTTGCCACAGACGTTAACAGCGATGCACATGAGCAGGCCGCATTTGTTGAGGAAGTAACAGGTGACGTCCACACCAACAAGCAGCAGGAGGAAAACCACGATGAGTATGCCCACGATGGCTCCTGTACCAAGGCTTGTACCACTGACCACTGGGTCTTCAGCAGAAGAAGAAGAAAAGAAATGTGCTGAGTGTGGGCTTCTGAAAATGAACATCTGATGCACAAGACTTCTTCTTTGACAAGGACTTCTAGAAGACTGTAGAATTAGATTATGATAACACAATACTCAAAGCAACAATGCACTAAAAACCAGTTTGAAGCACATTCTTAACATGACATTTATATAACAACTTATTTTACTGATTTGTTACAGTATATAAATGTCATGTTAAGAATGTGCTTTTATTAGAAAATAAGCACATTCAGAGTGTTAACAGTAACACTAAGCTCACGTTCCAAATCCTCGTCTTTGATTTTTTTTTTCTATAGCAGCACAAATGATTTATTCTTTAAATACAAAGAATATTGTATCATTTCTATCACTCTATCCACACATTTTACTCCGTGATGATCTGCATGGTGATCTCATCCACGATAACCACAGACATGTGTTATGACATTTTCTTTACGGAGAAAATAACAAAATGCTCAATGCAAAAAAAAAAAAAAAATAGTTACTGAATTGTCAACAAATACTCAAAAAGTTTCAAAAGTTTCATTTATTAAAACCCTGTTAAAGGGCTCTACATAGAACCTTTAAGAGTTCCCCGAGTTGTACAGCTAAATGATGTGGAACAATAAAAATTTTTCAAAAAAATGCCCAAGGTTATACATTTTCTTCAAGGTTTTGTGTCATCAGGCTGTACAGTAAGTCAAGTACACTGATGATGTTTTTCTTTGAGCATGACTGAAGAAATTAAGAAATCATTGGAGAAAAAAAAAGTTTGTGAACTCATGAAAAAGTATCTGATATTTACTGAGTAAAAAAAAGTATCTGATATTTACTAACTTTACTGAGTTACTTTTCAAATCATTTTAATTTCTCAGAACAAATAAATGTTTTAGGTTAGAAATACACTGAACTCATCAACTTGTGCTATTACTGTGCGCATGCTGAAATTTCAAGACAATTTGATTGATTTTTATTACACATTATCACTGCTCCATTTCTCTCTTAATTGTTGCTCTGGGTGACCTGACCGCTACTGATTTCAAGAAGCTTTTTATATTGCTTTGAAAGTACGCCTACGCTTGTACACTACTTTTCACTTCCTGAAGACAGGGGACTCATGCTTAATTTGTATAGTGAAAGATCACCAAAAAAGGAGAAAAGGATTCGATTTGAGTAGGTTAGCGTTAACCGGAGCAAAACAACAGAAACAGTAACTTAAAATATTCTGCTTCATTAGTCATCCAGCTGAATACATTTTTTGTGCATCCTTAAGGGGAAAAAAACACAATTATTCATTGTTCAATGAGGAACAAAGCCAGTCTCTCTCTCTCTCTCTCTCTCTCTCTCTCTCTCTCTCTCTCTCTCTCTCTCTCTCTCTCTCTCTCTCTCTCACACACACACACACACACAGTCCTATGGTTAAATACAACAGCTGAAATGTACAGGATAGCACTTCCTTGGAAAAACAGAATAATATGTACTCAGTATAACAGAAAACTGAAACCCTGATCATCCTGCATTACTCATCTGGACAACATCCATTTTCAGAGGCAAAGGTTTTTGCAGCTCATGTTTTTTCATCTAGTGGAGTTTTTACACAGAAACTGTGCTGGCATGAAATTGAGACTCTAATCTTATTTTAGGGGTTTGGTGCTTTACAGTGATGCTACTTTAAAGGATTAATAAACACAAATACTGTACCCTATTCTATATTTTAACAGGAAAAGAAATACTACTTACCAGTGCTAAAAACATTTGCGTTGTGGTAACAGTCTGAAACTTGAAGATTTTCTTAAATATATAGGCACAATTTGAAAATCTAAACATGGACAACACTTTGAAGGAGTGAGTAATTGGGTAGGTGTTGGAAACATAGTGAGAATATTTGCCTTTACTTTGTGAGGTTATGAGTGCAATATGAGCAATATGAGCAATATTAAGATCGTTTTAATGTTCTGCTACTGTCACTGTGCCCTTGAGCATACCTGCACCCACGCAGCACTCCAGGGGGAATGAACTGGCAACCGGAATTTGTGCTCTGAGCAAAAGAATATCAGCTGTCCATATTAATAATGTGAATACATCTATAGCAATTACACGTTACACTGCAATTATACAAACTGGATACAACAGCCAGTCATTCCAGCTGCAAGGTTCATGTAATATGCTTATATGATATCGTTTCCGTAGTGACAACCTTTAAGAGACTTCTATGGTGGAAGGATGCTCCATATAAACTTACAAAACTTTGTGTAATCATCGATAAGGTCAATGTTCTGTAAGGTGATATTTAGTGAACATTATAGAGGAGTTTCAGAGCTTTATAACAATCAGAGATACAGCTGTACCTTTGGGATTTTTGATGCTCTTTGAGATTGAAGACATCACTCGATCACTCCCTAACAAAAAAATACACTTTGTCTTATTAATGTCAAGACAGGAAATTAAAAGCTATGGAGGAACCAATGGTTTATTCAACTGGAGAAACTGAGAAATAGTAAGAAATAGGAAAAATGAAATAAAAATATTCTGCTAATTCAGCCCTCCTGTTAAATAAATAATAACTGGCAGCATTCAAAGATTCTTCCTTTCCTCCAGAACAGCCTCTGTGAAGCCGTGTTATCTTTCCACAGCATGTGCGTTCCAGTCAGTCATCACTGCCAGCTTCTAATGCTTTTCAGGGTTGAGAGCCTGAGCTATATGGGATACGTCTGATTAGACCACCAGGTTGAACATGAACACCTCTTTTAAGTTGTCTTGTTATGTCTTAGCCTTCTTAGAGTAGGTTGGAAAACATTATTTCCGGCAACTTCTTAATATACTAGCCTGTGAATTTCGACTAAACCGATCTGATCAGGGACCGTTCAGCTCAGGAAGTAAGAACCTTCAATGTTGTCCTGGCTGTGTAATTAATTGTCATTAGCTGACATTCTGTCAGAACTAAAATACCTATATATATTGTAATGCACCCTTAATTTTGAACCTTATAAAGAAATACTATTAAATGTGTCAGGAGACTATGAATTATCGATGTGTTCAGAGCAGAACTGGATTAGAGAAAAAAGCAAGGCAATATTCACAGCACTTTAGAAAAACGTGCAGCTTCTGTGTGCATCAGTTAGAACATTCTGTATACAGCTTCTCTTACACACATTACACAACAAACACACACACACACACGGGTGTGATTGGGGGATAAGCCTGACCTACACTTATAGTCCATTCACAATTTTATACTAATAAAATCAAACCATTTACCGAGCTCCCATGTCTTGTGGATGGGGCAGAGTTATCTTGGAAGAGACCCCTCCCACTAGAATAAAAAGGGTCCACAAGATTTTCCTTTAATTTGTCACACATCTGTGGTAAAGATATGAACTCATATTTAGGTTATCTAGTGCTGGTTTTTGTCTTCACAGTTCCATATGTTTGAGAAGCCTTCTTTAGTGTTTTAAAGAATTCAGTACTGAATTTTTCTCTTCTTCGATCCTCAGCAATGTCTTATAGATACGAAGTGATCGCTCACCGGGACAGCTACAATATACTGCCACTCACACGTTATCTCCCCTCTGTATTTCTTCCAGCTTTTTTTCTCCATCTCTGATTCCAGCTGGGTTTGGGAGAGCACATCTGGCCTCAGAAAGTGGGATACATGAGTGGCAGCTTTAATCTACTGCCCAGCTCAAGAGGTTCAGGACTCTCTGCGGCCTAACATTTGTTTTCCTCTGCTTCGGGATGCATTTTAAGCGCAGCAATAAATCACATCACATGTCTATGAACAAAGGCTGGCTCTCAGCTCTCCAACGCTGAAGCCCCCACCTGCTGAATCAGCAACATGTCCTGAATGTCCTATAGGCCTCTCACCTGTCTTCACAGACTCTCACTGCGGAGATGACAAATTGAATATAAAACACTAGTAATGACATGAAGGAAAATGTATCAGGCTGTTTAAAAAATTTCTTCTGGGTATGAGCTATCTTCTAGCATATATGTACATTTAAAAAGGAAATAAATATTGAATGAACTCATGATTTTAGGCTGGAAGCTCCTCTTCTCTCGAGTCTGGACAGCATACTGGATAAATACAAGTTATTGTCTATTTAGCAGCACATTTACCAATAATATTTAATGGGACAAACTGAATAATGGACATTTTGGCAGAACAATATTCTCCTAATTACTGTAACAGGTCTAATACTTGGTTTTGCTGTACATAAATGATTGAAATACTAATAAAACTGTTAAGACAATCTGCAGTATTACCTTTTTGTATAACCATAGAAAATGTGCTAATTTGCAGCATAATAAGAGATAGAGCTACACAGAAAACCCAGTAACAGACCTTCTGCAATTCACTAATATTTCTGGCTTTAAAATAAGTAAAAATTAATAGAGTTACTGGGTCAAATGATCAAAGTAGTAGTACTCCAGTCCCAGCCAAGTCTTCTGCTTGCTTAAATAAAGAATAAAAAAGAATAAAAAAACTTGATTTGCTGCATATATTTCTGCACTGTCAATTTAAAAGGCTGTACTGAGGCTGTTATGATATTTAATCCTATTTAATCTGATTTAAGATAAGTTGCTTTAGCATCATGCTAGCAAAGTCCTTATCTACATAACAGATTTCATGTGGTCTTGTCTTTTTATCATGGTAATGGAATTATCAGTGTTCCAGGAATACAGTGAGGCATTTGGGGAATTAGCCTCTGGATAATTAGCCCCAACACTCTTTTGTATGCTATTAGGTGTTATCCCTTTTGTAACAGCATCTCAAAGAAAGATTTATTCTAACTAGCCTACCAACCCTTTACTGGCTTCTTTTCCTACAGTCAAATATCTGTTGTATGACTTCTGCAGGCAATAAAAGTACCTTGTATGAGGCATGGGCGAGGTTGTGTTGGATGAAGCCATTTTCAGGCCCAAATTCAAAACAAAAGCTAAATAAATAAATAAATAAATAAATAAATAAATAAATAAATAAATAAATAAATAAATTAAAAAACCAAAATCAATTACAAACCCCAAGCTAATACCAAGTCTATCCCCAAATCAATATCAAACTCCAAATCAATGGCAACCAAACTCCAAATCAATACCAAACTACCCCAAAAAGCAATATAAAATCCAAAATCAAACTTCAAATCAAACCCCAAATCAATGCCAAACCTAAAATCAATACAATACCAACCCCCAAATCAATCATAAAAACCAAATTCACCTTCAAACTGAAAGAAGTAAATGAATTTGTGCCGCTTATAAATCAATGACTTTATACTTTTATGTGATTTCAGTGGTAAAATGTCCTACTGAGTAAAATGTGACTTGACTATTTCACACACCTGACTAATATAAACTTCCTGAGCTGTGTTACTGTATTGTTATTTACCACAAGCATGGTACCTACCTCGAATAAGAGTTAATGCATTCTCATCGTGTAAATCAGACCTTGGTTTAAGACAAGGTAATCATGATATATAACAGTGACAATAATCACAACAGTCAAACTTTGGGTAAAAGACAGATGCTGACATACTGAGCATGGGTGTAAGCATAAGGAAGCAGGCCTCAGCCACCCAAATGTGGACACCAGACACATCCTTGCTTATTGATGGCAACAACAACAAAAAAAGGATCAAATTCAATATGTCGCATCATTGCCAATATAATATACAATAATATGTAAAATAATCTACTCTTTGATTATGCTATTGGTAAAATGTGTTGAAATTTGAGTACTGTTGCTTCTAGAACTTTTTATTTTTATTTTTTTGTAAAATATGTTGGGTTCCTACCTACAAATTTCTTTTGTCTTAAAGTCTCAGTTTCAAGCGAATGAAGAATTAGCACAGCTATTTGTCTACAATGAGATATTCAATAGTCACCCTAGATGTCTGCTGTTAGTTTATGTAAAGTAGTGCAAGGTATGCCTCTGGTTAATGAGCCTCTGGTTAATTAGTCTATACACACCATGGTGCCATCAGCAATTCAGCAGTTAAGTGCAAGGACACCAAGGCAATTGTGTGTTGTTTAAAATCGAAAAATGTGTTATTCCCATCTCTGTTTGTGATAATGAGGTTAATTATCATTCTCATTAGAAGGCAAAATGCTTGCTTACTTGCTTTCTAGATCTTAACCAGGCATCCCTCTAAAATCTAAAATAAACTTTGGCTATAACCCTGCTGGGCTGTTAAAAATGGTGATGTGCTACAATCCTGCCTATTGTTGATGAAAAAGTAAAAAACAAAACAAAAAACAACTGTAATAAATTAAACAAGCAGGTGATTGGCAAGTGTTAAAAAAAATCATGGTGCGTAATTTTTTATCATTTTATTATTATTATTAGAATCAGGAAGAAAACTTTACTCCAGAGAGCATTTTAAACAACCCAGTTCCCAACACCATATGCGACTGATGAGCTGTTACATTACAAGACATTAGTCATTTGAAAACTGCTGACCTCCCTGGAAGTGAAAAAAAAAGTAATGCTTTTTGATACACCAGAGTTGGTTAATGACAGACAGGTGGCCAACAGCGAATAATATAGCAAGTGTCACAAACGTTCTTTTATTATAAGTGTTACAGAGGTTCACACAAACGCCTATGAGTGTCGTGTTTGGTTTTCAGACAAAAGTGTCCTAAAAAATGGCATTAAGAAATGAAAAAAGCTCTAAAGAATTTAGCAGTACAGATGATAATGGGTAATGATGAGAAACCACCAGTACAGCAGAACACACTTGCCTTTCACAGCTGAAGGCTCTGTGGATCAATTTGAACCAACATTAAGCACCGTGGCAGTGTGGAGAAAACACACACACTACGTTCACACTGTATTATGATCCAATGTATTATGAACTCCAGATAGCATACAGCCAGGACTCACGATCCCATAGTGCTTCTGATCCAAGCTCATGTTGTTTCTTCATTAAAAATACATTTATCTTATTTTTATCCTTAAAGCCTACAATGGTTACTGCATGAGAAACACTGGTATGTAGTTACAAAACCGTATTACAGAGTAGAATCAAATCACACTTTGGACAGTGGTAGTACGTTTTGAATGTGTTCTTTTTTCCCTTAAAGAAAAAGCAAAGAAAAAAAAGTAAAGAAAAAAAATCCAGAACAAGAAGCACACCTTTATATATATATTTTGTTTAGAATTATCTAAAATTATGTACATTTTGTCACAAAAAAAGAATTTATATTAACACACAATAACCTTCCGTTATGAACCCTGTGATAAAGGAATAAGGAACTGAATATAAATGCACATGATCAAAGCAGGACTTGCATAAAATCTCTTGGTTGAAGATGCCCTCTCAGTGATTGTACACTGAAAGCATCACCAAGAGAAGCCTGGAGACATTCTCAATAGGCAAAATATGTTCTACAGTGCTTCATAAAGTCCATGGTTAAAAAAAAAATTACAAAAAAAAAAAAATATTATTCTTATTATTATTTTATTTTATTTTTTTTTTTACAAATTTAACAAACCAGACAGACGGTGCCTAATTCTGACAGAAAAAAATATGGGAATAAAGAACAGAGGGCATCAGAAAGAAAATCAGAATGAAAAAAAAAACATTCAGAATGATGCAAGTATTGTTTACTCGACTTAACCCCCTTAACATGTAACTGATATTTCTTTCTTTTATAGTGTTGTTCTTGTTTGTTAAGCTTGCAGTGGGATCAGAAGATCAGAGAATCAGTAGGTTGGATGTTGGAGAGTGGGCCGGGGGGAGGCAAGCACTCCTCTCTTCAGTCGAGCTCCAGTTTATGAGAGCAAGAACACAGTCAGCATGGGGAGCATGAGGGTGACCAGAGCGTACGTGACACAGGAGCAGCCAAGGGTAGCTGAGGTAGCCAAAACGACGGCCACGACCATGACCACCACATCGTAAACACAGCGGCAGGAGACCCACAGTGACAGTGCACACCACCGCAGAAAAACAAAACAAAACAAACAAACAAAAAAAAAACCACAGAACCAAGTTTCCAAATGAGAGGAAAAAAACATAAAAAAAGAGAAAAAAGTAATCAAGAGCCGAAGTGGTTTTGCATATGAAAATGTGATGGTCCAGCAGTGTCCGAGTTCACAAATAGAGACAGAACAAGGAAAAGAGGAGGGAAGGAAATGGGAAAAAAGGGAGAAAGAAGAGAGAAAGAGACAGAGAATACGTCAAATACAGAAACAAACTTGACAGATTACTATAGATTAGAAAAGAATATTAAAGGAAAATTCAGGCAAGTTAATTCAAACAAATAAAGAAAAACTATAGCACGTTAATAGTGCAGAATGACAGGGACAGCATAGCAAGCCATGGATAGAGGACATACAGAGATGGTAAATGGAGACAGGACTGGGCAGACAACGGGTGATGTAAAAAATTTAAGCCACTTCCCTGGTATTAAAAGTAATTAATATTCTTTGAACATTGAATAGTTGAATACTGTAGCAAGGTAAAGGTATACATCAGTAAAAGCATATAATGTTTTCTATTGATGAACTGTTTACACCAGGGAATGCTGCAGTCTGACAGAAACCTAAAGTATGAACAAGCAGTGATGCAACATGGTGGAAATGGTTTGTTGGGCGACTGACTGAGCATTCAACTGTTGCTAAAACTAAGCAATGCTAGCGGCCATTGCTTCAGAGCAGCCTCACTTTGGTTCAGCTATATGTGGGGAGATTTGGATAAGTTGTACAGAAATGTATGAAGTCTCAGAATTACAATTCCCTCCAAATGATTTAAGAGACATTCGACCATGTACCAAATACAAAAATTTCAGGTGGTAACATCTGATTTTTTCCCACCTTTTAAGTCAAAACCTTGAGGATCTCGAACACAGAAATCTGAATGGCTCTGTACTTCGTAATGATGGGACAACTGAACACCTTGACACAATGAGAGTTTTGGAGCATAATAAAATCACTAGATTAAAAAAGTTCTTCTAACCTTTTGTTTAAAACAGAGAGTAAATGAGATATCTTTAAATGTTTGTCAACATGATACAGAATTGTGCTGTGGCTGGTCGTTTTCACTATTAGTTTTGTAAAAACAGCCAAGTCTTGGCCATGTTTCATGATGTAATGTACCAGGCACACTGGCAAAAGCTAGAGGCCTGGCTTGCAAAGAGTATGCATTACATAGACCTAAAGTTGATAGACCTGTATGCGATCTGGCATTAATACAACCCAAGAAAATATCTTGGCCAGTTTTTAAGCAGATGCTTTCAAGCAGGCTGAGGCAATGCAGATGCTGGACCAAAAATAAAAGCCTTGATGTCTTTTGATTGCCCACTTGTTACACACTGGAGCTAACTACTCTGGCAATGTGTAGGCATAGACAAGCTCTGTAAATAAGGAGCAAAAGATTAACACATTGAATCTATCTTTTTAAACTCAATCCATCTGACCCTGCATTTAAATCTAAGATCCAAACCTCCCACTGTTTTTTATGACTGCTTCCCATCAAGCGGATGAGAGAGTGGGTGCCATGCACCAGCAGAAGCCTGTTAGGTCCCCAGAAAAGCATTAACACATTAATCTTGTTAAAGCATCACCATGCAAAACCAGAGGAAGCATCCCCACAGAGACAAGCACCACAGTCAGTAAAAGCTTGGTACTGCAGTGTGCCTGCAGTGAGCCGAACCTTAGCCTTTTATACAAAGATATAACGGAAATAAAGAAAGACAGAAAGACAGGGCCCGTTTCTTAATCCGTGGGGAGGCAGGTTACATAAGAATGCAAACTTTTCTAAAACCACAGCCCTACAAACAAAGCACAAAGCAACCAAAGCCAATGGAAGGGAGGGGTATTGGGTGACAGGGATTCTGTGTGGCTTTGCTTCTTGAGTACCAAGCAGAAAATCTCATCTTCGCTGATAGAATCTTTGAGTGGGGCAATATAGCTGGCTAAAACAGCAAGCTGAACGCTGCCAGAAGAGTCAGACCACAAGTAAAGAGCTGGAGAACAGCTGTGTGATACTGAGCTAGAGTCACGTCTCCAGGATTAACCCTCAGAAGCCCACCTAGCCATCCTTTACTGTTTTATGGCTCCACTGAGCTAAATCAGTCTCATCAACCTCTGACTGTATCAATGTCTTTAAAACCAGGAGAAGCCTGGTCACAATTCTGATAGCCTACATAATCCCTAACCAGAGCAGAAAAGAAAGAGTTAACTGGGGCTAGTGTTAAGCACTCTGGGGCTTAGTGGTTGCACGCTGTGCTGATTGACAGGGGCTGTGGTTGGGGTATGGATTAGAAAGAAAGGGTCAAAATGAATAGTACCTGGGATAGCAGTGGGTTCCGCGGAGGTCCTGAGGAAGTAGATGCCTGGCTCGGAGCGGCCTTGTTGGTTCTCTGCCACCACAGAAATCTCGTACTCTGTGTTCCATTCCAAACCTCTTAGCACATAAAACTCACCGCCATTAGGTACACGGATCACAGTCTTCTGATTGTTGTGGTGTTTCTGTTTGCACACAGGCACACAAATAATCAAATGGTCAGTATGAGTGAACATGCTTTTACGAGAGAACTATGGAGTAACGTGTTACCTCCTACTCACAGGTCTATAGCTCAGTAGGTACTGTTTAATGGGTGAGCCACCATCGTCCTGCTTGGTCCAGATGACCTTCATCTCATTACCAGGGGACTGCAGCTTGGCATCCAGTTTTGGAGGATTCGGTTCCCCTGAGGAAAACAGACAAATAGTGAGAGAAGAACAGGATCTGGTTGGGTTTAGCGAGAGTGTCCTAGCCCAGGTCCTCAGCAAATACACAGTAAACACAGGAGGCTCAGCTCAAACTTTTTGGAAATGAGTTAGAAACCATATTATTCAATCAAATACTGCTCAATCCTAAGTGAGAGCATATGGAATTGTGGTCTGCCAGGAAAGGTTACGATTAAAAGGCCCTTGAATCACTGAATGTTCGATTTAAAGCCCACTAAATGGTAGAATCATTACTTCTTGAAGTGGAATTGATAGCAAAAGTGTCATGCAAATTACATTACTTAAAATGCTAATAGGTTTTGATACAGAGAAAATGGTTACCCTTCATGTACACTATTTAAATCATTTTACAACTGGGTAAGTAGTTATGCTATGAAAAGTAAAACAAAGTCATATTCTTAATATCGGCTTAGATTTTCTGGTATTGTCATGAACTTCCTTTGATATCATGAACTGAGAATAGTTCCTCCTGTCTCCATGAAGTGTCCTTGATCCCACCTAAATATTGAGGATGTATCATAACCATCATTCCACAGGGACAGACTTATACTGTATATGTATTATTCACTGAAACACTGCTGACTAGACAACTTTTAAATGTTAACTGGAGCAGAACACAACATTCTTTAAATGCTTACAGGACTGTTCTTAATTTTCTCATTGTTCAGTGGTTGTTCCTACAAGAGACCATGGCAAGGATGTACTTTCCACAACTGCATGTCTGTTCTTCACATTCTTGCTACTGAGTTTACATCTCACTGGAAAACATTCACCATTGGAGCATTGTCCAAAATTACTAACCTAGCTGGCACTGATTTTGCCAACATGACAAAGGTCATGTCATGTTAACTAATATAACATTATTAACAATTGATACAGAACAGGACTGTAACACAATGAAGTGTGCTGTTTCGAAAAATTAGTCAATGGTTGTTATGGAGTGGCAGAAAAAAATGATTATTCTCTTCTAACAGGATGTTCTAAAGTGCTGTATTCAAATGACTCTATAGGAACTTTTACAGTTCCCATCAGGCTGCAGCTGTGTTTTATACTGTACTCTTTGTAGCAGTTTAACAACATGATATAGGTGAGAACAATTCATCAGGTTTAATCGTAACCATCCTGGCATTAGCAATAATTCAGTGCTACAGCTGAGTGTTGAGAGATTGCAGTATGGTCTATATATATATATTTTTAAAGCCATAACAAGGTCTTTCATCAAACCATTTTCTGAATATTGAGCATCAGTGAGAGGTGCTCCTGGGAGAGGGAAGTTAAGACATGGACCATACTTGGAGCTAATGAGAAGAGGGCTAGAGCAAGAGGGCACCGCTGCAATGTACTCTCAGTGGGAGCTCGTTATCTCACTGAGTCCGCTACCTAATGACAGTGCTCCCTTAATTATCCTGCTCATGTTGATTGGAAGAGCTCCTCCATTATTTTTAATAATATCAGCAAGGCCAAGGGCAAGCCAGATCTCTGCGTGGGCTGCTTGTTTGGATTGTTAGCTGGCCACCTGTGTCACTAGAGGAACCTGGGAGGAGACTGCAACTATTGTGGATTAATCATAACAAATAGAGGCTAGTGTTGCCCAATTAGCACTTGGCGTGACATTGGCCAAAGACGCCACCTCTAGCTTTCACACACAGGATGGTTATGAATTATGGGGTGACATAAGCTATAGCTACATATCTGTATGGATGTGCTATTATGATGGAATGAGAGAGACAAATTCATGACCCTGGTGGAAAAAAAAACCATGAGGTCGGATTAATCTTGAAATATTGCTATTCATTTCCCCTTGTGATGTTCAGTCAAATACACTTTAAATAGATTCAAACTATTAGCTTATTAGTTCAGACATGCAGGAAACTAGATCTTAGATAATATGCGGTTATTTTTGGCATTCCATGACCCAAATATAATATCACATCTAACTGAACATATACGCCCAAATAAAACCATAAAACATTAGTTCAAGATCATGATCAAGGCTGTCCCAACGCATGGCTTGTTGCTGAAATCCAAATAAACTTGGTTTAGTAATAAAGATAGCATTTCATTCATAAATGGCACGCATCATTGGAAATTAGAGATCCAGTCACCAGCATCATTCCCAGTTAGCTGAAAGATTTCCAGATGCTATAAAAGTAAAAACAAGAAGATTGAGGGTTAAAGAAATAATAAAAAATAAAAAAAACAGCAAGACCGACTGAGACATGCTCTACCATGCAAGAGTAAAACTGCAGTGTCTGATTTACATCCCAGTCTACCATGAATGCCAGGAAAAATCAGAATCCGTGTCATCAGTTTTATTTTCACAACCTGCCGTAATGACCAAGGTACCTTGCATAGAGAAAGAGTAACGTGCACAAACTTAACAGCATCAGAATACTTGAAAACCAGACTATGACAGTGCAGACATGGTGGACACAGACACACACAAAACATGCATAGGAGAAAACCACCAGAACAGGACAAGTCGCAGGCCTGAACAGAAGTGTGTGTAAACTTGCATGCGTGTAGCAATGTTTAGTGGGACTGGTGTAGAACGGTTAATTTAATCAGGTAAAGTCATATTACAGATGATGCATGCTAGAGGTAGAACAATATAGTGTAAAAATACATGATTATGCAGTTTCAATATGAAATCATGAACAGCACTGGAGAAGAGTTTAATGATTCGAGTACACTGTTTAAATGTTTTTAGAAACAGACTTCATTAATTAATTAGATGGGTTTTTTTTACCTCTAGATATAGTTGGCTTGTTCTTAGAAGAATTTGTTTGTTAATAGAAGAAATAAAGCTAACATTAAAAAAAAATAATAATCTGGAGGTTATATATTTTGTGACATATGTTGAACTCTGATGTTAAGGCTGCAGTATGTAACATTTTTGGGATTTAGAGATTTAGTGACCTCTCTTGTGGTGATATGTTACTACAGGGATGTTTATTGTAGTAGATATAGAGCCATCACAATTTTGGTTATTTCTTTTACTTTGACACAGGGTAGCGTACCTCACTAAGGAATGTGCAGTCTGCCCTTATCCACATACATGAGTACACAGACACACATGATTGGCTAGCATCATTATTCTAATACTTGTCTGTTTTGCCACTTTTCTTGTTTTATAGCATTTATTAATTGCATAACGGTAACATTTCTGTGCTAACTCTATGTTTTTGTTCCACCTTTTGTGTCACTGTTCCTATGGCAACTAACACCTTACAATTTGTTGTTCTGGTTTCTTTTCTAGTCCTGTCATTCGATTCTGTTGACCTCTTCTGTGTTTGCTCCTGATCATTTTCTCCTGTTACAGTATATACTCTATGGTATCTGTTGCAAAGTCTTATGATGCTTTGGTTTTGTAATGTCTGAACATTGATTTCAGTGTTTACTAGATCTATAGTCTCCTGGTATTGACCCTTGCCTGTTTTTCTAATTTCCGATCATGGATTATCCATGTTTAACTAAGCCTGTCTGTGTTTTAGCCCTATTATAGACTTTAAATCAATAAACACAGCATTTACGCAATGGTGTCCTGTATCTACTCATGTAACACACGTTACACTCTTTTTTCAAAACGGACTAGCCTATTACCTACTGTAGCGCTCCACAGTACCCATTATTATACATTTGTGTATGATTACAATTGTTGGTACTCTCAAAAAGAGTAGCATCTATATATTAAGATTTTAATAATCTTCTGTATCAGGACAGCACTCAGATTAATCTGATGGATTTGACTGGTGTTATTTATATTTTTTTTTTCAGATAATTTCTAATAATTTCTAATTTTGCACCCACATGTGTCTTATATGCCAAACATCTTGAAAAAACAGTGCCAAATCACACCAGACATCTCTGATATAAGTTTTATTGATCTATTTTTCCCTACAGAGACTCAAATAACAAAAAGGTTAGACACTGCAGCTTTAACATTGTTATGAAGGCATTGAAGGTATACCTATTAAAGGTATTGAAGGTGTTAAAGGCATACCTTTACAACCCTAATGCATGAATTTTACTTTTAATTCACTATGTTGGCACAATGAAAATCTTGTAATTATTTGATATTGATATGATTAAACAGTAATAATAAGAGACACGCCTTTCAAATCTCCATAAAACTTTGTCGGCAGCAGGGCTGAGCCAAATAAATGTTTGAATTATTAGATTTTAAGCTCCTCTTCGCCACAGATCAATACAAATCTCAGCAGTAGGATATTAAGTGAACATTGAAGTTGTAGAAATAAAGAATGATGAACGCTGTATTCTGTACTTAATATATAATATATAACCTCTGTTATGAGTCACTGTTTGGTGATTATTGAATTGTATTAAAGCCGAGGCCTACGGGTTCAGTTCAGACGAAGGAGTGCCTGTTTTTAACATCCAGAAATGAAGTGGGCAGTGTAAAGAGAATCAATGGCTCATGAATGAAATGGTCCATGAAGTTGATGGCTTAGGGTGAATATTTTGTTTTCTAACTCATGATTGACTTCTATTTTGTCTCCTAACGTGCAATGGAGCCAAAATGATAAAGAAACAAAAATTTACCTTCTGTTCACCAGCGAAGACGACATCATCAGCACCATGCAAGAGCCACATGACAAAGTCACATGATACGCACGTGCAACATTGGTTGAAAGGAAAATTGGGAGGGGATGGGGTGGGGGATCACATGAAAAATACAAAACATCGGAAATCAAATTACACAAACGTGGAACGGAAAACGCAAGTGTTAACACCAAATAAATACAAACATGAAGAAACAAAAGAGAACATGAATTCAAAACGTAATAGGCAGTTCTCTTAAACATTAAATTATACATACAAACCATGAACATTGAAGGTATTAAGATCCAGCATGCAGTTTCAGGATGTTTAACGAGTTCATTACGGTTTTTTGGTCAAAAATAAATTCCTGGTTTCGTTTACTGGATTTGACAAAAACACATCCCAAACTGCTTTCTGAATCCTGTCGATTTCCTCCAAACAAGAGCATATTATTGGGTCAGAAAGAAACAAAACCAGAACAAAACACAATGAAAAAATATTCATTTTGTTGTCTTGTGCTTTCCATGTCTTATCAATGACAGTAAAAAAAAAGAGGGCAAGCAGAAGCAAGGGCAATGATTTACAACCACAAAAGAAAACTACAGATCCGATGAGTGAACAGTGACTAGAGAATGACCATGTGCAGTGTTAGGGCAGACCAGAGGAAGACAGCAGTCCAGTTTCGCTCTCCACCTACAAACATTTTTGACTGATCCATACTAGCTGGTGGACTCTGGTGTGTGAAGAGAAACAGAGAGAAAACTGGAACAGCGTTTGAGACATGAGCGTGTGAGACAACACACTAGATCTAAACCTCATGATGCCCAGTCAGATCATGAGGAATACTTACTTGAGCTTTAAACACAAAAACACAAAAGTGTAAAGGATAAGTTTAATATTTTGGGAATCCAAAACATGTCACGTGAAACATCAGGTGTCACGTGTATTTTATCCTAAACACTGCATTTTTTCCTGCCACAATAATTCTATATGGAAAATTGCAAAGGAAGTCATTGATATGAGAAAAAATGCCACGTGTTGGTCTAAGAATTACTTCCCGATTCAAATCTTTTAAAGCCGAATGTTTGTTGCAGACAGGTTTTCTTTCAATTATCCATTTTTTTTCAAGTAACCAAAAATAAAATTTGATTAAATAAATTCAATTATATTAAACAAATTCAACAACTAAATAATTCTTAAATAATATGATTTAAGATAAAAGTTAAGGGGTTAAAGATACAGGGACACAGCAGAATGTACTGTATGCACTACAAGTTTGTTGCCAATGAATCCTTAAGCCGTTAGATTTGTTGGTGAATGATTTAAAGGATTTGTTTCAGAATGAAAGTTTCAGACTTCCAGTGCAGCTTCATGATGAGACTCACTGTTGCAGTAAATTGCTCGGTACAGAGCAAATCACAGAAACGAATGTCTGAGATGAACACCGCTAAAGTGACCCGAAGTCATTTAATTCAAAACTCATCCTTTAAGGATTAAAATAACTATTCTGATTTCCAACAGTTTAGTATAACTATACTGGATCATGCATGCTTCATAGAAGTCACAAGTTTGAACAAAAACACTAAAGCTTGGTCCCTTGCTTCATCTATATACAGTATATGATAATCAACAGAGTTAATATTTCTGAGCAAGGCCCTTAACCCTTAATTGCTCAGCTGTATAAAAATGATATAATGTAAGTCGCTCTGGATAAGGGTGTCTGCCAAATGATATATATGTAATGTAATTGTAACCATAAATAAAGGCATTATTTGGATAGAACACATCTCGTGTTCCCGACAGCTACAAATACAGATGTATTTTTATTATTATTATTATTATTATTATTATTATTATTATTATTATTATTATGCTTTAATGCAATACACAACAAACAAGCCTGGAATTAAGCCAAGAGTCAAGCTTAAGGGACAAAGAAAACTCATGTTATTTAATAGCATTTCATTCGGCCTTAGCATCTGGTCAGGGTTGCAGTGTAAGGTTCAGACTAGTAAATCTGTTATTGTAGTCAGGTATAAACAAATGTAATAATAGTGCAAGCAAGAATTAAAAAAAAAAAAACAGTTCCAAGTAAATAACTAACTGAAAATAATTAAACGGAGTAAAGTTGCTTACACTGCTGCAATTTTCACTGCTGTTCGTTTTTCAGTATTTTCAGAGGCATAATGGTATTGTTCATAATTAATAACCTAGGTTATACCACACCCACTTTGGGTTTAAAACTGAATTGCATTGAGTTGTATGCTAAATACATACATATTTCTTTGTAGACGGGGTGAGAGTGGAGGGAGGTGACGTAGGCCGGTTCAGGGTCCCTGGTGAGCATCCCTTCCACACCCATCCCTTTTAGATGGCCTGGTCCAAATCACATCTACTTTATTATCATGTCCAGGAAGTGCCTGTATGAACATTCTTTGTAGCCTTCTTTGACATTTGACAAAGGATTTATTCAGGCATAATATCACAGCTGCCATTCAAAAACCAAAAAGCAGACAGCTGTCTGACAGAGTCCAATTCTAACACCTTGTCATCCTTTCAGCAGAAAATGAAAGCACGTTGTCAAAAAACGTGTCAGCTTGCATTGTATTTGTACCATGGGCTATTGTAATCAGTAATATCACATTAACCCCATATTAAGGTCAACCTACATGAAGCACATATAAGGAGAGCACCTGGAGAGACACTTTAGTCCATCATTTTCACATCTTTTTTATGCTGAGATTGAAACACACACACACACACACACACGAAAAACGTGTGACAGTGGATTGTACATTTATTGTAAATTTATGCAGCATCTCTAAAGGCTACCGATGAGGCACTAAAGATCACTAATGTTGCTTATTCTGGTTAACAACGCAAGGGCAGTTCTCTTGTTTTCTCTGATCAAACAGCATGCAACACAGCTCATGAATATATGCTAATGCGCTACACCAGAAAAGGCACCATGCTGTGTTTTTCAAACGAGAATGCGAAAACTTTCCACAGACTAATCCAATGTTTTAAAAAAGTAAATTAGGCTTCAACATCCTACATCCAAAGGAAACGTGCTGATCCAGTGAATATACACTGACAAGAGAAGCCACTCTACAAGCTGGGGTTAGTAATGACATTCTACAGTACAGTATGGCAGCCAGATGCACCAGCTGAACGCAACGCTACAGTAACCACGTTTGAGTGGAAATGGACATTTGTTTGAGATACGAACTATAAGAAATATCGATTGCACCAAGTAACAAGATTGTAGCCTTAAGTTAAAATAAATACTGGCTTCCTAGTAAGTATACATTCTTCTACTGTAACACATTCACCAAAATGTTTGACATTTTGCAATGCTTTTAAACTCTCCACAATTGTACAGAGTGCTATTTAGCTTTCTGTCTATCAGATGTTTTTAACTATTTTTTTTTGTTTTCTGCATCATTCTGTTTTATGTTTGATATAAATGATAATTAAAGTTTGTGACTTGTTTTTGCTATTATTATTTTAATCATCTGCCACATGATTGGCTGAATACTCACATGCCCATATATGGATTTTCCTACTATTTTAATTTCCTATTATTTTCCACCTGCTTCTTCATTGTTATTAAAAAATGTGCTTCACTTCCTTGTACTTGTCACTTTACTTCCTTGTTCTTGAGTAATTTGCCACTCAATCTTCCATGACAAACGTCTTGTGGATTAATCCTCTTTTAAAGCTACAACGAGAAAGTTTCCTCATTTATTTTCTTGCTATTCTATACTGTATATGATTTCTACTGATTATATGTTAAGTTTATGAGTCTGAAATATGATAAAAGTTCTTACTTATATTGGTTATGTTGTATTGCTATTTTTGCTAAGCCCTTGCTGTTATAATATGGCTTTGTATATTTGTATAATGTTGCACTATGTTGACTCCTTAAGCTTGCTAAACTTATGAACTTTGTTATGATCTCAGTCTGCCGCTTTCCAGACTGGACTTGCACATGCATATTTTAAGCCTTAGTTCTATTTCTACTAAAGGTTACCTTCTACTAAAGGTCAGGTTCCCCTTTCCCCTTAGATCCCCAATCTCAGAGTCAACAGGTTCATCTGACTCGCACTTCCTCCACCCAAACTCCTTGGTCTGACCTAGTGATACTTTACTTTGGGGCATTCTTGAGTGTCAAGATTTTTCACAACAGATAACTGCAGGAATGAGCAGAGTAACTTTTTATATTTTAAAGAGAATGTATACAGCACTGAAAATAGGCAGGTGTTAACCTTCTCCTTACTCATGGATGTAGCATTTCCTGTTTCTGTTTAATCATATCGAGTTAAGAAGCTTTTATTACGTTAACTTTTCATATATATGATTGGCTTGTGATGGATAAATATGACTTACATTTTACCCAGACTGCACACACTAATAGGTAAGGCATAAAGTCTGTGGTGCAGCTGAAATTGTACACTGCGGAAGCTTTAAACTCTCAGACTTTATGCAGCAACTTCACAATCAAACTTAAGTTCAGCTGGTGCAACTGGGCCCTGGGGTCTGAGGTGATGAGATCAATCTCCTTCATAATGAGACTATCTCACTCCCTCGGGCCTGACAAACATCTACTCAGGAAGTTTCTCTTCCGTACTATTGGTGCTCTTTTGCTTTCTATGATGAGCTCCAACGATGTGGGTTCAACAGTCTATGTGAGAAATGCAGGAGTGTACAGTAGCAGGCAGGTTAAGGCAAAAAAAGAAATAAAAATAACACCACACACTGCCCCACTGGCAATACTCACTAAGGGCTGCAGTGGTTGGAGGATTTGAGGTTGGGGTCACTGAAGACACTGGAAGATGTTGAGAACATAGTGAGGTGTGCTTGCTTTGCCATTAGCATCGCAGCAGCACAGCATAATCTCATAGAATCGATTCATATGAATAAAAGTGAATGACAGCATACATACAGTACCTGTGGCAGAAGATCCATTTAGGCAGCTCATTACAAGTTCACACATTTGAATGTAGGCTAGTACTACAGTCTTTTGACGTGTACCGCGCATCAAAAACAAGTGTGTCTTTACCAACAGCTTAAAGGTAGCGGTCATGAATCATTACAACATTTTTACAGTATCACAAGGCTGAAAGATATTGATTTTCCTAGATCAAAACACCTCAAATCTATTGAAAGAGAAGTGAAAATCTAAGTGAAGAAACTTTGAAGTCTGCACTTTCCCATTGTTCATTAATCATTAAAAAAGGACTCAATACATCTTATCAGCCCATCCACTTTTTTTTTTTTTTGAAGAGGTCTTTCAAGTCATTCAACAATCATTTATCATAGTTTCTTTATGAGGTTTAGACAGGTTTGGGAACCTGTACTTTTCTTACTGAAAATGGGTAAAACAAAACTGAAATTAGCATTCAGACACTCTAAAATCCTATTTTAGTCGGAACCACGTCGAGACCGGCTTCAAAAAGAGAAATATTCTAATCTACACCATGACTCATAAAACGTCATGATGACTTCAGCTGCACACTCGCCCAGGAGCGTCTTCTCCTTCAGGCTTCTCGGCGAAAAATTGGATTCGCACTGTAGAATAATTGCCTGCAAGACCGTTATTGCCGATGACATTATCATCTTCTAGACCTCTGCATCAATCTAACTCGTGTCTCTGAGTGAAGAATGGTGTGCACCACCATGAACCAAGAGCCGTGGTGTAAAATGATAAGCTCTCTGAGTGGAAGGTAATAATATAACAAGAGGCAAAAAAAAAAAAAAAAAATCCCCTATTTCCCCTAAACTTAATAATAAAGAAAAAGCTCAGCCTGTTAGTGAGCTCAATTTTTGACAGATGTCAAATAGAAACCAACTTATGAGTCTTTGCTAGTATAATAATGACTGCGTAATATATGTATGCAGCAGGCCTGTCAATTTCTGCTTTCTTCGTGACAAGGGATTCTTAGATACAAACGAAATTATAGGTATTAAGAAATATGAGGGCACCACAGTGGTCGCCTAAGCCTATTCCTTGGAGCAAAAGTCCACTTTCAAATTCTAAATTAAATATGAGTGTTTAGTTGATGGTAAAATGTTCAGCTCTGGAATAGACTTAAGCAAATTTTCAACTCCACCACTGACACATGCATTGTATTCATGTACTGTATGTGTTGCTGCCTGAAAACACCCTTCACACGGTGTAATTTACACACTTTCTGCTAAATATAGTTCTGAAACTGACAGACGTTTCTAAATTAAATGATGTTTTCTTCTGCATCTCAAAGAGAAGAAAAATGATAACACTTTAATGTTATCCTGCAAAACCAGTTAGAACAGTAAGAAAACACATTTAAACACTTTCCCAGTAAAATTCCAGCAAGATTTCCAGGATGGTTTATGTTCATTTTGCTGTGTCAAGTAACTATCCAAAAACCTGATCAAATTATATGAAAAGCAATCTTGTAATGGTTTTAGACATATTTAACCACATTGGCTTCATTTTCTTACATGCATAAAATAAAAGTCATTTAGGTAGACTACACATTTCTTAAAGAGATACCACAGTTTATTATTGGGAGAAAAGCTGCACGTCAAAAGGTTTTTCAAATCCTTTTCCAGAATTTAGCCACAGTAATTTGTATCAAACCGGCTCCATAGATTGTGTAAGTGACAGGATCATTTGTCTACTTTTGTTAAAAATATTCAGTTCAAAACTATGTTTAAACTAGGATTTCCTCAAAGTTATTGTGGATAGTTAAAGATCCTGGCTTTCTGGAAGGTGCTACATAGAACATTATTTCTCTAATAACTTTATGTCTCTCTAGGAGCTTGCACCAAGGACAAGCTTTAGTGCATACGCTGAATATTAACAGGTAGAAATAATTATCTCTATGGACTATCACTTATAATCAAATTAGAAGTGTTTTGCATCAAGTATAATGGAGAGGTAGATTAATATTCCATCAGGAGACACTGAAATGGATGTACTTATACTAAGGACACGCTAACAGGGTACAGGATTGTCTTGGCTCCTGTTCCCTTGGCTTTAAAGTGCACTCATGAAACAGAGATAATGGCATAACACAGCAAAACCTTCTCATCTCTGAATTCATGTTTGGTAGTGCTGACTTATTATTATTGACAACTATCATGCTCTGGCTATTATCATTTGTATTGCAGATTTTACGACTCCTTATGATGGCATATTGAGATGGACTGGCATGCAACAAGAGTGTCGGAGATGGATTGGCCTTCTCAGGAGTAAAGCTCTGAAGTGTCTGACCTGATGACTCTCTGGGACTGAACAGTCTCTGTACTATGGACAGCTGCACTCATATTACACCCTCCTCGACTTGTAAATGTCGTAAAGATACAGCAGTAAGAGCTGACACAAATCCATCCACTTCCACGGTTTCACGCCTCACAGGATTAACATGAGCACAGAACGAGGTCTCCAGATGAGCTGTTAAATCTGTCAACTTTGATATAGCTCTGCTTGGTTCTCCACTCTAAAACTGGTCCTCTCACTCACTTGGAATTGTGGGAAGGTTCTCAAGCCTGGTGCAGGTTGCTGTCACCCAGAATTTTAAAAAATAAAATAAAAATCTAGTCCGAGTCATTTACATGCAAGCAACAATATGAGAACGGTGTCATGGAAAATTAAAATCGGTGCCAACGTGAATGCAGATCAAGTGAACATCACTTTCACGGATACTGGTGGCTCAGTGGTTAAGACTTTTTTCATTAATGAAAGACTGGGGGCTTAAATAGCAACATCAAGCCATGGATTCTTGAGAAAGACATTTCAAGACCCTTAACTGCTTGAACGTAAGTAACTAGTAAGTTGCTTTGGAAATTACATGCCAGCCAAATTGATAATTGTTACTACAACCGCAATGAGCAACCCATCACAATGCCCTCTAATTTCTAGCATCCATTTACAAGTCTGTCTTTGAGTAGACTTTGTTAAAGATGTCTTCTGTTTCCTCTGTAAGGAAGCAGAAGAAGAAGCTCTGCCAATAGGCATCTTTTCTGTCGTCCCTGAATTGGATTTTGTGGACTGGCCTCCAAAATCCTAGAGTAGAAACAGGCAGGGTGGGTTCAGCTGCCATAGCTCTGTGTGATGCCCACCAATCCCCTTTCTCTCTCTTCTCTGTTACAAGCTTGGATCAGTCAGCTAGTCAGTCAACCTTCATCCACCTCCATGCTGTGCATCTCCTAACAAACCAACCCTGCCACTGGCTGTGAAGTGTCATGGACAATTGCTAGGCCCTGCAGCATTTTCTGTTAAGAATTGTTTACAAGCCTCTCTATTATGACTACTGCTGGCATGGAGGTGGAGGCCAGAGGCAGCTTTCTCAGCAGAGCCAGACTACCGAGTACTACTGAACATGACATTCACTGAGCATCTGTTCACATTTCCACCATTTTCCTCCTCTGGAGAATTCAGTCATCATGGGAATGCCTCTGGTGCTGAAGCTCTGATGAGTACCTGTCAGAGCTCCTTTACCTCTCAACAAATGTCAAAATGAAGATTTCTCCACTGTGTGGAAAGTTGTAGAGTGCTGTGTGATAGCACACACAATACCTCTTCTATATGTCACATAACATTCTGGGAAGGTAAGGCAATGAGAATATGAATGCACATTCTCTCTGTCCCCCCCCCCCCTTTTTTTTTTCCAAGAAAAACAATAGTTCCAAAAGAAATACTCAAAGAAAGTGAGTTTCCGGTCAAAGAACTTCAGTCATACTCCCAGGTGAATGCATGTAACACCCCAACTGATACCGCACTCACTACACTCAGTAATTTGCAACAAGTTCAGCTAGGCTTCAACTTTGTATTCATTTTGGTTCTATTCCCGTGGCCAGGGATTGGCAGGTAAATTCACTCCAGACTGTCAGCAGGACTGTTTAGTGGTAATGTGACGACTGTCTGAGGCACTGAAGTGTTCCAATCCTGTCATCTGCTAGCTGATGAATGTTTAGTGAATGTTTGCAGCATTTGGATCATTATCTCGCCAATCACCTCAAACATCGAAGGAGTCTATCTCAAAAACAAGAGCAGACAATGCCATCCATCTCCACCAAACATGATCATATTACACTGTCATTACAGGATATGGGTTCTTCCATGCTTGTCTGCTTCTTTTGTCTTATAGACATGCGGAAGTGTCCTCAGGCAAAGTGAAACAAATCACTGACAAATGGGAACTAAAGACAGTCAAATCAAGACTCGAGTCTAAGACTAGTAGCGGAAAAAAAAGTAAGCGTTTTCATTCAAACCAAAAACTCATCACTTTCAACAATCATTTTTTAAATGCGTTATACTGTAGTGACCTAAGTCTAAGATCACGCTGTGATTAATGCTGGATATAGCCATGACTAAAAGTCTACTATGCTGCAAGCTGCAGAAGTGTGGGTTTTGACAGAGACATGATGATGGAGAAAGGAAAATATGCACAGGTGGTCACCAATCCTCCCGAATATCCAGCATAATGAGTGCAACTCAAACCTTAATCTAATCATCTTCTGAATGTACTTAATGAAGGCCATGGGCTAGTTTATAAGGAAACAGGGCTGGTGACTACTGAAGCAGGGATAACTACAGTGTAGAAACACTCATGTTTTCAGTTACTAAATATCTGCAAAACAATGCCAACAACAAACCTGTAAGAGTATGTGTGTGTGTGTGTGTGTGTGTGTGTGTGAGAGAGAGAGAGAGAGAGAGAGAGAGAGAGAGAGAGAGAGAGAGAGAGAGAGAGAGAGAGAGAGAGAGATAGCATGAGCTCTCTTGAGGTCTTGAATGCAAACATTCTACTTAACACCTTGCTTCAAGGAAATGAGCAAACAGGCACTTAATTCAGTGAGAAAACAGAATATTTCAAATCCAATTTCAGAGGGGTGTATGAGTCCACATGACGCAGGAAATACTTTAAGTCCTCATTTGAATTTCTCATTTAAGCTTCACTACCTTTGGCTAATAGCTTTCATGTGGATATGAAAGACATGGTCGGAGTCACTGGTAGAAAAGGAAACAAACTGAGATAAGAGAGTCAGAGCCAGAGAGAAATTAAGCACTTACTTGTGAAAGTATAGGCTGAGTTGTCCGGCGGAACAAAAACAAGATGGGAAACATGACGAGAAAAAAAAAAACAGAAAGAGAGAACACATGAGAACAGAAATTGACAAGATGGCAGAAAAGAAAGGTGAGTCCAACTGGCCACTTTAGGGTTAATTCAGTAAAACTTTTCCCAGAAGTCCTAAAGGAACCCAAAATGGCACAGAGGAATGACCTGATTAATCAGAGAAGAAAAATGAGAGCAGGAGAACGGGAGTGAATGGAGGTTGCTACAGAAGCAAAGGGTGGCCAAGCACAGATGGAAGCGTGATATACCAAGCAGATTAGTATTACTGTCATCCTGCCTATGACTAATGGCAGGGCTAACCATAATAACAAACTACTGCTCTATAGTAATCTTTCACTGGCATGACTAACAAATGAAAAAGACTTCCCTGCTCTTTTCCTCTAGCCTGACGAGCTTCAGAAGGCAAAACAGCCAAGAAATGTTGCTGTGTGTACTCTTTTCTTTAGTGATTTCATTACACAGCACTTCAGAGATGAATCAACTGAATCGTATCAGTGGAGAAATTCTTTTAATAAAAGGCTTCAGAGAGAGCAGTAATTATGTGCATTTTTATAAAGTCACTTAATCCCTACTAGTTGGGAAGGAAACCGAATTATCAAAGAGTCGTTGCTTCGCTATCGTCACTTTTCCTACACTCACTTATTTTTCTAATCTGCTTTCTAGGCAGGCTGTGCAAAAAGACGCCTGTTATTACGTTCGGTAATTATCCAGCGGGTTAAAAAAAAAAAAAACTTAAAGATTAGAACACGTTTACAATGCATGGAAAGCGCTGCTTAAAAAAACTGAAGGAAAAAAAAAACATATTTTACTTTTGAGTTTCTAATTTGACGTCTGTTCTGTAAGTACAATCATGCCCAATTCAGCTGAAAACATTGCCGTAGCATCAATTTACAAAATGAATGCTGTTAGTTTGCCAGCGCATAAATAAGCGTAAAATGGCATAAACAATTTAATCATGTAAAAACCTTTCTACTTCATTTAAAACCTTACTGAAAACTCATTGCTTTCACCAGCCTAATCATTTATTGCACCATATACCTATACAAATACTTTTATCTTTACATTTATACTTGCACAAATTGCTGGGTGACCAATTAAAGCAAAAAAAAAACCAAAAAAACAACAAAACAAAAAAAAAAAGTGTGTTAGAAGGGAATTAGGCTAACAAAAGCCATCAGAACAGCTTTTCAACTGAGTGAAACCCATGACTTGATATAGGGGGCGGGGCCATGTTGGAATAGGCCACACCCATCAGCCAAGAAGCTTTATACTGATATTCGCTGACACTGCCATCTACACACAACTAAACAGGGCTATCCTATTTTTTCCTTTAATTTGTTTCCCATCCTGTATATACTGCATTTATTCCAGTTGTTCAGTTTTGATCTTCTTCTGTGAAATAAATCAAATCCATAGTGATATTTATGAGCTTAGCAAAAAGGATCTAATTTTGCTAGTGCTAGATATTAAATTTTAGTGACTCTGGAGAATTAATACACATTCCTTCCATTCATAATGTCAAAATCTCTGATCATTTTCAGGCTCCTGGGTTTTAAACACATGGTGTGTGCAGAAATCAAGGCATTTCTATTCAGCTAGATTAGGATTTCGTGAACTATTCAAAACTAGCTCTTAAAGAGACTCCTGCAGGGGTATAACTGGTAGTCTAACTCACCACGCAGCAATCATAGCATGACCAGTTTTATATCGAATAAATGCTTTGAAATGTTCTAGGATAATAAAAATAATAATAATAATACTAAAAAACATCAAAATACAATATGGATGCGAATAATAGTGTACAGTTTGTTGCTAATATAAACACGCTCTATTTAACATTGTCATGACATTAACATCGGTCATGAATATTTCAAATGTATCTAATATAATCATATATTAAGAAACTCACTGATAATATAAAGATCATTCTTGTTAGTAGATCTGTGTAAATGGTATAAATTTGTTTTAAAATTGGAAAACAGACTTTAAGGCAAAATGTATAATACATGCCCTTCTGCTGGGATAAAATGCACACACAATTTTTCGTTAAATCACACAACAGGGGCTAAATAAAATCTAGACTCCTGATGATCACACCGATGTTTAGACCTTCCCCAAATTGCTGCCACAAAGTTGTAAGACAATATTTTTGCCTCTGTGCATAACCACGATCCATTAAGACTTTGTTTGCCAAGGTTGGAGAGGAAGAACCTGAATAGCCCGCAAAGACCTCTGACCTCAATCCCACTAAACAACTTTGGGATAAACTGGAAGACGAACTGCACCCCAATCGTACAATTTAAGGTTATACTTAAACAAAACAAAGGTATTTTATCTGTTAGGACATGTAAATTCAATACTGTTTTCTGTCGATATAAAAAATGGCAACTAAACATAATAGAAAAACATTTATATTCGTAGCATAGTCATATGATTGGGAAGAACAGATGCGATTGTCATTGCCATAAATCTAGTTGCTTTGAGGTGATTCTAAAGTTTTCTTTATGCACAGAGATAAACAGATCAGAGGAGAATTTTGCAATCTAAATCTCCATATGAAGCAGGGACTGAGCCTATCAGCTCAAGACAACACTCAGAATGGATGCACATGCCAGCATTCTGGCACTAGCAGGAAGTGGAGGGGGTGAGAGGGGTGGATAGAGGGTTGCTGGACAGTCAGACTGCAGGGAGCAGTGGTAGAGCTGGAATCAGACATTAGCCAAGCAACTCTCAGCACGCTTTGGCTCACTCTTTCTGTCTTTCTTTCTACACACACACACACACACACACACACACACACACACACACACACACACACACACACACACACACACACACACACACACACACACACACACACAATGACTGGCAGGACATTTGGTGGAGGATCCTGATTATGGCGTGGTTCTGCTGCTGGACTAAGGGTTGGTGATGGAGTGTGAGCTCCACAGTTATGTGACACAGAGAAAAACAGAGAGTGGTACTTACTGACAGGAAGGGTTTTAAAAGTCTCTGAAGGACAGCTTTCTCCTTCACCCTTGCCGTTGATAGCGGACATCATGACCTCGTATTCAGTCTCTGGCTTGAGCCCGACAATGGTGATGGAGCTGATCCCTGAGGAACGACAAGTTTTCTGATAAACAGACTGACACCATAGCACTGATTGAAAGAAATTGCTCAGTGATATGGCTTGTGTGTATAAGCCTAAGGCACATCTAAAAATAATCCTGTAAAGTTTTTAGAAATAATGAAGTAAAACCGTTCTAAACAGTAAAACAGCCGACAAAGGGTTTAAATCAAATCACAATTTGCAATTTTCATTTAATACTCTCTCTGTTTCTCTCTCTCTCTCTCTCTCTCTCTCTCTCTCTCTCTCTCTCTCTCTCTCTCTCTCTCTCTCTCTCTCTCAAACACACACACATACACAGAAACAAAGTTTGAAATTGGCTTGTGGGTTGTTGCAGGCTTCTTACAGACTTCTTGCAGGCTACAGTTCTTATCTCTGTCGGTAAAATCCCAGATAGATTTCTCTGAATTTGTTACAAAGAAAAAAGGTTTTGAATACTGCTTTTTATCCACACTTATTATCCACAGCTTAAGCCTAAAATATGCACCTGGATAAAATGTCTAGCCTTTTTCATTTCTTCAGCTGTCTAGAGTGAGCCTGCATCCACCGTAGCCTCAGATACTTGTTCTTGGCTGTCAGGAGTGGAACCCAATGTGCTCCTCTGCTGTTTTCCCTCATCTACCTCAAGCTTTTGCATGTGTTGGTTCTGAGATGCTTTCCTGCTCACCACTGTTGTGCAGAGTAGCTATTTAAGTTACTGTACTGTAGCCGTCCTGTCAGTTGATCCAGACTGGCTATTCTCCTTTGATTTATCTCACTGACAAGCTGTTTTTGCCCACAGAACTGCCACTGACAGGATGTGTTTTTTTTTTTATTATTGTTCCCACCATTCTATTTAAACTCTACACATTGATGTGTGAAAAAACTGGGACTCCTAAGATTTTAGGTATTCTACATTTTCCATCCATCCATCCATCCATCCATCCATCCATCCATCCATCCATCCATCCATCCATCTATCTGTAACACTGCATGAAAAAGCTTCCAAAACCTAATTTTGGATCATAAAAACAAAACACAATAGTAAAATAAATAAATAAAATAATGGTCTACACTTTATCTCAAATAGTAAAAGTGATAGATGACAGTTTGAGGTCGAAGATAATTATAAATACAGCATAGGTGTGGTTATACAGTTGCTTTTCTTACAGTTTTACCAACATGCTGTGGAAAAGGTTAATATTCCTGACAGCTTTGTATTACTTTTAACATTTTTTGATAATTTAAAAAACATCCATATCTTTAAATAAGTTGAAATAAAGTCAAATAAACTGTCTAGCTTATGTTCTTAATGCATTTTCCATGAGATCGGCGACATTGTGCTGTTCCTCACCAGACAGATTTGTACCTCCTCAGTTGTACGATGTACACAATAGAGATGGGAAGCTAATTTGTTGCTGATGTTGTGTTGAATTTATCACCAGGGAAAAATGTCTGCTCATCTGCTCACAGCATTCTTCCACACACCATCACACCGCACAGGAACCGAGTGCCAGTAGAGCGAGCGCCCAGCAGTGCTACCAAGAATATTTTGCATTGGGTATTTTGAGGTAAGAGCTAAAAAAGGGGTTGAGGTTTAGAGCATGTTTTTGTGAACGGCAAGGGGTGTAAGAAGGTGTGTGACATCCTGTATTTTCTTTGGTTGCCACATTTGACTAATTACAATAAAGTGCTGCCCCAGGCTTGTTCTGAATAGCTACTATTAGGGAGAGAGAGAGAGAGAGAGAGAGAGAGAGAGAGAGAGAGAGAGAGAGAGAGAGAGAGAGAGAGAGAGAGATAGTGACAGAGGGACAGAGCATGAGCAAGCATCCTCTGAGCTACATTATTTGGATACTAACCAAATGCAGTGCATTATGGCATTTCTAAAGAGCTGGATACACTCTGCTTTTTGATACTTCATTAGGAAAGAAAGGTTCAGAAGAGATGTCGTAGAGTGAGGCATACTCCAGAGGTAGCTGTTGTGCTCCCCTATTCCCAAGTGTACAGGTTTTTATTTTAAAACACACAAATGTGTTTGTATGCACGTCTCAAACTTGTTCTCAAGAATGTCCCATGAGGACTGGCTGACGGAGTGGGCTGTCAGCAAAGACTGAGCTGACATATTCCCCCTTGAGACAGACACTGGACGGCTTCAAACGAACAGACCACATTTCAGCCTCTGACAAGAGCTTGCTTACTTAGTATTCAGCCAAAGCATATGCCATAGCCACTATTGTGCGCTCTATTTTTAGGAGATTTCATATTATACATTATGCCTTCCACAAACGGCAACTGTGAAACAGCTAGCAGTTTTCTGCCAGTGGAAAGAAAAGAGTTGCTTTAGACAAGCTCGATTGGCAAAGGATGTGGGAAGGATTGAATGTAGTGTTTGTGGGAGGTCATGGTGACACTGAGTCATAAGGATGGCTATTTTTCACATTCTTCCACCAGGTCATTTGGTGGTTTGTATACTGTAAGTGTTTAGGTTAACCCTTGTCAGACCAGCACTGTGTACAAGAGCACCACTGCTACTTTGCTGTTTGTTCCCTGCAAATCTAGATAATGCAATGTAGCAGTTTGTGACAATATGGACCATATTGTTGTACAAATGTTTTTTATATTGCTGTGATGATGAATTCTAAACTTTCTATTGACTGCTACTCTGGTAAATGAATTGGAGTCATCAGATAGGTACTGGGCTTTATTTTTGCACAGTTAATTTCTTATTTATTTATTTATTTATTTATTTATTTTTTGCCTCCTCCTATTTTTTTTCAACCTGTCAAGTCCTAGTCGATGCTCCTCTATTATCAACAATGTGAAGACACATGAAGCTAAGGTGAGGAGAGATCACACCTTCCCTCCCACCCACACAGCAAGGTAAATTTTCTCACTTGGCTCTCGGCCATGGATGGCTGTGATTACTAGATAGTAATAAACAGACGGTGACATTTTCTGTACGGAGATGGTTATTTAGCATTTTTAGAAGGAGTCTCCAGTGTCAGGGTTTTGTAGGGATCCTGGAGGATGCTGACTCTGGGTATTCTCTTTAAAATGACACACTGTGTACATTGCGTACTCTTATTAGATTCATTAGAAACTATGTTCAAGAGAGAGTGATGTTGAAGAAAGATAGTTAATAACCTAATTTTAATATCCTTGTTAATAACAGGATCTAACCTTTATATACATTTTACAAAATGTTGCATGACTATAAATGGATATAAATTATGATGAGTCATTAATGGTGAGTTGTTCCAGTATACAAGCAATAAAGCACATCACGTGTGATTTTCTTTTAGATTTGATTTTCTTTCAAGCAGTAACTTGGCTTTATGACAGGCCCTTTATATTGGTCACAGAGCTTGTTGGTATATCCCTTTCTTTAGCATTTTCGTTGCTCTGCCATGCGATTTTGTGTTTTATAGTATTTTGGCTCTGGTAGGCTGCACCACAGACAATGAATTAACATGTCCTTAGTGTTTACTTTGTACAAAAGTTTGCATACCTCCACATTTTTTTGTTTCCACTTAATTTGCCTCTCTGTATTGTATTCGCTATTATTCTCTATAAAAACCCAGAAAGTCCCTCAGTTCAGTTATTTTTCTTTTTGATCTTAGTGTTTTTGCTTCCTCCCTTTTTTAAATTAGAATGGTCACGGTTGCTTATGTATCACGACTTTCATATCTTGTTATGCCGCTTACCAGTCAAGTGAAAGGTCGGCATTCTGTTTAAGATCTTGTGAGAAGTGTTATTTTTTCTTTAACTCTTGACTTGACTTGACTACCTGAAAGGCTGTTTTTTTGCCTTGAAGAAGACTTATATTATACATTTTGAAAGCAATGTGAATGCAAACGCTTGAGCTTACTAAGGAAAATATAGCTGTTCACTTAGACCCAGTTTCTGTAATAGTGTACTGTAATGCTGCCAAATAATAAACACTAAAATCGATATTACAGATAATCGTCAAAATCTACATTCTTAGAAAAGACTTATATAGAGCCGCTGAAGACTTTTCCACTGAGCCTCGTCCTATAAAGCTCCTTAAAGAATACATCACCATATCCAACATGTGATTACACTTGTTTTTAACTATAGCTACATGACAAACTACAAACACTATGCACTATGTACTCTATCATTTAGTATATGAATTTTATAAGGGTAGAATTAAACTGAGTCTATGCAATCTATGTCATATGGCATCAGATTTACGTAATGCAATGCCGCTAGCTTTAGCAGAATATTATACATTTTAAAATGTCCACCAGATTCGTCAGCCATCTTGAAATTTTATTCCTATCCAGCGTCGGCACCTGGTAGCTCTACCCCTCTTCCACGATGTACACAATGCTGTGTGTCTAACATTCTATTGCTTTTTTTCCGGTTGAATAAATGCATCATCCAGATACTTGTCTCACACTATACTAAAAAAAAATGGCATAGAATAGTGCATTGGTATGAGATTTGGGACATGCTTTAATTAAACGATAGAAAAACAAATTAAACTCAGTGTGTTAATATGCCCATGTGATTTGACCTGAAGCTGGAATTATTGTCAAACCTGCTGTTAAATAAAAAATTATGTGAAATCTTCTAAGCAATCAGACTTGAGAATTCAACAGTGCTGTGTGAGAATGACAGATATTATATATAATAACCTACACTTTTTGTTAGTGCTGTTTTTTTAATGTGTGTGTGTGTGTGTATGTTGACACTTACCCTCCTCCACGCTGTACACTCTGCTAACCCAGTCTTGACCCTTTGTCCTCCACGCAGCCCTGTACTTCAGTATAGGCACTCCTCCATCTGACTCGGGCTCATCAAACTCCACCATGGCTGTGCTGGGGTACGGTTCGACGCGATCAATAACTGGAGCCGATGGCACGTCTACACAACAAACATGCAACACGGGTTACTATCCTGATGGCTGCAAAGTCACTCTATTATCCTTTTTTTTTGCTCCTACTACATAATATAACTTATATAGTGTTCTGATATGCAGTATATTTGTTATCATTTTGCATATTTCTGCCATACAAATTCACAAATACACAGTTTTAAAATCTTCGTTTGGTCCTGATTGCTTCTCTAAAACTTTGTCTGCAGTCATAATTCAACGTTTTACCAAAATTTTCATTAGTGAGCTTATCTTTTATAGAGAAGAAATGTAATATGTACATTTGTTGGTGCCTTTATTGAGAAATATTGTTACTTTAGTGCACCAAAACATTTGGATAAATAACATATCTTGATCTTTCTTAATATATATTATAAATGTATATATTTATAAAGTGGATAAGGTTTCAGTATGAAACATTTTACTTTGAGTCATTTGGGTCTTTCCTTAGTATTTATGGAAAGTTGCATTGCTTTTAACTTGGTGCTAGCATAAACACAGGACACACCAGATTGCTGGTGAAGACTAGCAGTACTGTAGCAGCTGTGACTAGAAAAACAAATCAACTTCTCAGTCAATTTCAAGGTTTCAGCATAAAATTTTAACACATAAATAAAAGCTTTATAAGCTAGTTTCCCTTTTTGCATTGTTGTTGTGGTATTCTTTCACAACACTCCCATGCTACTAATTATTTACAGCTTGGATTCAGACGGAACTAAGATAATAATTTGACTTTCCTGCACATTCATGTAAGACTAATCCAAACCAAATAGGGTTTGATTTTTCATGTTCACTGTACACTCTACAGTACAGCATGTTACATACATGTTATAGTACAGTACAGTACAGTACAGTACAGTTCGCGTATCGTCCAAACCGCTCCACAGACGATGCCATTACCACAGCCCTCCACTTAGCCCTCACCCATCTGGACAATAAGGACACTTATGTACGAATGCTGTTGATAGACTTTAGTTCAGCATTCAATACAATCATCCCTCAGCACCTGATTGGGAAGCTGAGCCTGCTGGGACTAAACACCTCCCTCTGCAACTGGATCCTGGACTTCCTGACTGGGAGACCTCAGTCAGTCCGGATCGGGAACAGCATCTCCAGCACCACCACACTGAACACTGGAGCTCCTCAAGGCTGCGTGCTCAGTCCACTGCTGTTCACTCTGCTGACTCACGACTGTGCAGCAATGCACAGATCGAATCATATTATTAAGTTCGCCGATGACACGACCGTGGTGGGTCTCATCAACAAGAACGACGAGTCAGCATACAGGGAGGAGGTGCAACAACTAACTGCCTGGTGTAGAGCCAACAACCTGTCTCTGAATGTGGACAAAACTAAAGAGATGGTTGTGGACTTCAGGAGAGCACAGAGCGACCACTCTCCGCTGAACATCGACGGATCATCTGTAGAGATCGTCAAGAGCACCAAATTTCTGGGTGTTCATCTAGCGGAGAACCTCACCTGGTCACTCAACACCAGCGCCATCACCAAGAAAGCCCAGCAGCGTCTCCGAAGGCTGAGAAAGGCACATCTCCCTCCCCCAACCCTGACCATGTTCTACAGAGGGACCATTGAGAGCATCCTGAGCAGCTGCATCACTGTCTGGTTTGGGAACTGTACGATCTCGGATCGCAAAACCCTGCGGATAGTGAGGACAGCGGAGAAGATCATTGGGGTCTCTCTTCCCTCTATCATGGACACTTACACCACACGCTGCGTCCGCAAAGGCAACAGCATTGTGGATGACCCCACACACCCCTCACACACACTCTTCACCCTCCTGCCGTCTGGAAAAAGGTACCGAAGCATTCGGGCCCTCACGACCAGACTGCGTAACAGTTTCTTCCCACAAGCCATCAGACTTCTCAATAACCGAACTGTACTATACTGAGCACAACATACACACACATCATCTGTATGGACTGCACAGACCCTCACAAAACACACACACTGTTTTGCACACTTTTCTGCTGTTTTTGCACATATTGGACAATATCTCAGTCATCTGCTGTTTTTTGCACAACTCCATATATAATCCAAAGGACCTGCTGCTAAGAACCTGCTGCTGTTCATTCTTTTACTGCACAAAATATTGTTTGAACATTCAGTATTTACACCGGTCGGTCGGCGCTGTTTCTGTTACTGTTTATTGTCTTTTGTGTATTGCATTTTTTGTACTTTTTGTATTGTCTTGTAACTTAATGTCTGCACTGTTTTTTGTCCTGCACTGTCTTTTGTCCTGCACTGTCTTGCTTGTCTTGTCCTGCACTGTTTGCACCAGGTTGCACAGTTGCACTTTATGTGGCTAAGACTACTTACATGTCCTTAGCCCTGTCTTTGTTTTATGTAGCACCTTGATCCTGGAGAAACGTTGTCTCATTTCACTGTGTACTGCAACAGCTATATATGGTTGAAATGACAATAAAAAGCTTCTTGACTTCTTGACTTCTTGACTTGAGATAAAAATAAAACAGTAAATCAATGAACATACTACTAAAGTTAAACGATGACATAAAAAAAGATTTTAAAATAAACTATAAGACTAAACTGCTGATTCAATTGACAAGATGTTTACCACATAAAAGCAACTACTTTCTGTACTGCATTTATTTTTCTCAAATGAAAGCTTTCAGGAAGAAACACTTCAGAGAAAATAAAAAAAGTCAGGCTTTTTTCTACTTAGGTGCTGATTGGGCAAATGGGGAATTGTGGGCATGTGAAGGAATATGAAGAAAGGCACCATGCCTGCACTGTCCATCGCATGGAGTCTAAATAGTCCAAAGCCACCCACGTTGGTTCACGGCTGACCCACTTTACAGAGTGTCAAAAATATCTGAGCTGGCGGCATCTCTTACTGTCTGCTGTTCAGCCTGGAAATTATGTCCCGCTGCGTTTATTACTCCAGAGCCTCAACCCAAAAAAATAACGGCATGCACAGCCTCTATTGCTGCAGCAAAACTGTTTCTGTTTGAGGGTAAATTACCTTCTGATTGCCTGCCATTTTGGAAATTAGCAGGAAGGATTTAGACGTAGTTATAGGACATTAAACTACTTACTATAAAAATACATGTCTAATGAAATGTTTAAATTTCAGTGCCAACTGTTTCTGCTTTACATAGCCTGGAGTACACACACACACACACACACACACACACACACACACACACACACACACACACACACACAAACACTAATTCTAGTTTCTGTCATCAATCATCATTTTCATGCTCCTAAATATAATACTAGCACCAAGAAAATAGCATGTTTGATTTTCTGATCACGAAACACTAAACAAATTATATGACAGTGGAAAATACTGATATCTTCTAATTCACTACTATTTGCATTTTGGTGCTGGCATAAAGAAGCACAGCAGTTGTGCTGGTGGAAACTAGCATTTGCTCTAGAGGCTGTGACTGGAAAAAACAAATCAACTTGTAAGAGAATTTCACAGTTTCAGCATTAAACTTTAATATATAATTAAAAGCTTTATAAGCTGGTTTCCCTGTTTGCCTTTTTTTTTTTTTAAGCTAAGGCCTTTGCTACTGCCAGGACAATAATGCTAGTTTCCATTATTCATATGCTCCTTTATGCTAACACAAAGTTAATATTTCCAACATGGTTAGCACAAAACACAAACTAATGAACTTAACTAAATGAAATAATGAATAAAAAAATAATGACAGTTTCCATTATCACTCTCATGTTCTTTATGCCGGCATCAAGATAAATAGGGGTGTAAGAAGACTAGTATTGCTGTAGTGTCAGTAACTGGAAAAAAAAAATAATTATGAAGTTTCAGCTTTATAATATATATATATATTTGTTTTGTTATTATATATCTCTTTTCTTCTCTCTCTCTCTCTCTCTCTCTCTCTCTCTCTCTCTCTCTCTCTCTCTCTATATATATATATATATATATATATATATATCTATATATATATATCTATATATATATATATATTTCATTCTCACATACAGACCTGCTGCGATTAACATAAACTCCTTCGAGTCACTGCCGAGTACATTGGTGGCTGTGCAGTTGTAGCTCCCGAAGTCACTCTGGGATTCAGGGGTGACCTGAAAGCAAGAAAGAGAAAGAATGCATCATGCCGCTGTGTGTTTTGACCTTGCATGACACACAGAGTTGGCTTTTCGGCTGGATGGATTCTGGGAAGCTCATGGTCAGGGCACTTGCAGTGGCCTTTTATTCCTCTCTTGTAGCAGTCATCTCGCTTGATAATTATTGAACGACTCAGAGAGAAAAAGAAAGAGAGAGGGAGTTTGAGAGACAGATAGAGGATACTGGTGGCACTATTAGCTCCAGCAGCCTGGGAAAGTGTGCCGCAAGTACAGGGACTTTCTGTCACAGAGAACATTGTGAGCTCCATGAAATGGCCTGAAAACCTGACAATAGTGTGCACACATTTTCTCTCTTTTCTTCTCTATCGCTACTGCATCACTAGCAGGTTTTTTTTTTATTTCCAGAAGAGATATGATGACTGCCATTTAAAAACCAACACAAAAAATTGAAAAGACATTTTGTTTCGTTAATTAATTAAATCATATTGTATTCATTTGCTTGTTTGTCTGTTTATTCAGTGAGTCTTTTTTTTTTTTTTTTGCTTTGCTACAATGGCAAATGACAACGCTGTTTATGCAGGCATTATTGAGAAAACAGTATAATTAGCATAATTAATGTAATAGGTAATAGGTTGCCTATGAGAGGAAACAAAACAATGAGAAAATCGTGCTGCTGTAGAAACAAAATTATATATATTACTCAGCAGTGTCATTAAGTTGATTGAGTGCGCCATATAAAAAAGCAAACAAACAAACAAACGAAAGGGAAAAAAAACAACAACAACAACAAAAAAAAAACCCAGGTCATTAAACTCCAGCCTCCTGAGCTGTTAGACTAATAGAGGTTTTGACAGCTTCATATTCCAGCTCTACTTAATATGGAAATAGACAATTTGGGCTTCTGAAATATTTTATCAAGGCAAAACCAATTCATCAAATGCTAGTACAGTTTAACAAATGCTTCAGGTGAACACATGGTCACAATTGTAAATGTGCATCCCGAGTAGATACACCTGGTAAAACAACTAAACACAACCCAATGTACATATTATATTTTCACTTCATTCAAACAAAAAAGAAATAAACTCTGTGTTTCACTTGTCAGTATATGTTTTTGTTCACCATCTTGATTAACTGAGCGACTCCCTGAGTTCCAGTGTTTAAAAGTTCAGCAGGATTCGCTCAGGTCTTCTACATTACATCAAGATCCCAAATAATAAGAGCTACAGTAACTGGCATGTGCACTAGGAAATTAGTTAGGACTTTAGTTAGTTAGAAGTCAAGGCTTTAAGTGTGATATGTTTTTAACTCTGTTGAGATAAACATATACAAAATATTAGTGACTAAATGAACACCCTTAAATTTTAGATGCCTATGAACTTTCTAAACTACTTGTGGCATCTTAAACAATTGGGTGAAAATTTAAAAAAAATTGGAACTTTTTTTACGGATATACTGTATTACCCCTTTTATCACACTTTTATAATTGCTGCTATAAATTGTTTGTAACACTTCTGCATATAAGCCAATAAGTAACACTGTGGAGTTTGACGGGACAAAAAATAATCCAATGCTGAACATCAACAAAATAAAACAGGCACAATTTTCCTTTTTTGGCCTCTGGTGAAGAAAAAAAAGGTGAAACTGCTAGATAAAGAACGTAACATTTTGTTGTAGCTAGATGGTGTAATGACTGGCATGCAGGGACATTAGATGAGTGGTGGACAAACCTCCAGATAGCTCATGGTATGTGTGCTGTAGATCTTGACATTGGTGGTGTTCACTGCAGGTAGCGGTAGTCCATCACGAAACCATTGCACCGAGGCACTTGGATGAGCCAAAGTCTCACAGGTGAGATTAGCAGCATTTCCTTCCCATGTCAACTTTGCCACTGTGTCCTGGATCTTTGGAGCGTCTGTAAGAAACCCCATCAAAGCATTAGTCAAGAAATGATTTGAAAATGAAGACAAAATGTAGTGTTTAAGTCTAGTTTACTGTCTGTCTGGTTCATCTTGCTATAACTCAGTACTGTGTCATACTAATTTTTTTTTTTATTTCAGTCCTGAAAAATATCTGGATTGATAATCTAACAGATATTCCAACGGTATCCTCAGTATTACGTCACCACCACCTTTGTTAGCAGAGATATTGGGTTTCCACCAAATGTAGAAATTTGTTCCAAAAGACTCTCACAGTCACTGCCACTTTGCTAAAGTATATACTTAGTTTCCTCTGTGTCCTGAAGCCTCTTGTTATCTACATTTGATTCCCTGTTTGCTTTTAGCCTGACCATTGCCTATTTATTTAGTTATTTATTTATTTTTGAAAAAACGCCTAATGTTTTTAGATTCATTGCTTGAACTGTCATTAAAAATCACACTTGCAAACATCTCAACATCTTTGTTGTGACATCCAGCAAGGACATTTCGATGTTATGGACTTTGTCTTTTCACAAAAGTATTTCTCGTGCCGAGCTGTCAGGCGGTACCCACTTGGCACTCGTGTAATTTGCCTGGCTATAAAGCTAGCAGTACAGGAGAAGAGGGCTCCACTGGGTAATTGAACCCTCTAATATTAGACCGCAAGGCACCGGAGAGTCAGCACATCTCCACAGTGCTGCTGTGATAAGGCAAATTCACCTTCCAATCTTATCACCATCTCCTCTCAGGACCACAGGCTGCAACACCGGTGTTCAGACAGCACAAACACATGTCTTTTTAAGAGTAAAAAATAACCTTGTAATTGCTTAGCTGTCTAAAAGAACACCAAAAATAACATTCTATGACATGTATATAATCTCTATGATCACCATGCCGGCAGGTCTGACAATAGTTCCAGCTATTATGAACATAAGAATTATATTAATACGCTCGTTCTAATACGTTATCGTTTCTATAGCTACAGCACATTTGTAGACATGGCAGATCCTACATGTAAATTAACCCCAATAAGTACAGTATATGGAGCTGTTTTCTGTAAAGAGATTTTAATTGAACATTTATGGAAGACATGCAGTAATATGTGCCATGGGAGAGTTTTGAATACTTTACATATTGTTTTTTTGGATAATGAGAATTTTTCACCTGTTTATGGCTGAGAAATTCAATCTTAATTAATCAACAAAAACATTTAACTATTGCCATGTTGCTGTGGTTTAAGAGGAATAAAAAACTTCAGCACCGTATCACACTTATAAAGGGCAAGAGCCAGTCCTAGACGCACTATACTTCTAGTTTCTGGCTTTACTGATGTACAGTAGTAACAAATACATATTCAGCTCCTGTGGTGCTGGATGTGGTAGCCTAGTGTATAAGGTGTTGGACTACCAATCGGAAGGTTGTGAGCCCCTGAGCGATTTCCTTAACCCGCAGTTGCTCGGTTGTATAAAAATGAGATAAAATGTAAGTTTCTCTGGATAAAGGCATCTGCCAAAATATACATGTACGCTGGTATGGCTGGGATTGGCAGTAAATCAGTTGCTTTGTCTTTTTCTGCTTTCAAATGCGTGTCCTGGTTAACGTCTGTCCAGACCGTTCAAAGGTCACGTACCAGTGTGAACTCATTCAAGTTCACCTGCTCGAAACAAAGCATCTTTCTCTTATCGCTAATTAGTCCAAGACACTCCAAGCACTCAGGCAAGCACCTGATTACATGCAAGCCGTACTGCGTGGAACTGAAATTGCACATCAGTTGTGCATTGTGATGTTATCTCACTACTGGAGCAGATTACTTGTTTTTCAGGCAAAGGAAATGAATCCAATCAGGCTTTCATTACACATCAGGCGTTTTCAGGCTCTGTGTTCCTGATTCCCAGAACCCGTTTGAGAGTGCAGTATAAGATTACACCTGATTTTGATCTACCTTTTGCTGTAAATCTCTTAGATGCTAATGGTGCGTAGATGCTGCAGAAGAAAACGGAATCCGATAAGATTAAAAGCTTTTGCATTACCACTTCGTCCTTTTCTTTTTTTTCTCTGGCAGTCAGAAGTGTGTCATCTTCGATATGGCCAAGATTGTTATGCAACTGCTTATGCGTGAGGTCTTCTTAGGTATATTCAACATGTTTCTAAAGCAAACCTTTAAAAAACTGCTGAGAAGCAGTTTATGAAGCATCTAACAACTGTTCATGATATATTTTACCAGTGTCTAAAACATCCAATAATGAAAATTTCAAAAGATATCATTTTATATGGCAAATGAAGCAGGCTTGAACCTAATTATATGCACAATCAAAACTCGAGAATAAGAGCTTTGTTGAGACTTGGCCCAGGATAAATTTTGGGTTGCTTTGGAGATTAGAATTGTTTTACACAGGATAAAATCCTTGGAAATCTTATTGTCATTATTCTTGTAAAATAATAAATAAAAAATAAATAAATAAATAAATAAATAAATAAATAAATAAATAAATAAATAAATAAATAAAAATAATAATAATAAACATCTCTTTGCTTTCGCTTATTTTTCCAACAGTACAGCTCCTGATTGGTCAGATATTGTGACATCACACAACCACATCAACATCATGGCTTCTTATGTTTTATTCCAGTCTTAATGCTTTATTTATAGAAATTGTGTTAAGGTACTTATTCTTGACACTGAAGAAGAGTTCAGTTTATTTTTAATCCTTCTTTCTTTCTTTCTTTCTTTCTTTCTTTCTTTCTTTCTTTCTTTCTTTCTTTCTTTCTTTCTTTCATTTCTTTTCTTGTTTTCTGTTGATTCATTCCTTCTGTTTCTTTAGCAACCCATGTATGCCTTTCTCCACCCTAGTGAAACTTGAAATGGAAAGAAATGCAAGTCATTTTCTGACCCCAGGGGCAAATCTTTTTAACCTGAAGCAAAAGGAGGTTAGAAGTTTAAAAAGTTGGACGTTTTATTTAACTTCAAATCTTCTATAAATGAAGACGCCTCCTCATCCTCCAGGCATTCCAACATTGCCTGGTTCTCATTCCAGCTACTGCAAAATTACATCTTAGCAAGTAAAGGAATCTGAAATAAACAAAAATGGCCAAATATTTTCATTTGACATTATTATATAACAAATATAAGAGATTTATTCATCTGTTCTATTCATCTATTCATTTATTTTCTATTCATTTATCCCTAGACATATTTGATATTTATAAACATTACATTTCTCTTACTATTTTGGTAGATAGTTTTGCTAGTTTTTTAGAAATAAATGAATGACACATCCTTCAAACACATCCTTCAATCCTTCAAACCTCAAGAACCTTATATTTGTTTAACCTTTTTACCTGCACACTGGCGGTATGTTCTGCTGACGGAATGGAAATCGACTTACGGTATAGGAACTGTATAGGAATTTTCAATCCATATAAACAAGTGAATTATTTTATAGTCGCGAGTCTTATATGAATCTAAAAATTATTCAGGACACCGTTAGAGTTCAGTGTCAAATGTTTGTTTTTATTGTTGTTTTAAGGCCAAATTTTAGTGAAGTTTTCATAAAGATAAAGCCTTTTTATTTTAGAAGCTTAAGAACAATCACTTGGGGCATCTCAAAATGCAGAAATGGGTTTGATATCAACACCCCCCCCTCCCCTATAAATACATTGCCTCCCATACTGTTGAACGTGACATGACAAATAAATCCGAAGGCTGAACTTGAACACCCCAAAACAGATACAAATCCCATTTAACAGCTAATAACAAATGAATTAAGATAACTACTAGTTACCTATATTCAATCTTTTCAAAGATTTCTTGCTATGTTACTGTGTCTAGTCTTGTTCTTATCCTCACAATAGCCAGAGTAATAGAGATCAGTCTTGTCAGTATGTTTATTCTGACCTCTAGTTTGTCTGGATTAGACATCTCATCAATCTAGACTCTGTATCTTGTTCCCTTGTGTTACTGCCTGAGTTTCCTTCATGCTATATTTGGAGGATAAAATCTCTCACGCTATCGTCTAGTGTAGTCTTTGTAGCTTGTAGTCTTACACTTTTACATTATAATTTACAGAACTGATAACTAATCAATTTGTTTATATGTCAGTCATAGATTTGTTCAGCCACCTGCATAAATTAAACTAAGTGTTATTTTATAATTGGGGGGGGAAAGTATAAGAGGAGACAGATGTGTTTCTTACAGCGCACTTCCAGGTACATGCTCTGGATGTCTTGGCCGATGGAGTTGCGGGCAGTGCACAGGTACTGGCCGGCGTCTGTGTGCTGGACGTACTTTAGTGTGAGGGAGGACACGCGGGCATCACTGTGCACAATCACATTTGTGTCTAGACTCTGCAGAGAGAGAGAGAGAGAGAGAGAGAGAGAGAGAGAGAGAGAGAGAGAGAGAGAGAGAGAGAGAGAGAGAGAGAGAACAGTAGAGTGAGAGATCAAAATCAAAAACTATAAGCCAGAAATTCAATACTTCTCTCCTTTTAATAAGGCTCTTCATATTCCATATTTCACCCAGCTCCTGTTATACGAGTCAGTTATAAAAAAATTGTTAATAAAATTGGTAATCAAATAGATTTTAGATTTAATAACATGATCATTTTATATGCACAAACAAATAAATCATTAACATTATAGACTCAATGGGTCCATATCTAAAAAAAACAAAGATTTTCCCTTTCACTAGACAAAATATACATTTATTACAAAGTTTATGTGAGATTTTATTGATTTAACATATCAATTTTACATCATACACCGTGTGCGCAAAGGAGGGACAGGACACATTAAAGCAGACAGAGGTTTTTTCAAAATAAGTTGCTAATCGGAGTGGAGAGATTTCAGGATTATTAACGGGACAGACGAACAGATGGATGGTTTTAAATTCACTTTTAAATTCATGGATGGATGGATTTAAATTCATCTAATTCACTTTAAAAAAGGGGGGGGGGAGAAGAAAAAAAACAACAACTCTGGCCTGAAGACGAGCTAAAATGTGTAAAATGAAGTGTTGGTACACAGCGCTGGAGAGCGACTGCGGTAATTCTCTCAAAGTTCTCCCAGGGGTGCGCTGGGATGCAGTCAAACAGGAATCAGTAATGAAGTGGACCACACAACAGGAGCCACATGGCTTTTGCCTGGTGAGGACTTTTTGAACTGCACAGCTGGACTTTTCGACACAGCTGAACACACACACGCACACGCACACACACACACACACACACACACAAACTCACTCTCACTGCTCTCCCTGCGTTAAGCTTTCATGCGGGTGCTAATATCTTGTTCTAGGAGCCTCTCTAAAAGACCTCTCTAAAGACCTCTCTGAAAGAGGCTCTTTAAAACACTCACTCACACAAACACACAGCAGTAATTCTGCAGACCCGTGGCTATATCAGCAAGACCCTCAAAGTTGTTTGAACCACACTGTGAGCTCTACAGTGTATCCCGATGCTTCTATATATATATTTATATATAGATATATACATATCTAGATTTATAGATATATATATATATATATATAGAGAGAGAGAGAGAGAGAGAGAGAGAGAGAGAGAGACAGAGAGAGAGGCACACACACAGACACACTGTATATAAGAAACACCTGAAAAAAACAAAACATAGGAAAGTAATCAGTGACATGATGGTGTGATGAAGCCTGACACAAAGCATCATTTACTCCTACAGTACCATCCTAAATGTCTTGATCACTTCCTGATTGTACCTGTTATACATCAGCAATTTGCCAATACTTTTACTTGTTAACAAACCTCACATCACACCGTTCAGTCTGTTAAGGGTCACATTTAATGTTGTAAAAATGTCCAAAAAAGATGTTGACTCCTGCTAGCACTTTTGTTTAATAGAAACTATTGTTTCTTACCACCTTCTGTTATTTTCTTCCTCTCGTGTTGTTACTAGGATATAAATATACCTCTTGATTCCAATGAGCCACAAAAAGACATGCTTCAGAAATCAGAACTCTTAAAGGAACAGCTTTACATCCAAGTGTTGACACTGGAAACGGTTAATAATGATAAAGAAATGCATTGTAATGGACAGAAATCCAAATACAAACATTTTTTAAATCTGTTTACATAGCTGACAAAGGGGGGCTAGGTGGCTTGGTGGTTAGCATGGCCTCACACCTCCAGAGTTGGGCTTTGATTCCTTATGTGTACGGTAGTGTTTGTATTTTCTCCCTCTACCTCAGGGGCTGCCTCTGAGATTCTGTTCCTCCAAAAACATGTGATGTAGGCTGATTGGTATCTCCAAAATGCCTGTAGCATGTGCGAGTGTGATCTGGTTTAGGCTCCAGGTCCCCCCATAACCCAGCAGTGGTGTAGAATAGATAGATAGGTAGATAGATAGTTGACTAATTCAATTAATGAAAACAATTCATTATTCCCCTATAAATGAACATGTCAAAGCAAATCAATACTAGGTTCTTCTGACTGATCGATGACCTTTATCTTATAAGGAAACATGTCTATCCTGTTGGGAGTGGTCTCTTGATGGATTACTGACTCCGCCCAGCCACAGCATACAAAGGCGTGGTGAATGCAGACAGCAGATCAGAACAGAAAGCTTCTCTGGACATGTCTACATTTAGTCCCAAATCAGTCATGTTGCCATGACTCTAATTTTCTCAAGAATATTACCTGGATAATATGAATAAAAAATAAAATTATTTTTTTTTTTAATTATCCTTGCTTCCTGGGTCATACATTTTCAACATGCTTATCACCAGCTCTACTAAATAACAATAAAGTTCAACCAGTAAGGACTGTTAGGAATTCAACGCTCCACATTTTAAACAGTGTCTGCAATTAATAAAGCAAAACAACCATCACTACTGGATCAGCGTATTGATCCATATCGATGTGCCCATCTCCCGGGTTCCATTCGAGTTGCCACGGACAAAAGACCTGATCCGCATCGAGAAGTGAAATGGTCCTGCTGCAGGCTGTAGGGCAGAGAATCCATCATGCTTCACTGACTGACGGGTGAGTAAGTTGCTCTAAGTGCATCTGCCTGCTTATTAAATCTCACCAAGTCCATCAGTTCAGTCCTGCATGGCGATTACAGTAAAACCCAAAAAACTTCCTGCTGTGAAGTGCTGCTTCACACTGAACGCTTATTACACAAGTCAGAACTCAGTACGTGCGTATTAAAATTCCAGACATTTTCGAGGAAATTTGCAGCCTCTCTCAGTACATCATATACATGGAAATTAATTGACTGAATGCATCTGAGTCTTGCGACGCAGCCTATGCTAATCAGCCAATGCAGCCTTTTATTAGTCGATGCAGATTTATTAGTCATGCCAGATGACACCCTATTACTCAACTAATAAACATGAGCTTCTCCTGCATCGCCTTGTTGAAACTATCGGCCATGCACATCACGTGTCGGAGCAGCCTGAGCAATCAGTTACAGAACATTTGCTGTGAAAAAGTGGTGTTTGCGGAAATCAAATAGAAAAAAAAAAAACAAGCCGTTGAATAAATTGAGTAGGCTTAAAGCAAAGCTCATGAGAGACATTTCTCACAAGAGACATTTCTTCCAACTGAATGCGAGTCGATTTCTGTGACTCTAAATCGTCCCTGCCTCTGTGGACAAATCACACACAGTTCTACTCTGAGCACCAACTGTGTATTTCCTCTCTGCGTTTCAATCCGTTGTGACACAAGTTTAAAGATTCCACAGCACGGCTTTAATTATTCACCCAAGCAACCAAAGTGACAAAGCCCTGTGCAAATCATCAGTGCTATTTTTTTCCTTTTGGATTGTAGGCATAGATGAGCTTCGGGATTAGATGAACTGCAGAATGCGACTTTTCTGAAATTTGCAGTAGCACTTCATTTATAAAGTACCTGCTCGATAGTCAGTGAGAAATCTGACTGCCGAGCAGGATGGCAGTGAACGCCGCTCGGAAATTCAATCAATTCCCAGACTTGATTTAAGGCGCCATGGCTTAGTCACGATCGAAAGGATGGGTCGTAAATTTCATCCGGTTGGTGCCGCATGTTCAAAAACTTGTTAGCATGCAGTGTCGCCTTCTTTCGCATAGTAATAAGCAGTAAGCTGTATGTGCAAGGCCTTGTTACGTGTTCTGAGCTGGCGAGATCATTACAGCGATGTTTTTCCATTCACGCCGCCTGAGGCGTTACTGTGAGCGATTAGTTTGACCTTGGAAAGAGCTACAGAATCGCTCGGTGCCTCCGCTATCTCATCTGTTGTGAAATTTTGCAGAGAAAAAAAAAAACACACACACACACCAGAATAAAAGGGAGTCGTGAAATTCGGCGCAATCACAGGCCCGTGTGCATGTCATTATCTGCTCTGATAGAGAATGAACGAAAGCATCATTTTGCTCAGGCACTTCCTCCTAAATGTGCAGCCAGTCAGTGTGCTGCGAGCGATAGGGAATAAAAACAACACTCGTTCTCAAGGTCTTCATGTGGCGGAAAATCAAGAAAAACACAACAAAAAGACACTTTTCTTTTTTTCCAGCAGAGGGGATGATTGGTGCATTTGATGTTACTTACGTATACTGCATGGAAACTAAAGTGGAAAACACAAAAGTCCCATGCAGGCACTGGCTGAGCATGATGTGTCTAACAACATTTCCTGCACTTCGGGGCTGACACATTTCTCAAACAAACAGAGTAAAAAAAGATGCCCTCAAGCACACCGGCATCCAAACAGAACACAGATTGACTTCCAAAACCATGAGATGAGCATTAAAAATAAAAATAAATAAAAGGAAAAAGACCATCGCTGTGATCATAACAGCAAATCATACTGTAGGTTTAAATAAACTTGTTTTTCAAATAAGTTATGACTTCTGATTCACTCGCACTCATATTCATTAATAACAACAAAAAAAAAAAAACAGTTAAAAAAAAACAAAACAGTAATCATTGGAAAACTGCAGTGGTTTATCAGGAATAAATGACATCCAAACAACCCCTTCCACTGCTGGGTTGTTGATTCTTTTCCTCTCACAGCAAGCCCCCAAACCCTTTACCTTAATTAACACCTGTAGTTCGGCTGTGCTAATTCACACACGCAGTATCTACTCCCAGAGTGACTTCAGGCTGCATTAATTCACAGTGCAGGTGCTAAATTAATCTATTTGCATTGATTTTGCACCACATTTTACATTCTTGGGTAGCAAATGGTCCAGATTGCATATTCATTAAGACAAACATGCAAAATGGGCAAGATGTTTTATTTTGCTCATATGAAACACGCAAGCCTCTCTAGACCCAGTTATCAGATCAGCATTTTTTTCCTACGTGTTAGAGGTGTTTTTAGTCACGTTTTTTTTTTAAACTTTATAAATTCAGTTGCTAATTTTTTAATTAATCCTTTCAATATACACTCACTGAGTACTTTATTGAGAACACATACTCATTCATGTAATTACCTAACATTCACATGGCAGCAGTGTGATGCATATAATCATACGGATATTGGCCAGCAGCTTCAGATAATGTTCACATCACCTGTAAGAATGAGAGTGATTTTGACCGTGATTTTGTTGGTACCAGATTGGCTAATTTGAGTATTTCTATAACAGCTGATCTCCTGGGATTTTTATGTACAATTTCTAGAGATTATTCAGAATGATGCAATAAAGAAAAAGCCTCCAATGAGCAGCAGGTCTGCAGACAGTAATAGCTTGTTCATGAGAGAGGTCACAGAAGAATTGCCTGATTTGTTGGAGCTGGCAGAAAGGCTACAGTAACTCAGATAAGCACTCTGTACAACACCAGGGAGTTGAAAAGCACCTCAGAGTGAACAGCACATTGAACCTTGAGGCAGATAGGCTACAAGAGAAGAAGACCGCGTTGTGCTCCACTCCTCTTAGCTAAGAACAGACAGCTGTTCAGCAGACTGCACAGGCTTAGAAGGCTGGTCTGATGGATCCCCGTTTCTGCTGAGACACACAAATGGAAGCTTCGGAATTTGATGCCAACAGCATGAACCAATGGACCCCACTGGCCTTGTATAAAAAGTCCAGGCTGGTGGAGGTGGGGTAATGTGGGGAAGGTTTTAACTGGCAGACCTTAGGCTTATTAATGCCAATCAATCATAGTTTGAATGCCACAGCCTATTTGTGTTTTGTTGCTGACTATGTGCTAGAGATTTTCACGGGTCCACTTAGATCCGAAAACCTGAGGTATGACCCGAGACCCGAGCAGGTCCGGGTCTAAAAGTTTCACGTGTACCTCGGACACGGGTCGGGTCAGATATAATAATAGCGGCATCGAGTCTCGGGTAATTTAAAATGAATGTGTTTTTACCGAACGGACCCGAGAAGACCCGAACTGTATCTCGCGTGTGTGCATCGACTCGAGTCCTTTTCCAACCTCTCCTCTGTTTGCCAAGACAGCTTGCGACATGTGGCTGGTGACGTGTGGCTGGGGGTAAGCTAATTTTCGTTGAAATAGACCTGTCAATCAATTTTGAATCCACTCTGTAGCGGTTAGTTTTGTGTAGAGTAATGCAACATTCGGGTCAAAAATAAATGCCGTTGGGTCGGACTCGGGTCTATTTTTTTCGGGTTTGTCTCGGGTCAGGTCTTTCTTAAAAAAAAAAAATTAAATTAATTATGCACGTCGGGTTCGGGTAAAAAGTGATTCGGGTCACTTCAGGTCGGGTACATTTTTTTTAGACCCGAAAAGACCTCTACTATGTGCATCCTAGCAAAATTTGTTTCAAACATGTTTCATGAAAATGACAATGAGGTTAGTGTTCTTCAGTGTTCTTCCTAGTCACCGGAATAAAGCACCTTTGGCAAAATGAGAGATAGACAACTCAAAAATGCACCTACTTTTTTTTTTAATTTTGTGATGCAATCATATCAACATGAACCTGAAGCTCAAAAGAATGTCTACAACATCGTAATGAATATATGCCTCAAAGAAATGAGGCTGTTTTGAAAGTAAAGGGAGGCCCTACCCAGTACTAGTATAGTGATTCTAATAAAGTGCTTAGTGAGTGTACAATTACTTACCGAAGCTCATCTGTTGCTACACAGCACTTGTCGATTAATCAAACTTTGCCAGTGTAGGACCAGTAGGACCTCCGTTTTGAGGTCTATTTAGGATTTATTTGGAGGTAATTTGAGTGTGTGGTGCTAATTTAACTGTAGCAGCTGGATTTCACCAAATAAAAAATCTCCAGCTTGGTAAGAAAATGACAGATTATGGCTAGATAACAATTAACACACACTGGGCATGAAGAAAAAAGGTTTCGCCGCTAACTGAAATTTTACACAGTGGACTAACAAGGCAGGTGTGTGCAGTAAAGTAAAGTTTATCACAATGTCTCCAATCCCCAGCAACAATATACTGTAGCACATAATACACTCAAAGCAGCATTACACACAGTAGGAGCTTTTACAAGCTATATGGTTTTATTTTGTAACCATGGAAACCAGAATCGCTAATCCAAACCTAGCTCTAACACTTGGTGGTAGAACATTTCATATAAAAAATAAAGCAAGGAAAGATTTGCGTTAGAAGATTTGCTCATTTCAGATGAAGAGTTTGTTGACTTACTGTAGACTGTTGGATTTGGATTTGGAGGTTTCTTTTAAAAAAAATTGTCATTATATGGTGTAAATAGAAGTCTTATTCAATACACATTAACAATATAAAATTACGATAATGGAACCTCATATATTGTTGAATAGCTTAAACCAGTGTTATTATAGCCTTTGGTTCGACTGCAGCAAGAAGTGATGAGTCAAATTTTAAGCTTGTGCCATACAGATAACTTTTTCTGGGGCTCACTGTGTTTGTCCCTAATGCATAAAGATCAGATGTCACAATTTAACATCTGATCACCAGGGGTTCTGTGGTGGTCTTTTACACTGACGGGCTACAAATTTATCAACCTACATGGTGTGTGAACCTGAAAAAAATAGAGGTGTAGCAGGACAATAAGCATTACTATTTCCTCAGTGAAAAATCTCACCTAGACACACACAGAGACTTAGCGGTTAACACGTTTGCCTTGCACCTCCAAGGTTGGGGGTTTGATTGCAGCCTCCACCTGTGTGTGAGTGTGTGGACTTCTCTACCTGCTTTCCTCAGCCCAAAGACATGCTGATTGAAGCACTCGCATTTATTTTGTAATGATTTACAATCGCACAATCCTGCATCACCCAGAAAAGGTCTGGTTCCTACTGTATCAAGATTTCTTCCACATATCATCTCAGTCACATTTTACTCACCACTTGCTGCTCATTACAGCTTAAAGTCTACATTCAAACTTTTGTACAGCTCTTTTGTGACAACGTCTCATGTTAGAAGCGCCTGTATCGGTATCTCTGACCTGTGTGAATGCCTCTGTTCACAATGTTCCTTAAAATAGCTATGAAGAACTTTACGATTGTAAGGTTGCAAAATTGTAACATCATGGGGCGGTGATACCGCAGATGGAGACGTGCAGTAATGCGTGGGCACTTATATAATTGCAGGCTTTCATCTTGTGCTGTTCATGTGCTGATACCTTCCCACACCTTCCATATGCATCTGAATCACTCATTATCAGCTGTGTAGAAACCACATGAATATTTACGATTCGACTGTTAAGCAAGTAAACAGGAGCATCTAGATATGTTTATTTTCCCCACACAGGCAGCATAGGGCTCATCGTTTACACACACTCATAATTTTTGCTAGGTTTATTTAGCACAGGTAAAGTGTAGTTAAGGTGGGACATGTTTGTGCGCTAAGGTTATGTTCATGTCTACAGAACAGGTAGTGGGAGTGTTAGCAGCTACATGTGTCATTATTACTATAGTGTATTTCTATAGTGAGTTTTGAAGCTAATATTGCTAACATGCCATATCTAAATCATTACACACACACCTCAAATCTCACTCAGTACTTCTGACAGACTGTTGTTCATGTGACTGTTGATTATAAAAATGGTTAAAATCTGAATCTTTCATCGGAGATAAAATAACAAGATCAGTCGTAGCTCTATCTTGACTGATGAATATATTTCTTTAGCATATATATCATAGAACACCAGTAGGAGGAAAATATTATATGCGGGTAAGTGAAATGAAAACCTTCAAAGTGTGATACAAATTAGAGAAAATCCAGCTATATTTTGGGAAAACGTTTTTAATTGTATGAGAGTTTTGTGTAAATTGATATATTAAAGAGTTTCGCTAATGTGAAGCTTAATTGAGTGATTTCAAATTGCATAACTAAACAAATGTTTGCCGTTATTGGATTCTCAATCTGGATCACTCTGTCATGATTAAAATCTCTAATTTAGCCACAAAAATCTAACAGAACTAATGAGAAACTCGGGTGACTCATATTAAACTCTAATAAGACCAATAAGAGTAGGTTTTCAAAAGTAATGGTACCCTACAAAAGGTTAAAGAGTTGTTTGTGCGTTTATTGTAGCAGACATGTAGCCTTGCAGGGTTTACTTAACTTCAAACAGCAAACATATCGTGGATGATTTCACAACATTTGTGTAGGAGCAACACAGGAAATTATATTCATTTCAGCCTCAACTGTTCCTTGAAGTTTTATGAAAAGAATTTCGCTGAGTGGAGTAGAAGAAAAAAAGCCAGTCCACGTAGCGACTGCACGGTTACTGAAAATGGTTCTTGCAGCTTACAAAAGCTCAGATAGCATCTTTACGGTTTCTATACACAGAAGCAATCAGAGAAAAAAAAATTAAGGCATATAAGAAATAAATGAAACTGCACTCCTTTTGGAAAAGAAGGGCTACTTCGTTAACCCTGTGTGTGTATGTGTGTGTGTTTGTGTGTGTGTGTGTGTGTGAGAGAGAGAGAGAGAGAGAGAGAGGTGTGTGAGGAAGAGAGTGTGTTTGTCTATATGGGTTTGTGAAGAAGGGTGAAGAAGGCTCTAACACTAACACTCAGCTCTAACAGTAACGGGCCTTTCTAGAATCAGTGCCTAACCAGGCTACATGTGTTCAGTAACTGTACCTTGAGATTCTCAGGTCGAGTCCAAGAAGCCTGCAGAGGACAAAGAGAAAAGGAAACAACAAAAATGGCAAAAATAAAGCCTTTAATAAAATGACTTGATCTTCCACAGGTTTTAAAGATAAACCCACTCACAGCTTTTGTGCAACTGAAACGTCGGCAGTATGAAACATGTGAGCAACGTAAAACAAAGCAGTATAAGTTAGAAAAGGTTAGAGCTCATAAAGGTCATGGAGAAAAATATAGTACTACGCTCCTCTCTCTAAGACGAGGCCATGCTATCCCTGCTTTCTATCACCCGCTGTTCATCGTGCAGGGTGAATTTCATTTCTGTGACTTCCTATTAAATAAAAGAGAAAACTTGCACTCCTGAGTAGCAGTGAATGAATGAATGCTTAGATCAAGGTTATCTGTAAGTGTGCCTGTTTAAGGCTTCAAGAGAAAGTCTAATATTAAAACCTCAAACCCATCCTATCTATCTATCTTGTGTAGCAAGAATACTGATTGAAAATACTAAGGAAAAAATAAATAAAATCAGAATGTTTAATATTTAATTTGATATTTAACCTTGGAGAAAATCTTTCATCAAAGAATGTGATTGGAAGCAAATGTTCCCTGGAAACACTCATTAATTTGTAAAAAGTTTAATTTGTATATATATATATATAAAATACTTAATAATACACCACATCAATTAAGCATGACTTACAGGTTAAAGGGGAATTAATATATTTACCTACAATTGTAATGAACTAAATATTGTAGCCTTGGGACAATGACGATAGAAGGGAAACATGGTGTTTGCAGCTTTAAAATGGACAAAATAGAAAGTATTTTTGAACTAATTTGTATTCTACACAAACCTTAATAACTTGTATTCCACATCTTTGATGATGTCCTTGTGCTGCGCAAACACAACAGGATGTGACCATTGATAATAGAAGCAGAAGCCTTTATTCTGTCACATACTGTATACATTACTGCACAGTGAAATTTATTCTTCACATATCCCAACTTTGGAGGTTGGTGTCAGAGCACAGGGTCAGCCATAATATAGCGCCCCTAGAGCAGCGAGGGTTAAGGGCCTTGCTCAAGGGCCAAACAGTGGCAGCTTGGCAGTGCTGGGGCTTGAACCATGCTCTTGCAATCAACACACCCAGAGCCTTCACCACTTGAGCCACCAATGCCCAAAAGATGATAAAAATATTTTCTGAAATCAACAAGCTCTACCTGTATTTTCACAACAAGGTATTACAAAACCCTCCAAATCAAACTTTTTTAGTACAAGAGGTTCTTATCCTGGAGGTCCTTGGTACTCATGGAGCAAGTTGGAGACATCTGTAAAGTCAGGCAGCTAGCTGGTCACTTGACTGGACAAGCATGCATATCGCATTTCTGGCATGTGCGGGTTGTTTGAAATTAAAATGTTTCTTGGAAAATTGCAAATGTTTTAAGGTGCAGTGTGCATGTGAACTAAGATGAGTCAGGAACCTCCCTAAAGACCGCAGATGTGACGGAGCTTCTCCATGATGAGCTGCAAATTATTTACAGAGGACAGATTTTGCAAATGCTGCGACCGGAATATCAACCGGCTCTGTATGACTTAGTCAATAACAACCTTATTTTTGTATTCTTGAGATGACGCAGACCCTGAACGACACGTTGCTATTGCCAGGAAGAATTAACAAGCACCTTATCAGGAGTCATTTCTCTACTTGACTACAAAGGGATCAGATTGCTTCGGAAGGACTGCCATGACGAGTAGGTTGCTCAGGAGCCTTTTATACCCGAGTCACATTCATTTATCCAAAATCAATCCGAGGGTCTTTGCACTCCCTGTTTTATCACCCCCTTCACAATGGCGGAGTTCCTTTTTTTTTGGCAGATTTTATCTATACCACTGATAAATTAAGAAACATGAATAGAAAATGAATACATATGTCAGGATTCTCTTATGACTTCTGACATGCTGACAACAAGCCAGCAAAGCTTCCTTTTTTTTTCCCAACAGAATAATAGCAATGTTGTATTGTGGATGTCCTTTCATCCAGTCATCCAGTGATTTGGCACAGAGCTAAAAGGAGAATAAAGGCCCAACACTGGGGAGACAGTTTGCAAATGGAACCTGGCGTGAAGGCAAAAAAGCAGTGATAACTCATTCTCTGAGGGAATTATTCATACAAGTATCAACTGGCCTACCAAAGTCTTTGAAAACGCATTTAGTTAATTGGAACAGACTTTAGGAGGCTTGTCTGGAGTACTTTTATCCTTAATGGAGTTACACAACATCTAACGGATAATAAACTCGTCTGGATTAGGACAAAAGCATGACAATGACCAAATGCTCATACTCGACAGATAAAAAAAAAGGGGCATAAAAAAAGTTGAGCGTGCGCTTTATTAGACTGGTTTGTAATAACGATTTCCAAATGATTTCATTATCTTGTCTTTGCCAGTCTGCCATCGGGTCATCAGGGCTAAACCCTTGTGTTCTGTCCTGACACTCACTTCATCTTTCTTTCTCTGAGCTAAACATATTCACAATCTCACAGCCGTCTTTCCCTGACCTCTCTGACACACGCTGGGTATTAACACACCCACTCTGACACTCGCCATGCATACAGCATCGAGTGTAGTCACCTGGACTCTTGTCTACTCAGAAAACTCTTTGTTAAAATTGTTTTTTTTTTAACAAGTGCTCTCGATGGTGATTGTGAATGGAATTATGCAAAAAGCCGAATATCGGCTTTCCGATTCTAGTGAGCTTTCGTTCAGCATTGATATTCATACCTGACCTCCCATTAAGTGAGGCTAATAAAGGATTAGGGTCTTACAAGACAAGCACTTCTCTCGACTGAGGGTGAGCACAAGAGCTGAAACTCCTAAAATGCCGCACTTGTGGCTCAATTCATGCTGGAGAGATGAAGATAGAAGTACGTTCCATTATACAATCTATTCACGTGCCTTTACCTAGTATTTTAATGATCTACATTACAACTATGAATACTGTATTTTCTGAATAATACATCAATTTATATGATAAAAAACTACATCTGACAGAATAAAATAACATTAAACCTATTTATACCACAATCTGATCAGTCAGGAAATCTATAATAAGGGGACTTACAGTGAATGTGTCATGAACAAATTTTAAAATATTCATAATTGTGATGTCATAAAAGAGTCTCCAGTCTGGATCTCAAGCTGTAACGGAAAGGTTTTTGACTTTTCTCAGTAACACTGTTCTTTATTTCCCATTTCAAGGAGGGAAAAAAGCAGCAATGAATCACCATTTGATTTCTTACTTCTTATTCTTCCTTTCATTCTTTTCCTCTAACAGCATTCTAGCTCATATTTTACTTAAGTTATGTTTTACATCTGTTAAATTCCCAGGACACATCAGCTCTATTTGTTTCTATTAAAACTTGACACATTTCCTATTTATTTCACTGTACTTACTTTTATTACTGAATCTAAAAGAATTGAGAAGAATTAGTTAATAATAATCTGGTACTTGCAGTTTAACCTACATCCAGTACATACATAGCACTTTAGAACTGTACATTTTCACATGACTGTAAATGTCCCTGAGTTGAAGTTTTAAAATCAACCGTCTTGATCTAGTTCCCAGTCTAAAGCTGAAGATAACAGCAGTTTATTTTTGATAATTGATTTAGGTAAATATAGCTTCCATACTGAAATAGAATTTACCACATCTAACACTAGAATGCTAGCTTTAGTTTACATTTTTTTCAAGATTGAATATTAGTAGTCTATATCTATTTCTCTGTGGTGTTGTACTATATTCTGCAGCTTCTGTATTAGAAATGTTTGTGATTTTAGCTATAGCCCTTGACAAAAAATCCCTACAACTAAGCTATCATAATTAGCCTAATGTAAAAATTAGGCCTAGAATTTCTGACACGCTAAAACGATGTCTTTGCTAATGTCAAATCGGGCTTGGTTTCTGTCTCAGAGCTCATGTAATAATCATGGACAGACATCTTTTCTGCTTCCAGGCAAAACATAAAGTAATACAAAAGCAGAAGCCTTTTCATTATTTATCGCGTTTGTCTTTTTGGATTAAGCGCTTCTGCCAGGTTGAGATACGCACCAACACCGGGTTCCGCTGTTCTTCAGAGGGTTACTGCACATTTCTGACATTTTTAACAGAAAAAAATGTTATGGTGATGAATCCTAAGCATGTGAAAAATTAGAGATTAGGTGAGCTGTAGCCAAGGATAAAATGTGCTTGTCTACATCAATGTGCTTATTTTCACTCAGATCACAAGGTTTTTGATTATATCATCAAAAGCTATTCATATTCAAATAACAGCGTATGTAACAATCTACATGATTTATTCAAACAGCAGGAAACAATGGCTCATAAATAGAAAATCAGAAACAGTTTCAACCTGGCTATTGTTATTAAAAGTGCGGTGCTGCGTAACACTGTCTGAGCATTTCTCACGTTTTAAAGGGGTTACGTGAATGGAAAAACAAGAGCGGACTTAATTCCTGGATAGAGGAGACTGGCAGGAGATCTTTGTAAATGTTCAAAACAAGATAATCTTCTTAAGATATCTTGCCAATGATGATTTAGCTGCTTATTTTTTTACTCAATTTTTTGGAGAAAAGGGGAAAAAAATGTACATGCTGAATAAATGAGAGAAATATTCATTCTTGTCATGATTTTATTCAGCCATTCTCATAACAGAACAATCTTGGGTTTGTAAAACACTGTGTAGGTCAGCTATTGTGAGTTTCAAAGAAACAGTGACAATATAGCTGGAAGTGAATTTCTTTTCCTTTGTAGCCAGATTTCCAGACAAGCTCGTAAAAAAAAAAGAAAAAAAAAATTATATATATATATACACACATATATATACACACACACACACACACACACATACACACACAAAATCCGGCATGCAATCAGGTGGACTATTGTAACACAAATATCATCTCTTCTAGACGTAAATATGAGGTATATCTCCTTCCTGCAGACCAAACGCAGTCTCCGAGGCCAGTCAGACAGGTCTGTAAGTAGGCGCTATTGTATACATGCTTTCTGCAGCGTATACGATACAGAAAGCCAAAAACTGGCTCTAACACATCAGCTGTTCAATTCAACACACTAATCCCTACACACAAGGAGCAAAATACATTCCAGAGAGGAAATGTTCACCCAGTACCCTGTGCACATAACCACCTCAGATAAGGCAGTCTGAGATTTGTGCAAACAGAATGGGTTAGAACATTCATCTCAGCGAAACAGAACAACACACTGAACTTGTGACCGTAACCAGCTGTGAGTACACTGAAGTCCAGAACTCAATAGTAACGAAAGGTTTCTTCCTGTGTAGCATTTCCAAGTTGTTAAATTCAATATGGAATCTCTGACGTCCGGATAATGGCAGAATGTAGACTAGTGTATGGGAAAAAAAACACTTCCAAGATAATCAGAAGCAGTCATATTTTTCAACTGACCTCAGAGTAGCTGAGGTGGAAGCTCTAAGGTTTCCCAATACATTACATTTTTTTTTTTTAAATTTGATTCTTAACCAATTATGTTTACAGACCTGACAACTGTTAAGACAAATAATGTGTGGTCCTGCCAGGAGGGGTGGAAACAGGGAAGTGATTCTAAATCAGGAAACTGTAACAAACATAACATATTTAATATAATCCTTTCAGAAATCTCTTGTCTAATGCCACTCATAGAAAACATGGCCAACGTTTTTCATGGCTGATCAGATGCTCAAACTGTTTTAATCCTATCTTTTTCTCTGTCACAATTCTTAGTTAATTTTCTCTTATGGTTGCATAACAAATATCTGTTGTTAATTATATATTTGTGCAATGTTAGTCAAACTTACAGTCAAACTTACACTGACAGAGTTTATTACACTTATATAAAACATTCTTGAATTAGCGTGAAGGAAAGCACATCTTTTTAGAGAATCAAATCACAACCACTAACTAAAGATTACTAAAGTGAGATAGGGAACTGGGCAGGGCTTCCAGGGGCTGAGTTCATATAGAAAGTTCAAAACACCTCTGCAACAGTCTGTAGAATGTAACATATTATGAAAAAACCTTGTCCAATGACCTTGACAGAAAGCGCCTCTATCTAAAAAATCAAGTCAAGACCACTGACTAAAGATGACTAAAGTGAGATAGAGAAAGGGGCCGGGGCTTCTAGAAGGAAAGTTAATAGTTGAAAGTTTAAAACAACTCTGTAAGTCTGTGGGCTTTAACAGATATTATAATTAAATACATCTCTGAAATACTCTTTAATGACTTTGAAAGAAAGCGAAACGTTTTGGAAAATCAAAACTATACCACTGACTAAAGATTGCTAATGTCAGATCGCAGGCACTTATTTCCAGGGATTTCAGAACAGCGTAACAGATATTGCATCATCGGGTAGGCAGGGCCTATTTGATAATCTAATACTAACCGTAGTTTTTGGTTGTTTATTTGTTTTCTAAAATAAATCTACCTGTATGACTGGTTTGTCCTTCATAGTATGCTGGTTTTTTCTTTTTTTTTGAAAGAGGGCATTTTCCCAAGACCTCCGGAAACACGCCCACTTTACATCGTGGTAACGAAACCCCTGAAATTTAGTGAATGCCAATGTCAGATGGGGAGGGGGCGGGGCTTCCAGATGAGGAGTTAATATTGGAAAGTTCAAAACACCTCTGCAACAGTCTGTGCGACATCACAGAGGTTTTATATTATCATCTGATGTTAAGCCCATTTGGTTTTGTAATATATTAACTAGGAAGTGGACCTCACTAAAATCAGCTCACGTTATCAGCTCACTGTGACGTGCCAGGTCGAAACCATCCCACAGCCTTTCTGTTCTACGTGTCTGATTATTATGTTTGAGCGCAACGATCATTTAAAGCAGTGCAAATGTCAGTCGAGGCCTGGGTTCAGAAAGAGAAGTTCGAAGCTGTGCAACGTTATTTTCTGAAGAATGCAGGGAGGGGAATAGGAAGTGGAGCACAGAAGCCAAGCAGAAGGATAAAGGACAGAGAGAAATTGGTTCTGTGCAGGGCTGAATATCGATAAGAGCTGTGAGCGGATGTCGATTGATGCTGTTCGTCTGTTTCCGGATGAAAAATGAAGGAATGGAAATGGGCCATTTCATGGCTAATAATTATGTGTGGCGGTGGAAGGGTGCAGAGGGGAATGTATTTATAGCACAAAAGCTGCTTCCTGCTGTTCCAACTGCATCTATATGACACCTTTTATATATATATAGATAGAAGTGAACTGGGTGACAATGCTTTTCTGGTGGCCTCTTTATTTATTCATTATTATACATTATTCATACCACAAAAAAATTAAACACAGTCTTTTCGCACTTCACCATTCTGTGCAATAGAAGTTCGGCTCCTATATGCAGACTGCAGCAGGAAGAGCCTACACTAAAAACATACAAATAGAATTGATGGTTTGTGTGTACAAACTTGTACTAAATTGCCATTTTTTTATTCCGCATCAACAGTTATACAATTATTCAGTGTGCCTTTACCTTTTAAAGGCCACTGTTTAAATGTTGGATTTTTACGATTATTATCCTTATTATTATTATTAGGCTTTGACACACCAGGTGTCACCCAGTTTTTGAAAGAAATCGATTTCTCTGCTTATCAAAATAAGTGAATATAAAAATGGATTTAACCTTAAGTATCATTTAGCATTCTAATACATAAATTGCACCGATGCTGTCATGTTTGTTCTTATCTGAAAATAGGTTAAGTGAATGATTTAATAAGGCTACCAAATAGAGTGGACGGGTCTGAACTTTGCATGTTCTTAAAAAGAGCAACAGGGCGATCCTGTGACCTTTAAATTGCCTCTACCATGGCCTTTTCATCAAATCTGTATGGAAATTTAGCCGTACTAACACAGCTGACTCTTAACTCCCCTGACCTCATATCAAACACTCGAGGTCAGGAAGAATCTATTTAATATAATACACCAGCTTCAGCCACTGAGTAATAACATGCAGTGGAACAAAACGGAATAAAAACACTTTGCTAAAATAACTCATCAGTAAAGTGATGACCCTGCCCTGACCAATGACCTCTAAACTCTGAACCCAGAGTTTCCCCACAACCCCCTCTCCCCAAGAACAGCACCTGCTCTTCCTCGCTAAAGATGCGTCTGCCGAAGCTCCACACGATGCTGGGAGTGGGGTCACCCGTAGCCTCGCAGGTCAGGACGGTATGTTCTTCTAGCTCTGAGGCGGTCAGGTTCTTCAGGTACGTGATTTTCGGTTGCACTGTACACACACACACACGCACACACACACACACACACAAACTCAGTACAGAGCTGTTCAGACACTGCTGATGAGAAAATATTGATCACGTCTTAGGACGACTAAAACACTGGTCTAAACAAAATGAGCTTGAAAATACAATGCTGCCAATATAAAGTCTATTTAATTTATCTTGATGCATACCTTACATTTATTTATTTTTTTAAATTCAGGCTTGATTTTTAACTCTAAAAGCAACATTTATTTCAGCTTTAAATAATGCCCAAACTAAATAATGCCTAAGCTATGTCTGGTATTTTAAGTGAGCTTTTTCAGTTTTGCACAAAACAGAACTAAACAATAATTTAGGAACCTTTCACACTGTCAGTTTAGACTGAAACAGCATGCAAAATTCGGTCGTGTGGACCAGGAACTGCACTGGGGTACGGAACCCGAGACTACCTGTAAGACGTAGTGTGAGATCGACATGAAGTAAATCTGTGCCTCGATTCTCATGAATGTGAACAAAACTCATACATGCATCAGTGTAGTAAGGACGTTAATTTTTTTTAACTAAGTAAGATGTTTTAGCTGATGACATCATCAGTTTCCATAACAAAGGTGTAGCTTGAGTGTAGCACCACATGATACGATTAGTAAAATTTTCCTTCCCATGCTTTTTTGTGTCCAAGATGAATTCAAATGTAATAGGATTCTATAGAATTAAGTTAGACGGATATCAGACCAGCGCTGAATGAGCACTGAGAAAAATCAGACTCAGATTCGGACCACAGCAAACTTATTAGCAATAAATAAATAAATAAATGAATACATAAGCAAAGAAATTTTGGCTGATTGAGAACTTTCAAGGGTTATGTGAAAATTTTTTTGTCAAACCACCTGTTAAAGCACTGCTGGTCCAGGGCACATGAAGAGCAGGTGCAAATCTATCTGACAACATACTGTAGGACTAGGCCTGAGAAAGAGGCATCTAAAAACCTGCTTAGGACTGCAACCTAAACCAATGCTCATCCTTTATATAGACTATAATTTCAATTCTGCTGCTGAGGAAGGACTCTGAGGGATGATTATCTGTCTCTTACCAAACACCTTGAGGGTGATCTCCTCTTGCTTCTCTCCTGCTTTATTGCGGGCGATGCAGGTATAATCTCCATCGTCCAGCTTCTTCACGCCTTTGATTGTCAGCTCTGAGCCGTCATCATTTAGGCTGTATTTCTCATTGGCCACCAGCTCTACTTTATTACTGTACCAAACAAAAGAGAAAGAGAGAGAGAGAATATTACTGACCTTTATATTTCACTGTACATCTGCAGTATCCTGAATAAATTTGCCTTTTTTACTTGTAGTGAACGATAATCCATGTCCTCGTAAAATCCCATAATGCAATGCAATTGGTTAGATTCCAGACGATGGTACAGAATACCCATGATGCATGCTGAAAGTTGGAGTGGTAGGCAGTACATCACCAACGTAAGGCATAGGAAAAATTTTTACCTGATTATATTCTGCAAGTTTAACTAAGACACTTTCAAAAGTTCTTGATGCTAATATGGCTAAAAGTAGCTTCAACTGGAGTGCTTTATCTTTTGAATACTGTGTCTGCCTCAAACCACGTGTACAGTAGTTCACACAAATATGGTGATGTGGTCAAAGCTAATCATGAACAAAGTGGCACTGCAGAGCTAATGCTGGCAGTATATATATATATATATATTAGTCCAACAGTGGCCATTATTTGTCATTTAGTAAAGTGCAAATCTTTTAGCTGCTTTTCTTTAAACTCAAATGGATATGCTGATAATCTGCAGTAATCCGCAATGTCATCATCACCACCACCACCACCACCACCACCACCACCACCACCACCACCACCAAGTGTGTTCAAGGCACATCTGATTTACATTTAGCCATGCCCACAAAACTCAGTACAAGGCAAAGATCAAAGAGATCAAAATGGCTAAATAACATCTAATTGGCAAAAGAGTAATAAAGCATTTCAGCCACTGCAGAGCATCAGCTAACGTACACACATATTGTGTCTCGCTACAGGGGGCCATAACGTTTGTTCAAATTTAATGTCTTATTTGTCTTAATTTAGGGTTTTGTGTTGGACTACTTTCTTTGTAGTCATCAATATGAAATAAATAAGAAATGTAATCTTGACAGCATAATCCATAAAAAAAAAAATAGGTAAATCATTGCTAATTATGTGATTTAAAGCTGATTGACCAAATTTCACCTCAGTGAATCTCCTTAGATGTAAATTTACATAAACCATAAAAGAGCTCTAGTTGGATATTTATTTATTTTTTTGTTTTGTTTTGTTGAAAACTTAATAAAGAAAAAACTTAATATGAAGAAATAAATTGGTACCCAGCTTGATAAATGAGGCTGTATGAGCATTTATTAGGAGAAAATACTGAGGGTGATACTTCATTTCATGAAGTTAGGTCATGAAGTTAGTGATGTTTAAAAGAAGCAAAGAGTAATTGTCTCAGATGAATGACTGCATTTGTTGTAGTGAGAAAATTGTGTTTGTTTTTGGTGTGGTGTTTTCTTTAAAACGGGACTGCACAGGACTGGCACTAGTTGGGTATTTTAAGGATAGATTGTATGTATTCAAATCCACACTGCTGCCAACTCTAAGACAGCGAGAGCGCATGCAGAGGAGGTGAAAAAAAAGGCTCATTTGCTCTGTCACACGTTCTTGTTTAATAGTGTGCTCTGAGCTGACATAACAGCCATAAAGTATACTCAGAGGCCATAAAAATCAAGTACTGATGTGAATCTTGGCTCGCTTTCCAAACCACAACTGTGACCCCTGTGACTCTAAATCAGGTCGGATCAAATCCTTGATCCAACCGGCCTGAAACAGCAGCAGCCATCCCAAATGGTGGCCAAATGACAGTGCTGTCAGCAACGGAGGGAATAAATAAGGTTCGGGTAGCGAGGCTTGATGCAATCTTCTTCTGCCTCGCTCCATTCCTCGCTTCTTCTGCCAAAATAGTCACTAATACTTCAGGGAAGCGCCCACTAAAGGCTGCCAGACGTCAGTGCTAACTGCATCTGTGAGGGTGAAATTGCACTTGGCATTTTTTTTTTTTTCGCAAGCTCTGATAATGCTGAGCTTCGTCTGCTCTGGTGCTCCGGATGGAGAGGGAATCTAGTGTTGAGTGAATCAGTAGGTGGAGACCAGTCTAATCTTAAACTACACCAGAGGGAAGTGTGTGTGTGTGTGTGTGTGTGTGTGTGTGTGTGTGTGTGTGTGTGTGTGTGTGTGTGTGTGTGAATGGTGCTGTCCTACTTACCGCATCCATGTGACTGTGGGCTCTGGGTAGCCATCTGCATAACACGCCAGAGTTACAGCCGCCCCGATGTCCGCAGTGGCATTGAGCTGAGTGTGACGGGTCCTAATACTGGGCAGGACTGTGATGAAAAGATACATGGGCTATAAATAAAATCCAGCACATGCAGGTCAATACCGTATATGTCAATTCACATGCACAGCCTCGCTGAATCACTTTCACTAATTGAACAGTGCTAGTATCCGCGAGATCGGGTCAATGGCGCATCTCCCCCTCTCATCTCACCACCTCCCGGAATGGATTAGGCTGTAAATCCAGGCTTTCAGACATGCTTTTTAGGCATTTGGATTGACTCCTCACCATTGATGATGACCTTAATAACCCGGAGGTCGATCTCTCCCCGAGCCATGATGCGACCCTCGCAGGTGTAGTTGCCCTCGTCTGACTTTTTGATGCTGCGGATTTGGAGGTGGTTGTTGCTGAGGATCTTGAAGCGCACTGGCAAAGGGATATAACATGAGTTAGTATGCTTTTCCTGATCGAGTTAAGGTGGTCACTTTAGCAGACTCAGGTTTCTTTACACACCAGGAAGCTGAATAAATAGAAACTTCGGGTTTTGGGAAATGTTTTGAAAAATACTGATTTTGTAGTAAAATACTAAACACTGAACCGTGATTAAGGAATAAAACGCTTGATTGAGTACTGTTTTATCAAACCAATCAACAAGGCGGAGCTAAGTTACTGTTACCACCTGTTTTTAAACAGGTTATCATTTTCATCAATAACAGCAAACGTTTTATTCCCCTTCTACCTCAACCACAGCAATATGGCATTGTTAGCTTTTTATTTCATAACAGCTATAAGCACTCATCCTCTTTTTTCTTCTCTGTCTTGAAGTTAATAAGACATAAAAACGAAGCTTGTCAGGTTACCAAGAAACTGTAAAGCCCTTTGTCTTGAAGGCTTTCCCAGGTTGAAAACAAAAAGCTATGGCTTTACATCTGTCTGTTACAAAGATGCCAAAAAATCCTAGCAGGCAGAAAGTAAAATTGAATTTCACAACCAAAAGCCTAGTTTATGTTGGATGGACAAATGGACAGGTCAAATAATAATAATAATAAAAAAAACTTAACTAAACAACAAAATTAAGAAACAACTAACGATACTTACTGTAGCTTTTCATTCTGACTAATTTAATTTGATTTAGCTGAACAGCTTTTAGGAGGATTCCTTATCACTGGCATCTTAGAAATAACTTGAATATAGTCAAGTTTAGATTGTATTTTATAATATTTTACAAGATTACAATAAACCTAGACAAACCTAGTATTCCTAGACATTTGTACTAATTTCAAGCTTTAATAAAATCGTATTAAATTTTAAATAACTAATAAATCAACAAAATAAGGAAATGTAAAGCTTCAAAAGAGTAAAAATGACTAGAAATAGGTTAAAAAATCTTACATGTACTGCAATCTTAAACTATATTAAAATGTTTTTATCTTAGATGATTTTCTTGCAGTGCAAAAAATGATATACTGTATAGGAAAAAACAAGTTACACAAACCTTTCCATGTTTACACGTGTTTTCAGTCATATTTAAGTCCATCTATTAGTTGTTACTATAGAAATAATAGCATACGGCAATCAGTAATATAGCTTAGTTATAGACAATTAATAAACACCTTCAGAGTCAATCACTCAACAGTGTTGTGGCAAAGAAATGAAATAATTTATGTGTGTTAGAACAAAACAACACTCATGAATTTGAAACTAACTTGAACAAACGGCAAACATATTGTAGGGTGATAATAGCTCACACAAAAAAAATTTTTTCTGCGCGATCACAGTTCATTCACAAGGCGTGAGTTTACAGTCTTGAATGCTTGAGGTATCAAAAACCTCTTGACAATATCGTGAAACCTTATTTTTAGACAGGTACATCACACAGGGGCTCTTGCAAATACTGCGTTTTAAAGTAACCCTTGTTAGAAAGATTCTGCTGGTAAAATTCCAGAATGCCGTAAGGCTTAAATTTTGAAGAAACATGATCTATTACTGAATATGATACAACATTTAACAAAATACTAAAAATACTACTACTAATAGTTTTGTATTTTTTACTAATACACTAGTTTAGTAAGCAATAAATTTAGGGGTTTTTTTTTTAGTTTCGGCTTTATTCTAGTCGGGTGGATTCCAATACCATGTGGCACAAATCAACCCCGGGTGTGATGACAGTCCATTGCAGTGCACCGACCACATCTAGAGGCAAGTAACACCAATGTGTGTGAGGTAATTAAACCCAGAATTAACCCCATGAACGCTGGAGAGCATAAACAGACGCTAAACGCAAAAACAGTTTCAAACAGACGCTAAGCCAAGCTCCGGATTGCATAAACGTGTGAAACAAAATCTATATAAAAAACAAGAGCACAATTCTGCATATGTTTAAAACTAGAAACAATGTCTGTGTAATTTTATTGTAAAATAAAAATAATCTAATAGCCGGATATTAACAAATAGGACAATATTTCTTTATAGTAGCATTGACAAAATCTTCACGTTCACGATTCCTTAAAATATGAACACTTACTGATTTCTTGATTATTACTGAATTTATAATGGCCATGATATTTTTTTTTTATTTCAGTACAAAAGTGGTAATAAAATAGCAATCACAGGTACAAAGGACAAAAGGGTCATAATATTTTGAGCAATCAAGTCTCCTCACTTCAGGCTAAAAACATGAACAAGGTTGTGCACATTACTATGGAAGGCTGAAAAAGTCTTGGGGAAAAAAAAAAGATTACACCATTTGATTATTGATTGCTGGGTATAGAATTCTGTCCATTAAAAGTTTTACAAACTACATAGTTATGTTAAATTCTATTAGCTATTTAATTTAAATATTTATGACATTCCTGATATAAAATACATTATTTGAGATATATTTGATTTATTTATTTGATTTATTTATTTTACTTGATCCTTATGATCATTTATACACTTTTGTAAACCAATTCCACAAATTGCTCATTGTCTCATCCCTAAACAAATGATAAAATAATATTTTTCCAGAACAGTTGATGTCATCCACAGTTGTGCTGATGAAAATCAAGCAACAGGGTGTTTAAACTCCAAGACCAGCTTGCAAAAGGTTTGGCCTTTAAAGCCTCGTTGAGAACTGTAGAAAAATGGAAACTTTTTTTTTTTACAAACATATTGCAGAATTTCCCTCTGTGCTATAATTAGTGGTTTTAAAGTGGAAAACATATCCCCTAGCCAGCCAGCACCAAGCTGTGGTCACTCTCTCTTCCAGTGGTCTGTGAAGGAGGAACACTGGGAGGTTAAAATAGGTCCATCTATGAAAAGATTGTGCAAACAGACAAACTGTGCAGCCGGATGAGTGCTCAGAATATGTCAAAGTGGTTTCAGGGTAAAAACATCACAGCTTTGGTAAATGCTGCTATTTGACGAGGCATTTGCATGTGTGAGTGGGGAGAAGGAATGTGCTGATGATGGTTTAAAGCAACAATGATAAAAATGTGGATAAAGTAGAGTGAGCTCCTCTCACCGTCTTTTTCAGGCTGAATCTTGGTTCTCTGGTATTTCCAGATAATTGTAGGTGGTGGAGAGCTGATGACATCACACACGATGACAGCATCATCGCCCTCGTTAAACTCCTGTGGAGACGGAGCGTTCTGGAAAGTGAGTTTTTCTGTAGAATAGAATAATAATTGGATTTGGTAATATGCACCTGCAAATCCCCTGACCATCTTGTGAAAAAAACAAACAAACAAACAAACAAAAAAAAACCCTAAACTAAAAAAAACATACAAGACGCATGGACAGTATTCTGTGTCCTCATGGGGTTCGGTCCACAATAGCGAAGAGAAATGACAGGGCATGAAAAACCACAATAGAGTTTTTCGTTCATGGTGGTAAGCCCTCAGATCTTATAAATAACACTGACTAGTATTCTCATCACACTGAATAAATACAATGCATTCCAAATACATTTTGATACAGCCCAGTCAACTGAAACACAGTTAATGAATAGCCAGTCAACTACACAGAACACACTGCATGCTGGGATATTTTAAGTTAACGTTCTAACATCGCTTATGTAGTGCCAGCAACAAATATACCACTATATATAGGTTGCTACACTAGCCTTGCTTCACTAGTTTGACTTTTGCTTTTAAAAAAAATGGATTGCTTTCTTCCTGAGTACAGAATTCTATACATTAAAAGTTTTACACGCTATATAGTTGCGCTCGATTTTATTAATTATGTTATAAAAAAATGCTTGTTAAAAATCCATGATTTATTCTTACGTATTTTACAGTTGCTAAACTAGCCTTGATTCACTAGCTTACCTTCAATCGAGAACAAGCGTCATCAGCCTTAAAATGAATTATCTGCAAGAATTGAGCTGCAGTGATGACTTCTAACTTTATAGGTATATCTTGTAAAGTATATAACTTACGGTAGATCTTGACGTTGACCGTGGCCTCGGCTACCTTGTCCCCGCTCTTGGCCACGCATTTGTATATGCCTGCGTTGTCCACAGTAGCGCTGTAGATGGTGAGTGTAGACGTGGTGTCATCACTACTACTCACGCTGATGTCCTGTCTATTTGGCAGCAGCTTGTCTCCATTGGGAGCAAACCAGTCGATGTTATTCACATCACCGACCACTAGAACCACAGTGAAAGAAAGGAACCTCAATGAACTGTCAATGGAATATCTTTAAACCAACAGAGACTGCCAACCATTCTTTCTTTCTTTCTTTCAAATTTGAATTTGTGTTGCCAAACCCTGCCTTTGTTTGAAAAAGATGAAAGAAAAAAAACCTCAAACCTCAAGGACATGGTAGATACGTGGTCTACATTCAAGATCTGTCACAAAATTTAATCCCCATTTAAGTGTGAGGGAAGAGTGCAGCAAAATCTGCTACCTCAGGTGTTTCTCATTATAATTGAAACATTAGATCTAGCAGGTTTAGCAGGTGGGATCCCTGATGACTAATGACTAATGGCCCCGTGCCGGCCCACGTGCACCGCTTTCATGTGGCCCACATACTGCGGTGGAATGAAAGCGATAGACTCTTCCAGATCTGGCTTGCAGAAAAGCTACAACTCAGCCTTGATTAGGCTTTATCTCAGACAGGATATGAAGCAGAACTTACAGTCAGGGAACTTTTGGGTCCAAATTGGATATAAATTAGAAATGATGGTTTCATTTGGAGCATTTTTTTGGCATTTGATATAAAAACCAACAGCCCATAATGCACTTTGGCCTACTGCCAGAACTGACCCTTATGTGTGAAGTGTCTGCTCTCAGCATTCAGAGATGACTTAAGCTCATGTGATGAGGAATAATGTGCTGCTGAAATTGTGCACGTCTGTATTCAGAACTCAATTATTAATTAAGTGCACATTATTGCATTATTAATTGCCTTATTAATTGCGCACACAGGGAGACATGTTGACAGAAGGTTGTGTATTAATTCTGCATGATTCCAGTGTTTAACATCTTCATGTAATCTCAGTACTTAACATTGACTTTGCAGATCTATTTGACATATTAAAAATATATTATCGTGTACATGTACAGTATTATATAAATATGGAATAAAATATTTAACCACTGGAAGCCCTGAATAATGTTTTGGGGGTTATAATTTTTTCTTCTACGTATATGCATAACTGTATTTTTTTTTTCTTTGTCTCTCATTTTTAGCCTTAATTTTTCCTTTTTATTTCTTTTCTTTTTTGTCTCTTTCTTTTCATTCCTTCACTTTGGTCTCCTTCACTTTTGGTTCAGACAAATGTAAACTATCTATATTGCAGAAAATTTAAAAAAAAAGTTCGCTGTTTATTTAAAATGATATATCATTATTGCATTTAGACCATAGTTTGCTGCAATTTGAATCAAAACACAGATCTGTTTTATCTGGTTGCAATTGCTTTTTTTAAGCTCTCTACATTACTAAAAAAATACAAAACAAAAAGCTTTACCGCTTCCATTTTATTTTATTATTATCATCTGAAGGATTTCTAAAAAAAAATTCAGCATTTATAGCTCTGAATACTGATAAAGGTTTTATTGGTTGTGTTTTTTTTTTCAGTATACTTCTGACCCACCTTCACATAAAAAGAACTTGGATTCTCCGACACTTATTTCTCCATGGGTTGGTGTAATCTCCACCTGCAGTGAGACTGCAAGAAAAAAGAGAAAGACAGACCGAACTGGTTAACATTACTGTAGGAGAGAAATACGACTCAAACAGACAGAGATAGAGAAATTGAAAAGCGATAAGCCTCGCCTGTCCAAGTCAGACTGAAAACATCATGGCACATTTATCTGAATTAACTACAGAGACTGTTTCTACAAAATTTCAAACAAATCGTAGCAGAAATCCATCCAGGACCCATACGAGGGGTGAACGTGCCAATGGATTAAAACTCATTGTTTAGACAGACGGACCTGTGGGAAGATGAGGACCAGGAGGCCATGTTTTTAAGACCTACAAATTACGATATGTCAACCATCTCTTTGCAGTCTAAGCCCAAGTCTGTTTTTATTGACGGATGGGGTGAAGGGTCTCAGAGTAGCAGGATGAGGAGCCATGATTCAGGGACGAAGGATGTGATGCAGCTAAATCAGCTAGTAACCCTGGCAAAATGCTTTTGGGAGCACTTATTGGAAAAGCTGGCTGTCTCGCATGTTCTTTAAGTAAATATGTAAATTAAAACAGACCAAAGTAAATTCCAAAGCCCCGCAAAACTTATTTTCTACTCACAATTCCCCGGGAGTCTGGAGTCTTTTTATAGTTCACCATAAGCCTTAATTTTCTCCAGTTTAATCAAAGACACCTGTTTATTTTCTCTCCCAGACAGAGCGGTTTGGAAAGAGTAATACCATAAATCATAGCATATTAACGTTCTGAGATAAGCTAATATACTTCCCTTCTCTTCATCGACTTTAAGCTGATGACAGGAATGAGCTTCAATCCATCACAGAAAGCTGTATAGTGTTTCACATTCTTATTTTTATTTTATTTTTTTTTTCATTTTTAAATTGGAAATAAATCACATAAAAAGTGAAAAGAATTATTTTCTGCCTTCCTCAATATTGCTTTCTATACACCAAGATGCACTATTGCATCATTACTCTGATGTGTTTGATGCATGCTTTGTCTTGTTCTGGAGCTTTAGAGCTAGTCAAAGAACACTATGAGGAACATTGTACGTACAGGAATACTATAAATAATAAAACAGGGCATTGCTGTTAAAGTACAATAATCAACATTGAGGATTTACTGTATGACATCTGACGCAAAGCAAAGATACTTGGCACTTTTTATCCATCAGTAGTTATATATTAGTGAGCGAGCTCGGGTTTCTGTCTGTGTGGAGGTCCATGTTCTCCAGGGTCTCCTCTGAGTTCTCCTTTTTACCAAAAACATAGTAGGTGGATCAGCTACACTAATTGGTGCCTCACACACAGTGTTGCCAAATGGGCTCTGGACCCCACCAGCATAAAGAGGATGCAGAACATGAATGAATGAATGAATGAATGAATGAATGAATGAAAAGAAAAGAAAACATTATCAGCTTTTTTGAGATTTTTATGTTCGGTAAATGACTGAAATTTATGTTTGGAATAAATAAATTTTTACGTTTGGAAACTGACGGACTCGCCGCACACTGAACTATTCAGATGCTTAACACAGATCGAGTGAAAGAACGTACTCCGTGCGCCTTTCAGCACTTTGTCAAGTGGAATGCAGTCCATTCAGTCCAACGTAAAGCCGATAAACGCTCCAGGTATTCCTGCTCTAATGGTACTGTTCATAAAGAGCTGAGATGCCTCAGAGCCGCATCCTGCTTGTTACTCAGGCTGAGTTTGTGCGGTTGGGAAACACCTTCGGCTTGAGATCTTAAAAGCTTTTTAGTCACGATATATACGTTTTTTGTTTTTTTTTTGCTTTTTTCATTTTATTGTTTTAGCGGTTCAACTCTTGAGAGTATGATAGTTGATTTAATCATTTCATTTTCTATTCAGTGCCTCTGAGGATTGTGGGAGGGTGCGCACCGCTACAGCCAAGCAAAATTACACTTGTGGCTGAAATGAGAATGTTATGAACATAAATCCCTCACGAAAGCGCATTGGGTACATAATGTAAACCCCATGCGATGATGGGTTAGTGTAATACTAATGAAGCACAGTATTGTGTAAGAGTGTGTAAAATTAACACCAATTCTGCCTATACCGACACGTCCTCTGTTGTCCCCCATTTTATTTATATGGTCATTGCTTCCTGTTTTAAAGCTACGAGTTCAATAAGGAGTTTTGATGATGTGTTTTACTTGCGGTTTTGTTAAGTTTGTTAATGTGCTTTGGTTTGTTAATGTGCCATAGTACATGTATGTTGTTTTAGGATTTTGGTTTTTACATCCCAAACGTTCTCAAAGACATTTTAGCCACACACTTTGCCTTTGAATCTGAATTGAAATGCATGTCCTTGGATTCTACTGTAATTCCTCATCCCCATTTAGCCACATTTAACTTTTGAGAACTGTTTTACAATCTAGCTAGAGTATTATCTCAGATATGATGTAATGTTTGCCTGGAGCCAGGGTTTAAACATGAGCAAACTACAAACGTCAAAAGACCTGGGAAGACAAATCAGATTTTTTATTTTTTTTTTAGGTTTGTTATTTAGATGGCAAAACACATAAGCCGGATTTTATTGGAATGGGTGTCTTTCTATATATTTCCATGGGCAAAGAATAATAATAAAAAAAAATGTTCAAGTCAAAAGCTTTATCAAAATATTCGAAGCAGTCTGGGAAAACCCATTAGATGTTTTCTGTGGCTGAATTCTCTCCAACTGCAACAACATTTTTTTTTTTTACCTGCTTCCGGCCAAACTACACCGGGACCATCAAGAAATATATTTTTTACATTTTTTTATGCAAAATGTATGCTGTGTAAGAAGTGTAACAAAATATGGTCGTAAAAACATCGACATAATGATGTTAAAAACTTTGCATTTCAGTATAAATGCAGGTATTTAATCACGATGTTGCAAATGAAATCCATTTAATATGTAATAAAAATGTTCTCAATACCTCAGCAACTCTCTTCAATTCTTAAAAAGCAAGGGGTAAATATCATGTCCATTCCTACTAAATATATATTTTTTAATGGAAAGAAGAAAATTAAACTTTAGTATTAATTTTTCTTAAGTGATATGTGAGATGAAATCTCACATTTACGCCACTGTAATAACTCTACGATGACGCTGTGAGTGTCAAAATTCATTTTAGTGTAATCAGTGGCCAGTGAAATCTAAGAGTCAGCTCTGGACATACAAAAACAAGCCTCAACAATCGTTAGCACCCGATGAGAACAGCTTGAATGTGCTGAATGCGACTCAAGTCTACACGCGAACACAGTGGCACTAGCATGGCTGTAGAATTTCTAATTCATTCTTACACAGCTAAGCGATTGGATCTCAACACTTACAGACTGTTGACACAGCGAGAGTAAGACTGTTCTCCCTGACAGCCAAATAAACTCAAGGAAATACAAAAGGATGGTAAATCGATAAACCTAATTGCAAAATAAATCCGAAGCTCCATGGCCCTCCTGATGGCCACAGTAGCTCCAGGACCATCCAACTGTAATGTCTATAATCACGTACGAATGTTAGGCTAAACATGCAGCTGCTGAAGAAAAAACACTTTGTATATATTAAGACTCAATATAGCAATAATATTAAAAACCTAAGAGCCTAGAGACAAAATTCTAAAAAGTAAACTAAATTCAGTTTGCCTCTTTGTCTATCTATACCACAGATACGTTCAGTTCTTGATTCTGTTTGGTCAGAATGTGTGACATAAATTTCTATAACAGCATTTCTGACCCCAATGTTGAACTTAATGCAAAATACAAAATACAAAAATATCTATCAATAACTACATTTATGTTTTAATAAGTTTTTGTAGTACTAACAGGAACTTGTGAGTTACATGTCACATGCACCGCACATAAAAATGACCCTATAAAAATATGTCTAAAATTCGGTTCCCTTTCGAGAGAACTCAACGCTGCGTCAGTGCTGACGCTATGGGAATGAGGAAGTTGTATCTGAAGCTCTTTGTGCACACACGCCATTTAATGGCTCGGAAAGGACACGTGACGGAGTAATTACTCGCCAGTAAGTCCATATAAGGGCATCTACGTCACGCTGCTCCAGCTTTCTTTGTCTTCAGGAAGCGCTCTGTGTATGTGTGTCGTTTGTCTGTCTGTCAAGTGCAGGGAAAGAAAAAAAATAGGGAAAGACTAGGCAAAATGTTGCAGTCTAAGCACTTTAAGAGATGCGTGTATCCGTGCCCTCGCTTTCTCACGGTGGGTGACGCGCATTCTCTTTGTGTGGTGTGTTTGGGAGTGGAGCATGCCCGGTCGGCTCTCGAGGGAGCCGGCTGCGTGCATTGTGAGGGATTCCCTCTCCGCACGCTCCAATTCTGCCTGGCTGTATTTTTGGCTGCGCCTCGTGGTTCGGGTCCTGCATCTGCCGAGGCAGCGCGGCGGCTTCAATCATGGTTCCCAGGTTGAGTTAGCGGAGGCGGAGCAAGAGACGGGTGTTCCCCTTTCTCTTGCCCTCTCCCCTGACTCCGATCGCTCGGTTTTGCGTTCGGGAGCTCGCGCTGCGATTTCTCCCAACACGGAAGAGAGCATGCTCCTTTCCGCGTCTGGCTCTGAGGAGCTCGATGTCGAAGGGGAGGGGCTTTCCACCTCAGAACGGCAGACGCAATCAGTCGCGTTCGAGGAGCTCCTCGAGGTAATAACTCGGGCTGTTGAGAAGCTAAATTTAGATTGGCCTGAAAAGGTAGTTGGTGTCGTCCATTCTAAGCTGGATGACCGCTTTCTCACTTCAGGCCGTCAGCCACCTGCACGCAGGCGTCTACCATTTCTTCCAGACCTCCATACTGAGGTATCGAGGTCTTGGAAAAATCCCTTTTTGGCGCGTGTATTTTCTCCAGCCATGTCAGACTATTCAGCCATTATGGGGCTTGAAGACCATGGGTATAGAACGATGCCGAGGGTTGAAGAGACGCTGGCCAGTTATCTCTCCCCTGCATCGCCCGCATGGAGAAAACCTGCCCTTCCATCCAAGCCATGTAGGACCACTTCGGCCATTGTGGGTAAGGCCTATGAGTCAGCGGGTCAAGCGGGTGCGGCGCTGCACACCATGGCGGTCTTGCAGGCCTACCAGGCTGATCTGCTAGCAGAGCTGGATGGTGGTGAAGGGCTGGGACCTCAGGCGGTATCCAAGCTCCGCCGCGCCACTGATCTCACGCTACATGCTACGAAGCAGACGGCCCGCTCTGTAGTCCGTACTATGGCTGCGCTGGTTGCCACGGAAAGGCACTTGTGGCTTAACTTGACGGGCATAAGGGAGAAGGATAAGTCCTTTCTCCTGGACACCCCCGTTTCACCTCAGGGCTTGTTCGGTGACGCAGTTAGTACTGTCGTCGACAGGCATCAGGAGGTGAAACGCCAGTCGGTGGCGTTCAGGGAGTTTCTCCCTTGCCGCGGGGAGCAGCCTGAGCCATCGTCTAGCCCCCCCCCCCCCTCTAGCTCACTCAGGGCAGTGAGAAGAGCTAGTGTGGCGGCCCGTGCCCCCCCGTCTAAAACTAGGGAGGCCGGTTCACATGCTCGGGCCCGGACCCGTCCGGTGAGAGAGGACCTTAGGTCTGTCCTCTCAGCCAAGCGGGCCACGAAGGAGTCCTGATGCCCGAGGGCAGGGGCTCCTGGGAGCGCCCTATTCAGAGACGCTCCCCCTACTGCCAGCCCTGCCGCCTTTGTCGTTTCAGGGGGCAGTGGGGCCTGTTTCGGCTCCCCTTTCTTGTGCGGATCTTCCCGGGTTCGCGCCTGCCGTTTCAGGGCGGTCGAGGTCTGCACAAGTTTGACGCCACTGTCAGGCAGCCTGGCAGCGTGGAAACTTCTGGCAGGGGTGTCTCAGTGGGTCCTGAATACTGTAGAAAGGGGGTACAGGATCCAGTTTTCCTCCCGTCCTCCGTGCTTCCAGGGTGTGTTGCCCACAAATGTGGGCGGGCTCCAGACGGTGTTCCTCCGGGAGGAACTCCTCTCACTTCTGGAGAAAGGGGCCATAGAGCATGTTCCCCTCCCAGAGCGGGCCTCCGGCTTTTACAGCCGATATTTTGATTCTATTTCCGATTCTGGACCTGCGGGCTCTGAACTGTACTCTGAAGACTTACAAGTTCAAGATGCTCACGCTCAAGATGATCGTGTCCCAGATCAGATCCGAGGACTGGTTTGTCACGATCGACCTCAAGGATGTTTATTTCCACATAAGCCTTCTGCCGGAGCACAGGAAGTTCCTCATGTTTGCTTTCGGGGGCGAAACGTACCAGTATCGTGTCCTTCCTTTTGGCCTAGCCCAGTTACTCGGCTGTCCGGACCTCTAGGGGAAGTTCATTCCACCACCTTGGTGCCAGAATAGAGAAGAGTCATGTAGTATATTTGGAACTTACACTGAGAGATGGTGGAACCAGTCGAACAGTGCTGGTAGATCGGAGGTTGCGGGGTGCAGTGCGAGGAATGATGAGGGCTTTGAGGTAAGAGGGAGCTGGTCCATTTTTGGCTTTGTAGGCCAGCATCAGTGTTTTGAATCGAATGCGTGCAGCTACCGGAAGCCAGTGGAGGGATCGCAGCAACGGGGTGGTATGCGGGGTGGTATGAGATATCCACCTATATTAATACCTACATAAATCACATCTCTACATATAAAATGATCAATGATGATACTCTATCACCTACAATCACCTATGGTATAGGAGTTCTGATTTAGTCTGATTTAGAATATGATTATGACATACGTTTATGATCATATGTTAGGATATGGGTTTTTGATTAAAATAAGCTTCTGGTTCAGAATCAACTGGAGTATATATTAGTGGCATTTGACTTATGATTACATTTTGTTTGATTAGTATAAGTGTACTGCCCTATTACTAAGCTAAGCTTTTGTATTTTATAATATTGTTTTGCATATATGTGGAGATCTGTTTATGCTGACTCCTTAAGTTTGCTAGACTTTTATTTTAGTCATTTTATTTTAAGCCTTAGTTCCTCTGTTCTCTTCTAAAGGACCGGTTCCCTTTTTTTCATGTTTTTCTCAAATTCTCAGAGTTCTGACTACTGAGTTTTATAACTTCAATAAACCCAATAAACCACCTTATTTCTGTTAACACTTGTCTCAAGGTATCTAACACTATATATATATATATATATATATATATATATATATATATATATATATATATATATATATATATATATAATAAGAGCACATATCAAGATTTTTTCCAACAGCGTCTCCAGGGCATCCGTGTACTGAACTACCTGGACGACTGGCTCATTCTGGCCCAGTCGGAGGCTATGGCAGCCAGCCATCGAGATGCTGTGCTTGCCCACATGAGGTCCTTAGGACTCAGGCTGAACCCAGGAAAGTGTGTGCTTTCTCCTTCTCAGAGAAGCACCTTTCTGGGGTGGTTTGGGACCACGATGCGGGCACATCTGTCTCCCACTCGGGTGGCCACCATCTTGTCAGCGGTGAAAGCTATTCGGCTACACCGCAGCCTCTCTGTTACCGAGGCACAGAGGGAGCTCGGCCTCATGTCAGCAGCAGCCAACGTTATTCCTTTGGGTCTGCTTCACATGAAGCCATTCCAGCTCTGGCTCAAGGGGGCGGGCTTTCATCCTCGCAGGCATCCCCTCAGGGTTATACGGGTTACACGCCGTGGGCTTCGTACCCTCCTTATGTGGAAAAGACCCTGGTTCTTGACCTTGGGTCCCATTCTAGGGGTGTGTCACCGTTGCAGGACTCTTTCAACGGATGCCTTGCTCTCAGGCTGGGGCGCAGCCTTAGATGGCCGCCCGGCCCAGAGTCTATGGGAGGGCCCTTGTCTCTCATGGCACATAAATTGCCTGGACATGAGGGCTGTGTTTCTAGCATTGCAACACTTTCTCCCGCACCTCAAGGGCTGTCATGTCCTAGTGCGAACAGACAGCACCGCGGTGGTGTCCTATATCAACCATCAGGCCTGTTCAGGTTGGCGTGGCAGATTCTGCTCTGGGCAGAGACCAGGTTTCTTTCGCTAAGAGCGGTTATCCCAGGGCGTGTAAATCGGGAGGCAGACTTCCTGTCGAGGCCGGTGCTGAGGCCCGGGGAGTGGCGTCTTCACCCCCACGTGGTGGAGTGAATCTGGCAGATTTTCGGCCGGGCAGAAGTGGATTTGTTCGCCTCAGAGGAGTCGACCCACTGTCCTCTGTGGTTCTCCCTCTCTCACCCGGCCCCATTGGGCTTGGATGCCCTGGTATGGATGTGGCCGAGGCTCCTTCTGTACGCCTTTCTCCCGGTAGCTCTGCTCCCGCAAGTCCTAGCCAGAGTGCGCCACGACCGGGTCAACCTTCTCCTAGTTGCCCCCCGTTGGACCTCTCGGGTTTGGTTCACGGACCTAGTCTCCCTCCTGAACGGCACTCCATGGGAGGTTCCCGTCAGGAGGGATCTCCTCTCTCAGGCGCAGGGGGCAATTCTTCACCCCCGCCCCGGGATGTGGAAGCTTTGGGTCTGGCCCCTGAGGGGGACCAGCTCCTAGATGCAGGCCTCTCAACAGGTGACAGAGACTCTGCTGAATGCTAGGGCTCTCTCCACTAGGAAACTGTATGCTCTGAAGTGGAGGCTTTTTCGCCTCTGGTGTGACGAGCACTCTCAGGATCCAGTTCACTGCCTGGTTGGTACAGTGCTGGAGTTCCTGCAGTTTTGCTTTTCTCGGGGCCTGTCCCCGTCTACTCTAAAGGTGTACGTGGCCGCAGTTGCCGCGAACCACGAACCTGTCCTTGGGGCCTCCTTGGGTAGGCACCCTTTGGTCTCTCGTTTTCTGCATGGTGTCAGGCAGCTGAGGCCTCCCTCTAGGCCACGCCTTCCTTCCTGGGACCTCTCTGTGGTCCTGGAGGGGCTGCTGGAAGCCCCCTTTGAGCCCTTGGAGTCAGCCTCTGAGAAGTTTCTGACCCTGAAGTCGGCTCTGCTTCTTGCCTTGGCCTCTCTCAGGGGATTTGCAGGCTTTGTCGATCACCCCCGCCTGCCTAGAGTTTGCCCCCGGCATGTCCAAAGCTATCCTGCACCCCAGGCCAGGATATGTCCCTAAGGTGCCCAGGATGGCGGGATGTCCAATCATCCTGCAGGCCTACTGTCCCCTGCCCAATGAGTCGGCGGAACGGGAGAGGCTGCACTTGCTTTGCCCGGTAAGGGTCCTGAGGACTTACGTCCACCGCTCTAGCTCGTGGCGTGACTCCTCCGCCCTTTTTGTCTGTTTTGGGGGCCGGAATAGGGGTAATCCGTTTTCCAAACAGCGCCTGGCACACTGGGTGGTGGAGGCCATTACTCAGGCCTATGAGGTGTGCGGTCATGCCTCACCTCTTGGCATCAGAGCCCACTCCACTAGGGGTATCACCTCATCCAGTGCTTTGGCCAGGGGTGTCCCCATTGAAGATATTTGTGCTGCGGCAGGATGATCCTCTCCGCACACCTTTATCAGATTCTATGACCTGGACTTGGACCCCACTCCAGGGTCCCAGGTACTGCGGGGCCTATGATGTGCTGTTCCCAGTCTGCTCGTGCTCTCTCACGGCCTCTGGCGCAGTCATCGACCGGTGCGTGGCGGCGTAGGTATTGGCATTCCCATAGCGTCAGCACTGATGCAGCGTCGAGTTCCCTCGAAAGGGAACTACACCAGGTTACGTATGTAACCTGGTTCCCTGAGAAGGGAACGAGACGCTGCATTGCTGGCCATGCCCCGGGCATCTGTTCGTGCTTCCTTCAGACAAAGAGAGCTGGAGCAGCGTGACGTAGATGCCCTTATATGGACTTACTGGCGAGTAATTACTCCGTCACGTGTCCTTTCCGAGCCATTAAATGGCGTGTGTGCACACAGAGCTTCAGACACAACTTCCTCAAAGAAGCATTCCCATAGCGTCAGCACTGACGCAGCGTCTCGTTCCCTTCTCAGGGAACTGGGTTACATACGTAACCTGGTGTAGTTATTTAACAGAAAATAAAAACATTAAAAGTTTCTGAAAGAGGAATCTCCAGTGTCAGCACATTCTGTCATGAGAACGTCTTCAGGATAGAGGACAATTAAAAAGAGAGGTGAGGGAATGATGGTTTCTTGCTGCTATAATGTACAAGAGAACAAAATATCTTTTGTGGATGTTGCAGACACTAAACAAAACCTTACATGGAAACAAAGCATCACATGCCGACATTTTAATTGTTGACAAATTGCTGTGCTGTTAGAGGAGTAAAACACACCAAAGTATCTTTTTTTTTAAAGAATGCTTTATTCTTTATATTGGACCACTGTAAAATGCACTGCATTATCTTCTTAGACACATCGGGCTTTCAATTTCTATACACTCACAGTCCACTTTATTAGAAACACCTATACACCTTCTCATTCATGTATCTGTGTGGAGGGCCTTCAGACTGAAACACATTGTTTATGAGAGAAATATGAGAGGAGCTATGTCTGTTCTGACAGGAAGTCTATAGTATTGGAATAAAATCTTCTACCGTTGTAGAACATTCACCTCAAAATTTTATGTTTTCTGTATGCTGAGATGCTTTTCTGCTCAACACGGCTGTAAGAATTTTTTTATTATATTTATATATATATATATTCTAAAATACTATATCCTTACAGGCAGCTTGAAACAATCTGACCATTTTTCTCTGACCTCTCTTACCAATAACCTCACAGAAATTTCACCCACTCTGTGTCTTTTGTTTTTCACACTATTCTGTGTAAACTCCAGAGACTGTTGTATGTGAAATACCCAGCAGATCAGCAGGTTCTGAAATCTTCAAACCAGCACGTCCGGTAAAAAAAAAAGCATGCTACGTTCAATGACACAGAGGTGAATTATTTCTTCATTTTCATGTTTGAGGTGAACATTAAGTGAAACTTTTATCCAGACATGGCTATAGAAGGGAAATGATTTATAATCACACTCTCCAGTGTAACCCTGATGAAGATGGGTTCCATTTGGAGTCTGGATCCTCTCAATGTTTTTGTCTCTCATCGTCTTGAGACACATGGGTTTTTCCTTGCCACCGTTCCCTCTGGTTTGTTCGTTAGGGACAAACTTTTTGAACAGCCAGTCTAACTAATGCCAAGTATCAAAGATGTGAGAGAAAACTAGAGAGCCTGACAGAAACCGATGTGATGCATACAAGAGAAGAACAAGAATTCCACACAGACAGTAATAAAAGCTGAAGATCGAGTTGAGGACAACAAAGCTGCGAGGCACGGATGCTACCCACTATGCTGCTGCGCCGCCCACAGCAGGTATTACATTCTAAAATTTATCCCAGTAAATGATTCTCATTGACAAATTGAGGCTTGATAGCTTTATCTCCAGTTTCACCGAAAAAAAATAAGTCTCGCTGCCTCTCTCACAAGAAGCAACGCTGCCTCACACAGCGATACAAATTCCTGAAGCCAGTGTGATATTGTACTGTAGTATTTAATTTCTATTAACCTATACTGTACCTCTGCAGAATGCTGTAGCATCCAGTGTGATATATACAACATACCCAAGAAATTAGCATAAGCGACATATAGAACATGAAGAGCTGCTAATAATGAGAGAAAAGTGTGAACAAGCTGTACACACACCGTCAAATTCACCAAGCAGACTTAAATCTTTGCTGGCCAGATTAAAGTAGGGAACGACTTTCTTCCTCCTCCCAGGAAGATTATTTTTTATCATTTTAAGGTGGGAATAAAGTTTACTTTGAAATGGCGTAACAGGCAGGGTCTGAAGCAAAAGATAAAAGCGTGAGTGCAATGTCAAATGTTCTGTTTTATTCTTCAAAAGATTTAGGTCTAATAAACACACCCGAGTTCACACAGGCACTCGGTACAGGCTCCACCTGAATGAACAGAGGTTAGCGAAACATGTCTTTACGTGACAGGCAAAAATAGGAATAAACAAGACAATGATGTAAATGAATATTGTAAAGCAGCACTGCACTCTGAATTAATGAGGAACTAAAGGTGAAGGTGAGTGCGTGTTAAATTAGGGATACAGAGTTGCGCATTTATATTTACATACATTTGTGGCATTTGGCAGACGCCCTTATCCACAGTGTCGTGCATTTTTATCTTATTTTACATAGCTGAAAATTAACAGCTTTGCTCAAGGGCCCAGCAATGGCAGGAACTGGGATTTGAACTCACAACGTTTTGATCAGTTGTACGGTACATCACCTTAACCACTAAGCTTCTGCATCCCCCAGGTACCTAAAATATGAACTTCAGAATATCACATAATTCACAAGTCGAGTCACAAGGATCACAAACTTATAACAGATACAAAGTCAAGCAATTAGAAAATAAGACTATGTAGACAAATCCATAACACCTGAATAGCAAGATACAAATACAGCTTGGAAAGTCAGGATAAGGCACACACCGAGTGTTACTTCACAAATGAGTGTCTGTATATTTTAGGTGTGAGTTTAACTGTGAACAGACGTGTGTGAACTCGGTGAAATGGCGACTATGCTGGTGGAGTGTTCTACTTGGGAATGAAGTGTGTAGCAACCATGTTTCTGATAAGTGGAGCTTCTGGTTGATTCCTGTGCTTCTATGACAGTATTAAAATCATATAACTGTTTCTGATTTGTTTTTATTTATTTACAGTCAATTTGACTTTTTTGTTGATACAGAATTAATGAATATATATATATATATTTTTGCTTCTGAGATCCATGTAAAGGTGTGAAATGGCGGCTAATTAAACAGTGTGGGTGAGCAGAAGGAAAACAGCATCAGCCTCAAAAAACATAACATTCTGAATGATCTTGTTAAACGATCAAAGACTTTTATTTTTTTGTGATTTAGCAGCTCAGCATGCAGGAAAATACCATCAGAGGATCTATGATAGACAACAACTACTACAATAACAACAATAATAATAATACTAATAATAACAATAATAATTTATACAACAACCATAAATTATTATTATTATTATTAGTAGTAGTAGTAGTAATAGTAGTAGTAGTAGTAGTAGTAATAGTAGTAGTATTACAGTATTTCTGCTATTTTTCTGCCAGTATTACTGCCATTAACATATAAAATTATATATATAAAAAAAAACAGTCTGCCATTAACAAATGTTAAAGAAAAAAAAATCAGGATTATTTATTTTAACCGAGCTCCACTACAAACAACAGAATGCCCAGAATCATGTCCAATCCAAAATCTACAGTATATGCCTGCTTCCCTTCACAATATCACAATAAACTGATTGTAAGTAGCAGACACTTCATAATGATGTATAGCGCAGCTGCTGTAAGACGTCGTTTCAGTCCAACATAACTGCATTACTATCTTGCTAATTTTTCTTATGAAACAGGGTAATTCAATAGAAACCGAAGCTGCTTGAAGACAAGATAAATGCAACATTTCTAGTAAAAGACTTTCTGCTTCTTCGTTTACTTTGTTTTTAAAGGGCCCACCCATTCATTTTAAACTCGGAGCAGTTGAGCGAAAAAAAAAAAAAAAGAACAGTTAAAATTTTCTGCTCTGGAGATAAAGGTTCAGGCAGTTATTTCCAGCAAACCTCTGAAAGATGTAGCGTAACAGCTTGAAGTGGCTGCTTCTCGTCTGATATGTGAGGCAGTAACTTTTCAACATATCAGTCATTAGTACGCTTTTTCTGACTGTGAGCGCTCATGTACGCTTCTCTGATTAACTACACAAGAGAGTAATTGCTGTTATTCCAACTTTTATGCATGGCATAAAACAAGTATTTGTGCCTAATTTGAGGTTGGTGCTAAATGAGATGTTACAGTACAACGTTGTGTAAAACAGCTGTTTCAGTTTTAATACTCAAGCCATGCATCATCGCCACGTAGCCTGAACAACACGCCGTGCATCTGTAGGGTTATTCATTTCAAAGAAGCGGAAAAAGTCCCAAGAGGTAGGGTGAAATTATTCAGCACTGTATACTGGTGAATGACATCTTCACGCCACACCCGTGGATTAAAATAAAAATGTCTGATTGTTGATATGGTGGCATTTTCGACAAGGAGCGGTTTAACAAAGAATCTCCAAAATCAGCACTCTGTACCAGTCTGAGATCAGGATTTCCATCACGGCTTGGGATTTCAAGATGCTTTGCAGCTTCTCTGTAGCAGGAACTGCTAAATTGTTTTGTGGCTGTTTCCCAATATTAAAGGTTAACATTAAATTAAATTGAATTGATATTGGGTCATGTCGGCATGTGCTGTAACTGGAAATTAATAATCTTTTAATAAACTTCAGAGTGCTGACAGTAACTGATTCTTTCCCTAGAACAGCACACGATGTTGTGTTTCATTGCAGGTTTGTACGTAATGTGCATTTTTCACAGAAGTAAACCTGGTTTTATATATCAGTAAGACCTTTCCGTCTCCTTTGCTGATCAAAACGACCCTTTCCCTGGCATCATGAAACATGAAACAGGAAGTAACGTGACAAGTTATAATAATCACTTCACTCTGCATGCAGCACAGAGCACAAAGAAATTCTACACCACATGTTCAGTTGAATCTAAACCCTTTCCTTGAGCCAAAATGAAAGCAGTGCTATTCTTGAGTGCATATACAAAACTAATACAAGGTCAATCAACATTTCACACTGTGATCGGGTCTTAAATTGAACAGTGTTTTAAGGCAATCATAAGCTGATTAAGAACAATGCTTATATTCAGATTGGTGCATATTTGGTGTATATAGGGGTTGGTATGTCAACATTTCTCTCAGATCAAACAGAGGAAGAAAAAATTAGCCATCCCACTGGCTCAAAAAAGGTAAGAAGCAATTACGATAGCTCTATCAGCAGGCACTGTTTCACTTTAACCCTAAAAGCATGATTAATTTCTATTTCAACACTACATCATGCTGAATCCAATTACAAACCGAAGAAAAGTGCTATAAAAAAATAATAATAAAAAGCACAGACATTTTTGAGCATAAATCTGCAAGGTTACAAGGCCACCTCACAACACATTGAGCAGACAATGGAGTGGCTCCTGAGCACCATTTCCAGAGACGATGAGGCGGAGAGACGGAGGATGAACGTAAGTCACCGTACACGTTCACTCCTCACTGGTCATAATTACATTCTCACTGCGGTCATGTTGCCTCGGCTGTGGACCACGGTGCATCGATGCCAAAAATGTGCTTTTGTTTTTCGCTTTACCCCATTTACAAAGAAGACGGCAGACAATAAGGACGGACAATGCCCCATTCAGGACAATTACGAACGGGGCCATAACTCTGTGTTCTACACTTACACACTAGACTGCTTTCAGAGGAGCTCATCCTTGACTAATTGTGTCAAAAGAGGGGGTGGAAAGATAAAGCGAAGCAGTGACAGTCTCTTTGAGATGACAGGACTTTAGAATTATAGCACGAGAAATGGAGGGAAATCAATAGGCAGGACAGACAGATGGGCAATAATGTCCATTAAAGAGATACGAAATGGACTAGAATGACATAAATAGTGCTTTGAAACGCAGCTAATTATTTAAGACGCTTTGGTCTGCTTTGAAAAGTTCTTAAGTGTTGACGAGAGAGGCTTATTTGCAATAAATGCTGAAAGCTACAAAGCTAATGAGATTACAGACGGAGAGAAATGAAAATTTTCATAAATCCAAACACACACACACACACACACACACACACACACACACACACACACACATCAATGTGGACAGAAATGTTTTTGTTGATATTGAAAACATGTGTAATCCAAAAGAAGAAGAACCAAAAAAAAAAAAAACCTTGCACATCACGATTGGGAGAGATCCGTGGGAACGATAAGGTGGCCATGATATTCATTCGGGTACTGATCTTCAACAAGAACAGACTTCACCTTTGCTTTTCAACCTCATGTATAGTGGCACATTTAAAAAGACCAAAGACTAAAGACCAAAGAGCCATGGAGCAAAGCTAAGCCTTAAGAGCCTCATTCCGAAACGCTGCTGTCATCTGATGGAGTCTTTCTGACACATTTGAGCCGTGCAGAGATAAAGAGGCTAGAGGCATGGTTATAGATGTCTAACGCTGAGAGTGACACTGCTGCAGCGAACAGAAGGGCACAGGACAGCGGGCCTCAAGGCTTCTGAGTGAACTCCCACTGTTTTAATATGACACGTCAGTCTGTTACAGGCCATGCCAACCTCTCATCATTTCTCACAAGCTGGGTGCCAATGGACCAAAGAAATTATTTGGCATAGACATTGGCAAAGAACCATGGCATTAGCAGAACATAAAATATGAAACAGAACATAAAACCACTGTGATAGTAACTAATAGTGGCTTTTTTCACATAAACTCAGCCTGGTAACATGATGTGGTAAAACTGAACAGACGGACAATAACAAAAAAGATGCATAAGGTCACCGGAGCATCCGCTTTAATCATTAGGCCTAGAGAAATCAGAGCTTCTTCTCAAAAGTCAATGGCCTTGTTCAGCAATAAAGCTAAAATGGCTTGTTTTTTTCCTTTTTGTAAAACAATAATTATCATATGAACTTGATCTTTATCTGGATTGTTAGATGATCAGCTTTGTATTTTGTTATTCTAACCCTGACCATACGCTACCCCCATTTAATCTCCTTAGTTAACCCTTTTAACCAGTATGCCAGTGTTCCATTTCACCAGAATGGAAATTAACTTATGGAATATTTTTAATCAGTATAAACAAATGAATTATTTTATCACCTCAGGTCTAATCTAGAATAAGACTGGATGCTGTGGGCTTTCAGTGTCAGATGTTTTTACCTGTTCTGGAATAAACTTGCAGAGAATTTTAGCTCATAAATATAAATAACATATTTGCATTTTCGATGGTTATGACTAAGCACATTGCAGATAGCAGAAATTGGTATGGTATCAATGTTTACTTTGAATATAGAAACATCTGTGTGAAAAAAACGAGTACCATAGTACCAACTAACAGACTACCATAGACTTACCTTAGACTTCCTTTGGCCATTCTCTGACTGCTCTTATCAACAAGATATATGCAACCATTCAATTTTCTAATGATTTCTATCAACTTCATGGAAACTTCAACACAATTTTCTCCTTGTGGTTTATCCAATCTGAATACACTACTCTTATTGTTCACACTACATGTGGCAATACAATATTCCAGGCTAATTTAACAATCAAATGTATCCTCAGGTGCATTGTGCCATATCCATGAACTGTCCAACTGTGTGCCTAGAACAAAAGTCAAAGGCTTTCCAATCTGAAAAAAGGAATAAGGGCAGTATAATAAGGATAATGAAGGCCTTTAGTGTGTACGAATTAAAAAAGCTGAACTCCCAAGAGTCTTTATTTCACCTCGATCACTACCTAGTGTTGTTTTCAGAATACTAATTGCACTGAGAGATGAAACTGATGATTTGGGTGACTGTGCTCAAGGGAAATCATGTTCACTCACTAAAACATGTTAGCAACCCAGCAAGAAAACTGTTAAAGCTACATTGTGTCCTTTCCCTTTTTTCCTGATCTAATATATGGCAGAAATTTGATCTCAACCCAACCAAACAACTAATGTTACATTTTGGAGTGATGTGTTACGCTAGTTTATATTTATATTTACTAAATTACAGCTTCGTATTGTGGTTGAAAATAAGATTTAAGAAGAATAAGTCTTTAATTTGTCACATATACTGTACATTACAGCACAGTGAAATTCTCTTTTCTCATCTCCTAACTTTAGATGTTGGGGTCAGAGCAGAGAGGGTTAAGGGCCTTGCTCGGGGCCCAACAGTGGAAGCTTGGCTATGCTGGGGCATGAACCTCAATCCTCCTATCCACAGACACTTGCATCACCAATTGGGTAAGAGTTCCCAATAAAATCTTAAAAAGCTAATGCATCACTATGTGTGTCAGATTATACAATGAAGCTCTTTTAATGATAGGACAGTGATTGAAGAAAATGCTAATGTCTTGTGGTGTAATCTGAATTTGTGCATAAAATAGGTTTGCATAAACAGAAACATTGTTCAGTGACACTAAAGTATTAAGAACATTTTCTTAATTCTTTAAAAGCATTCATTCATTCGTTCATTTTCTACCAATTATCCGAACTTCTCGGGTCACGGGGAGACTGTGCCTTTCTCAGGCGTTATCAGGCATCAAGGCAGGATACACACTGGACGAAGTGCCAACCCATCACAGGGCACACACACTCTCATTCACTCACACACTCACACACTGCAGACAATTTTCCAGAGATGCCAATCAACCTACCAAGCATGTCTTTGGACCGGGGGAGGAAACCGGAGTACCCGGAGGAAACCCCCGAGGCATGGGGAGAACATGCAAACTCCACACACACAAGGCGGAGGCGGGAATCGAACCCCCAACCCTGGAGGTGTGAATCAAACATGCTAACCACTAAGCCACCATGCCCCCTCTTTAAAAGCATGTTTCATGTTTATGTTTTGCCATTCTAGTATTATACTTGCCGTGAAGTCATCACAAAAACCCAACAAAACACAACATTTGAGGGAATATCGTGTGGTATTATTGTTTGCAAGAATGGCATTTGAGTTCTCAAGTACCTTTCCTTAGATTTGGTGCACTGGAACTGTTCTGAGGTATATTTTGTTGTTTTTTTCTTTTAATTTTCACCTATCCTACTAGTTTTGGCTATGGCTAATCAAGTTGAATGAGGTAGACTGAAATAAACAGTGCTCAAAGGAGGAGTTGAGCAGCCAGAGAGCACAGTGCTGGCAGTCAGATAATGATGAGGACAGGGCTAATTAAACAGGGAGAAGGTTTAGGAAAAAAAGAGGATGATGCGGGTTGCTGGGGACCAGACTTATTCTTCCACTTCCATATGTGCCTGCTTTTACTAAGATAGTCACCTTCACAGAAAGCTCTGGTTCAGTACATCTTAATTACGGTTAATTGATTTGTTAAAAGTCATCAGAACAGTCAATCAATTGCACTGCAAAAAAAAAACTGTGTTAAAAATAATTTGTCAATCTTAATTTGTCTAATCCTGTTTTACTCAGGGATCTCCAAGATCTTGGAAGCCTTACCAACTTGATGATGTAAATTAGTGGTGCTTTACTGCTTAATCTTTAATTTAATTTGATGCTTTGATGCGGCGGGATAGCTGGAAAACAGCCACGTCAATGAGGCATCCGTTTGATCCTCTCTGAAACAAGCGAGAAGCAATGAGTACTCTACAAATTAGCTTATCCTTTCCATCACAGCGAGTGACCATGGCAGACGGTTCCTCCTTTAGAGAATATCCATTTACAGGCTGGAGTTTTGTTCTCAGTCCATAGGCCAAAAGAAAATGCAGCTTTAAATGGAATGAGGAAATACCAAACGTCATGATAAACCTGGCTTATACGGATCACCAAGTCATGAGCGCCACTTCTTCTAACCCGAACCCTGGTAGAGCACCTTGAATCTCTCTGTTCCTCTTGTGCGTATGAGCCCCAGGATGGCCTTAAGCAGAAAGTGTAATTAGTTTGTGCTGTAGACCATGGTCCCTTAGGCAGGGGTGCTAGGCAGAGTGATGGTACATGCGGTAATCCCTACTAAGCCATGTGGTGGATGAGGGAGGAGCGGTGTAGTTAGCCAAGCTGCAGCTCTCTGCATGCCCACTGTGACTGTCCCTGCCTGATTAAAACCTGGCATTCAGGCCAGGCACATTCTGACAGGAAACCTGCCAGGATACCATCATGCCTGACCTCTACTAGTACCCGTCATTAAATGAGACCACCTAAGGCAAGGCAATACATGCAAGCAGGGATGCATTAACACACATATATACACAACAACTTTAGTTAAGAAGAAAAATATGCAGGGTGGTATAGTGGCACAGCGAAAGTGGACAGTGTCGAAACCACACAACTCCCAAAGCACAGGTTACTGTCCTCATGTCTCTAGGCTTCCTTTAACTTCCTAAGTTTCCTCCCTTCATCCTGAAAGGTGGACTCTCTTCTAAATTGCTCTTATGTGTTTTGGTAACCTTTCCCATCCAGAGGGCCAGGGTATTCCTTCTTTAGGCCCAGTGATCATGAAGCTCCAGAACTACCTTGATTCTGACAGGGATTAAGCATTGGCTAAAGATAAATAAATATATGAAGACATGTGGGATACCCTGCACACTATCCTGAAACTATTCTCTAGCTGAGGATCTTCCTTTCATGTTAGAACAAGACAGGATAAAGAAATATGAGATTCTGAATAGAAATACAAGATCTTGATACTCTTTGTTCACCTGGGTGTCATGTAAGACTTGACTGATATGTCCTTAGGCTGATAAAATTGGACAATATACTAGGATTTCACAGAATCATCTCAATCATTTATTTGTCTTCAGCAGCTTTATCTTGGACGGTGTCCACCTGAGCATATTAAATGAGGCAAATGAGATGTGGTGTCCAATAAGAATGAAATACCAACACCAATTTTTTTCACTAATTAACTTTTTTCCAGGGGGCACGGTGGCTTAGTGGTTAGCACGTTCGCCTCACACCTCCAGGGTCGGGGTTCGATTCCCGCCTCCGCGTTGTGTGTGTGGAGTTTGCATGTTCTCCCCGTGCCTCGGGAGTTTCCTCCGGGTACTCTGGTTTCCTCCCCCGGTCCAAAGACATGCATGGTAGGTTGATTGGCATCTCTGGAAAATTGTCCGTAGTGTGTGAGTGTGTGAGTGAATGAGAGTGTGTGTGTGCCCTGTGATGGGTTGGCACTCTGTCAAGGGTGTATCCTGCCTCGATGCCCAATGACGCCTGAGATAGGCACAGGCTCCCCGTGACCCGAGAAGTTCGGATAAGCGGTAGAAAATGAATGAATGAATGAATGAACTTTTTTCCAGTAAACAAATAACACATGATGTCTTTCAGTCTAGATACTGAGCAGTCAATTATAATGAAATGCACTTTCACATCTAATTCTATACCCATGTGGTTCTTCTCTAAACAGCTGGCATAAAGTTGGAAGCATACAATTGTTTAGGATGTCTCTGTATCCTATAGCATTTCAATTTTCCTTCACTAGTACTAAAAGGCCCAAACCAGTTCCTGCATGACAATGGCACAAAGCGCAGTCCATGAAGACATGGTGTGCCAAATCTGAAGTGGAACTTGAGTGGTCTGACATCAACAGAACCCTGAAGTCAACCTCACATGACTGAACATCTTTGAGATGAACTGGAATACTGACTGGTTCCTAGGCCTGCTTGCCTGACCTAACAAATGCAGGAGCACAAATTGTGGATGAAGGGTCACAAAATTACCACAGCCACCTTCCAAAATCATATGGAAAGCCTTCCCAGAAGAAATCTACAGTAGATAGTACATATCTGAGTGCTATGTTTATTTGGTAGACACCCTTATCCAGAATGACATATATTCTTAGCAATTTTTTATTTGAGCAACTGAGCAATTGAGGGTTACGGCTTTGCTCATGGGCCCAGCAGTGGCAGCTTAGTGGACCTGAGATTTGAGCAGTATCCCAACACCTTAACTACTGAGCTACCACATCCCCTTATTCAGATGACCAGAAATGTTTGCACAGATTAGGCAAAATAATACTATTTATTTTCACCTTTATTTTCTTGGATTTATAGTTCTAGAATCATATATCATCTAATCATCTAATCATCAGAACCTGAGTTTTGTGGAAATTGCATTGTTCTTAGCTTTGTGGAAACTGCATTGTGACTGTGCAGAATTATTATCAAACAATCCACAAGAATGAAAAGGATGTCAGTGTAATCCTCCAAATGCACAGAAGGCAAATTTCCTTAACATACTTAGTTTGATTATTTGTGAAAAGTTGTGTGATTTATTAAGTATTTTCCTTGTCACTGTAGCAAGCAGCCAATGACGTGTGTAGGAGCAGCTGGAACAGAGAAGTGAGTGGTGTATAAAAGAAAAAATACTTTCTGTATCTCCATATATAAAATATATACAATATAAATTTACATAAAAAATTATATATAAAAATATTTTCCTTTTAATTGGCCATAGAAAGCTGTAGAATTTTTTCAAATGTATAAAACACAAGTTAAATGAGCTATATCTTGAACACTTAATGGCTCTTGGTCCCCATTTAAAATGTAAGCAAACGTGTAGTATTGACCATGTTATCTGCTTTGTACAAAAGGTCAGATTTTCATCATGTCTAATGTCTTCTATTCAAGCACATGTGACAGTCTGATGGATTTAATCTAAAAATAGATCATAAGTTTTGGCACAAACTTGTAAAGTCACATCGAATGCATGCTGCCATTAAAGAAAACATACCAAAACCTGAAACTATGAAATTCATTCTAGTTTTCACTTAATTTGCTGTCAGTACAATTTGTAAGGAGATGCAAAACAGAAGTCTCAGAGTTTGGGCCGCACTGTATATTACGTTTATTTCTGAATTATTACAGGCTTGGCTTATAATTATTTTATATATTCAGCAGTCTTTTAAGATTATTACTTGTCACAGTTTATGGGACGATCCCGATAAACATCTTGGCCAAATCCTACATCAGATTGCAAAATAATTTGTGTATTCCTTGCCAGATTATACAATGAATTGCTCTTAGACCTGCAGTAAAACAAAGTGTTGCTTACACCATTAGTTATCACAGTGCCATACTTACAGTAGTGGTAGAGGTGTTAATGTTTGAAATTTTCACGAGATGCAAACTTCTAAAAATATAATGTTGTCCTAGAACACGAATCATTTAGAGACAAGGTTAGGATAAAAATGTGATTCTTTTAAAATGTTTGCACAACAACAAAATAAAATTAAAATCACAGAACTATTACTTTTTGATAGGAAAAAGAGTAACTGAGGAAAGGTGACATGCTGAGCTGCTAGTAATGATCAATAATGCATCGTTCTTCTGTGCATTTGATATACAACAGTTTTTTCTCCATATGCTGGGTGTGTACAGTACAACCCCAGTATTCACACACAGCAGCTAGTTCCACTACTTTAGAGAAAGAGAGGTTACTGTAAAAATTATTTAGTACAGAGAGAAGCAGGTGCAAAATTTTTGGATAGTCACAACAAGACGAGAGATGGGAACCATTGGCGTAAGGGACGTGAAAAAAAAAATAGTTCTGGACTTGTCTTGCTCAGGACCAATTTTCCTATGAGACAGAAAGAACAGATTTGATCTTTATTCCTCATGACAGCAGCTAGCCCAACAAGTCTCATGGTCGCCCAGGGGCACGTGTGCTTGGTATCGGCAGTCCCATCTGTGCCTGATTTCCTTAGAGAGACGTAAGAGCTGTGAAGCATCTCACAGCTTTTCTCTCACAGCATCACTAACCCTCCTACAAACAAGACCAAAAAAATCCTTACTCAATAAGGATGGTATAAGAAAATATTTGGAATAAGTTCCAAGAAAACTGGATCCAGTTCAAAACTCCCAGCCAAATACATGAGTTTACATTTCATACTGTAACTTCATTGGGCAGCACAATACATAAACTGTTTAGAATATTGCTTTCTCTCATTCCATTAATTTAAAGCTGGTGAGAGATCCACTGTTTACATGAGATGAAGAGCTACAAAAAAACACCTACAGTACAAAGAATTAAAAAGCACTTTTTTTTACTCTGGCTCCATCGCCATAGAGCTTATAGAGGACTAATCAGCCAATGTGGTAAACAGAAAAGGACATGAGAGGCTGAGAGAGGATGAGAGGCCGGCAGATCAAAGCACGAAGCAAGGGCCTCTGGTTAGGTGAACAGGCTTGGAGAAAATGCCCCAGGGATTGTGCATGCTGTACAACGCTTCAGCAACTCCATCAGCAGTGCCAGCGCAGGTCACTTTGAAAGCCTTTTGTGATGCTTACGGGAGTGATTACAGCTTTCAACAACATTATTCTTAAACTGACAATCTGCCAGAGGGAATAGAGGAGCTGTAGAAATGGGCAACATTAAAAATTCAAATCATTTTGTTCAAATATTTATAATGACGGAATTTTCGCGATGTAATTACGGAGTCTGACAGAATGATTTTTTTATTTTTTTACCAATTTGATGACTTGCTTACAAAAACCAAACACTAAGGGTACATTAACATCAAAAATCAATACTATGTCAAATTATACAAAACATCAGACTTTCATATAAAATCAAGAAACTCATATGTTTTCACTTTTTTTTCACACACTGTCTGCAAATATGTGATGACGCCTTGAATTTTTTTTAAACCTTCACTGTAATGTTCAATTGTTACTGACACCAGAAGCACCTTAAAGCTTTGTAAGAGATAATTCATACCAGACCATGACAGTGCAATCTGTAAAAGAATGGCCTGTTCAATCACCCAACCTGAACCCAATTCTGCTCTGGGATAAATCTGACAAAAGGATTGAGAAAAGTGTCCAACTAGATCAACAAATTTCTGGAACAAACCTGAAAACATGGCATAGACATTTGTATGTCTGAAGAATGTCAAAGAGATGCTAAGAAAAGTTTTTTTGCTATACACTTTTATTTTCCTTTAGTGACTTTCATATCAAATTGTTTTCTATGTACTTGATTAAGTACCACAAAAACACTAGACAGCAATAAATGTTGGTCCCCAAACACAACTAGCTTACCAATATCTGAAGAACTCCTCAAATCTAACTAGCAAACATTAAATGCTAACATAGCTAACATTAGCTAACAGCTTAACAAACAATACATTAGAAGCCCTACAACAGTATTAACTAGCTCTAAGCATATAATACCATGTAAATTAGCAAATCTTAGGAAAATCCCCAAATATAGCTAGCAGAGAACAGAAGCTATAAAACACTAGCTAATAGGATCCAAAATGCATATTTAAAAAAACAATACAGCTAGCCAGGTTTAAATTTTGACTCCAAACAAACCTTGCTAGCTAATTAAACCTCAAATCCCCCAGACTAGCAAGCAAACATTGAAGTCCAGTACATTCCACAAAGCAAGTTCCACAGGGACCTGTACTGCAGATACTCCATATTTTCTGACATAAAAATATATGCAGTTGTTGATATAGTGATGTTTTCTGTAAGGAAATGTTTATTTAGCATTGTTAGACATCGTCAGTGCCAGTCAGAGCTACAGCTGTATCTTTTCTGACAGAGGAAAGCCTTCAGGACAGAGAATTCTGCAGTGTCTATATATTTTTTTGTATTATTTTCTCCATAAGAGGGAAATAAAGAGAGACTGTTTACAGCTGTTGTAACATAAGCGATAACTTGTTTTTTCCAGATGTTCCACAACATTAAAGGTAACTATTGCCAAATAAAAACATATAATGGGACTCTGTCTCATAAGCAACATTCACACAGTAAGTACAACATTTTGTGTGACATTTAAAATGAGATATATTTGCTTCTGCTTAGGATAGAGTCATACTTTAGACAGCATGGATGCTTCGAAAGCTCAGCTTTCACTCTTTTGCATCATTGTCTCATACTGTTTCTGTCTTCCAGTGTCTAATAGAATTCTGTCTGCTGGAGTTGTTTGTAAGAATGGGATGTGACTGATTTGGATGCACAGGCACATCCAATGATTCCATAGGGTTAACATAAAAAAATGCATAAATAAAAATAAAAATAAATACTGTAAATACATGAAGTGAGAAGAACAAACAAAAACTACAATGCTTTTATTGGGAAAAATCATTAAAAAAAAATCATTGCTGTTTCACTCAGACTCATACATTACTACAATTACAATTAATATGTATCATTTCTATACCGCCTTCATAAGAACTTATAATATTACTGAATTTAATTTTTAGCTCTTTCTTCATGCCATTGCTCTGCTATAAACTTTATGACCTGAGGTGTCAATCTAATTAATGGAATTAATGGAAATAGTTATAACAGACATCTAGGGATAAAAAAAGAACATTTTTTTTTTACAAAGGTCACGATTCTTGTCATATGATTAACAGATTACCGAGAGAACTCTTTTATTAAAAGTTAGTTGGATGTCTCTGAACTTTTGATAGATAAGTGTACAGTAAGTACTTACTTTGAATGTAATATTATAATTGACATAAAATCAATTAAACAATAATCAGACTATTGATTAGAAAGGCCTATAGATTTCCTAGCACCAACAATAGCGGGAAAAAACGAAGCAAGATGATGTGAGCCTAATCACACACTCTAAAAATCATTTTCTTACCATTATTACATTATAATAATGGCATATACATTACACGAAGAGTAAAAAATTTAATTTCTCCTTTCAAACCAGATTATAAAATGGCTTTTGCCTGAGTATCGCTTTCACTGTAACCTATCACCTCCCATAATTTGACTGAATACTGAGGTTGAATGAATTCTTCCTGACTTTTCTGGTTTCTCTGTAATGTAGTGTTACCGGATAATGTGAGCTAAAATATCGGATGGAATGAAATCTTTTTTGTGATTTGTCTATTATGTGAATTTTCAAAACCCACCTTACCTTTCTTTCTCAATACTGATTTTTACATTGTACAAAACGTTATAATAAGTAAAATTCAATGCCACAGGGATTCATCTGCTGGTAGCAATGATAATTCCATATAAATCCTACAAACAAACTATTACAAACTATTACATATTAAAAATTTATAAACATAATGACAGAGTTATCCACAGGATTAAAGCTGGGCAGGGTTTATTTGTCCAAGGCATAGTAATAAAGCTGGATTGAAGCAAACACAAAGCAAAGAGACAAAGACATATATGAATTCATGATTGCTTCGAGTTTAAAAAAGAGAGATGCAGATTGTAGGACATGATGAAATCATTCTACGGTCTTAATTATATGGGTCAACCGCAAATTTATATAACAATATAGTAGCTAGCAGTTTAGCACCATGTAAATCTAACACCAGTCAAAACAGTGTTGATTTGTTTAGCAATTCAAACAAACCTCAAGCATTACAATGTTTTTTGAGGCACGTGTGTAAAGATTTAGATATGCGATAAACAAGTTTAGAGTCTTACATGGTTTTTGTTGTAAGAATTTGAATATGTCTTTAAATATGCATCAATGAATATTCTGTATCCTTATGTCATATTTATACCATGGCTACTACTTACACACAGTTATGATATGATTCGTCATTGTTTCACTGTAAGAAATGAGAACCGTGGAGGAAAGAATTCTCTCAAATCTTTATAAAAGCATGCAAAGTCAATGACCTAGACCCTGAGTTCAGGGTTTTTTGAGATGAGAGATGTATTTTACTGACTCTACTTGAGATTTGTATTCATCTGATAAAAGGAATGAGGTTCTTTCTCTCTCTCTCTCTCTTAGTCTCTCTGGCTTAGACAATGGACGCAGTGTGTTTTCTACTGTCTCTTATGCAGTAGGGGGTTTGGATATTGTGGCATAAAATAGAGGGTCTGGCACTTCACTTATATTGGAACTTTTGGGGTCATGGACCATGTCAGTAAAAATGTATGTGTTTAGCTGAAATATTCCATGCAGAGGTCTTAATCTAGAGGCAGATGGATTTATTTATTTATTTATTTTTTAAACCCAATGCCATATCAGCCTTTTAGCTCCTGGAAGAATGACAGTACTGCAACTGTTATTGTTGTATAGTGGTACAGACATGATGATGATGAAGAATACAGTGATGATGCAACACAATGTGAAACTAAAAACACTAAAAACCATTTAAACAGTTAGCCTAAGTATTAAAGATAATGTCTGCATTCAAAATCAAGAAATATTTCCTTTTATATCTGTTTAAGTTTATTGTGAGTGGTCAGAATTCTGAGTGATCAGAAGGTGTTAAAGTAGTTCGAGCAGCAAAAGCCAAATCACACAATCATATTAACACATTCCTTCTAATACAGTTTTGTTTCTATAGTAACAGCTTCCACTGGAACTTTCATAGTGGGCATGTCATAGTCTCCAAAAACAGCTGGATGTAAAGCTTTAGCTTACAGGCAAGTTTTCAGGATGAAGAGTTTTGTACGTTGTCTGTAACATGGCTGCACTGTGTCCTATTTTCAAGATCCATGAATCATGGCTGTTCCACAACATCCCAAAATAACTTTAGAACATTAATGTTCAATTAATGGCAAAATGTATTGCTATCAAATGGCTGTGGTATAATTGGAAAATTGTTAACTTTAGGGCAGTGATACAAACTCCACTTCATGTTGCATTACATCACACCACTGCACCATTGAGATCTTCCTACAGTATAATAGCATACCAGGTCATGTTTTTTTCCTTACATAAAGAATGTTTTCTATAGGTCTAGTACTTAATGATGATAATGAGAAGAAGAAGAAGAAACATTCAAAAGAGACAGCATACGGTACGTGACGCTGTCATGGCTCTTTTTCCTGGCTTCATATCCATGGTGCTGCTTATTGCTATAAACAACCTGTAATAGTATGTGGTTGCTGTGAGGCAAAAGGTAAACTCATCGCAATTAAGCAAGTTAGTTTGCTTTTTGAGACTGCTGCACTTTTCACCTCTCCAAATGCCGGAGCGAGACGCTGATAACTTCTCTGGTGCAATTTAACTGCAGTTAAGGGTACTTGCACTTACTGTTCTGTAATTGCAAGACTTCTCGCTCTAGCTCTAAATGCCCTTCGGTATTGGAAAAGCAACAGGAATAGCAAGAGAACTCAAGCACAGGTCTAATCACAGAAAATAGAAAATCTCTCGCACACATACACATACCATCAAAAAAAGGTCAAGGTCAAGACAACACCTGCATATGACTTTTATTTCACTAGTGTTTTTTATGGTGTTACTGTTCGAAGATTAATATGAACGCAGGGAACAAACTGGCAACTTGCTGCCTCACTAAAATCTGGGTATAACAGCATACTGCAGAGCTGCCTCTAGGAAAGCCGATTTCTTTAAACCTATTTGTGTGAGGTTGTCCTGTGCGGCTTCAAACAACCCGGATGCATTTAAAGCCCATTGACACTTCGCCTGGCACCTCTTATCGTTTGGCTCATACATGCGGATACTGTAGCAGTGTGTTGAGTAAGAGGGAGGAAAAAAACTAAAACGCATCTCCAGTGTAATCTATCTCGCAGTGCTCAGGTGCTGTAGTCTTCTGAAGCGGAGGAGATTTGTCCATTATCAGGCAGATAGAGCCTTGCTCCGGACTAACTCCTCTTTAAGGGTGACTTGCAGGGTCTAGGAATCTCTTATCCTCTGTTGCCTGGCAACAAACCATAAAGTACAGCAGGATCCTGAGCATCTGTGGCAAGGCTGGCTAAACAGCATCTCTGATGGAGAGATGGGAAGACAAGACCAGGAAGACTTTGTTTTGATTCATGATTTGCCAAAAGAGCAAGATCTCAACTCCACTATCTATCTATCTATCTATCTATCTATCTATCTATCTATCTATCTATCTATCTATCTATCTATCTATCTATCTATCTATCTATCTATCTATTCTTTTTTTCTGCTCTGCTGGGAAAAGTGTGCAGCCTGAGAAACAAGCAACGGTGTCCGCAACTTTACACTCGGCAAAGTGAAAAGGTTTCTTCACGAGAACGACACATTTCTTTGAGATTCTCCACACTGCAGGTCAGGATCACACCTTCTTGACAACATCTCTCACTTTCTTAAGGTGTCCTGGTGATAGGCCTGGAAATCAATCTAAATAAAATTGATTCCCTTGGAACACTGCAATGAAACATGTGCTTCTTTGAGAGAAATGATGCATCGCATCCAAGTCTCTAAACAAGCCTGCGCAGAATTCTTTAAAGAACGTGAAAGAAAAGAAAGAAAAGAGATATGCTGAGCCCTTTGTGCCCTGACACTGCTTACCCAGTCCATTCTGAGCAGCAGAGATAGCACAAAGCATCTTCAATGTCTGTTTAATGCGCTCTCAAGTCTATTCCCAAACCAATGGCCATGAACTGAAGTCTACACTAAAAAAAGAAAGCGTATCCAACACACAGTCAGAAAACACATAGACACACACACACCAAACCACACTCACATTCCCAAAAGGAGTTTTCAATTGCTTGCTCAGAAATAGAGGAAAATAATTAATAGGCTATCACTGCAACAGAGTGTGAAAAACAAGACTAATGCCACTCAGTGATCTCCACCCCTGAGAAACGTGACAATCTCAGCTCAGACAGATCGCCTGTATCGTTCAGGCACAGCTGTGAAAGGAAGTCCCTGAGCAATTCGGGGCCATCTTAATCCTTCTCCCTGACACTGTGTGTGTCTGTGTGTGTGCACTTGTATGTGCTGAGATGACGAGCACACTTCTATTCCCAGCGAAAATCACACCAAACGTAATTACGACTGGATGAGTACAGCGCGTTTGTTATAAGTTCACATGGAAGCGAGCTTAAAATTAGAAAGGAAAGAGCGAAACCTAATTCAAAGAGCCACTTTGTTAGTGTTGCACTTCCTTAATTATGATTTTGCCATCCTGTTGCCTGATGCTTGCTCCTTACAACAATTATCAGCAGCCTTCAAACAGTAAAAGAGTTCAAAAATACCTTCCAGTTGGTGGTTTTAAATGCAGCAGGCAGCTGGTGGTGTCACACACTAATTTTCATATAAAACAGTCACTGTGTACTTTAGTTCACTCTACTCTCCTGCATGCACAGAGTTGCTGAAATGGTGTTAGCCAAATGTGTCTCAATCTGCTCTCGGTGCGTAAATGTGACACCAGGACACCTCCCATGACTGAATGCCTTTCAACAGATGCGCCTGTGAAATCCATGTACGAGCAACGACCGTGTATTCGGCCTAACAAACCGCAGTTGAGCACCCGAGCCATGTCAAGCTGTCATAAATACAAACAGGGGATTGATTCCATGCCTGCATTCCATTATGACTCAGCCATGTGTCACCATCGCTCTCATCCCTCTCTTGTTTTCTTGCTCAACAAAAACTCACCATACTAATTCATTCACCGAATCCTCCCAGAGGCGTATCTGTGAACCACCTGACACAAAGCTACAGTGCAGCTGATTCTCTGTATCAGTTGTGATATATATATATATATATATATATATATATAATCATAGTGGGGTGCAGAACTACGTTACCCATCAGCCCCTTAGCACATCACATGCCTTACTAATCGCTCTCACATTGCTTCTTGTGATGCATTGATCGGACCATTATATAAGTATATAAGTTCTGATCCCAAGCTCCCAAACAATATATAGTTTCACAAGCTGGGGCATTGATAAGGCCCCTGGTTCATTACATTTTGGGACACTGATGACTCAATTTGTGCTGAAATTCTAATTTCCACATCAGTCCTTATAAAAACCCAATCATATAAGATATTTAAGTTTTAAGCCTCATATAAATTCATTAGCATAATCACACACAGTATTGCCATGGTACTTTAAGCACGATCGTATGCTACTGTACCTCCAGTGGATTTTGTTTTTAAATCCTCAATGAGCTTTGACAACGATAGCAATCTACATTTATTTGTAGATGACTTTAGCTTTAGAAAATATGGCATCAATTCCATTAAAGGAACATATAGAGCATTGATGCTCACTGGTTTTTGCAGTGCATTATGGGATTTTAAGGGAGCAATAGCTTTATACCAGGGGAAGAATTTTGAGACTGAGCAAAAGTAATAGCCCTTAAAATATCTGACTCCTTTATCAGTGCCTTAAATAGAGATCTAGTGAGCCGACTGAGACACACCCCTAGTTCTTCAGTGTCTAAGGTCAAAAGCTTTTGTTGTATTTGTCATTTGATGTTGTTGTGTGTGCTAATATTTTTGGATATAGTCTGTATAGTTCTTGCCTCATATCCCCAGTTAATAGGAATGGTCCTTATTTGCATTGTTTTGTTAGTTGCCTTTATCGTCTCTACTAAATGACTTGTACTTGCATCAGCCTCTCTTACCGCTCCTGACATTATACTGATATTCATCATTATAATTCCTCTATATTTAACCAGTTCTCCAGACATCAGAAAAAGATCTCATAGTTTGTTTCATCACATTTTTAATTGGCCATCAGCTGCTACACAGCATTAGAGGGCATCCGTTATGTATGGATGGTAAGAGTGTCCTTAGGCGCAGCGCCAAGCAGACTCACTTTATTCAGAAAAAACTCCGTTATATTGCTTTTATAAAATTATAATACCCTGATATGTTATATTCATTGTTTAAGACTAAATATTGTATTATTAATAATATTCACAATAAATAATTAATCCACCATGTAATGTAGTATGCTAACAGTAAGCCTTGGTTGCTAGGCAACACAACAGGCAAAGAACAGGGCATGAACAAAATGTTTAATTGGTTTTAAACCTGCTGTTTGACATTATCGTGTTCAGGTGTGTGAACAGGTGTGTATATACAGTATATTGATGATTTTATGACGATCGACTGCTGGAAAAGAAAAAGAACTGGTCTTATGGGATAAACCATTACTAGCGTGTAATTTTAATCATTAATTGAAAAATTATGATTTTTCTAAATGGAGCTGTCATAAATGTACTTTATCTTCTACACCTATTAGAGTAATTAGTACAGTAAAAAGCTTTAGAGTACATTTACGACATTTGGCAGACCAAATCCTGAGTGACACATTTGTATCTCATTTTATACAACTCAGCATTAAGAGCCTTCCTCTGGGGATCAGCTTGGTCCTGGATCTCACAAACATCTCTCTTGTAGGCCAGTGACTTAACCACTGAGCTACCACATCCCCAGACAAGAGACTGCATCTTTAATACCAAAATAAGTTCTATCTGGCATCCTCCCAAGATGCCTGAGCATATCATACTATTTAGTCAATTGTACAGATTGCAGAGTGATTTTTATCTTGATTAGCATGTTTCATATATTAAACCCTCTGAAATTTATTCCTGGCTCACGACCAGCACCAGGGAATCACTGCTGCCCTTTAGACAAAGAATTAACACCATGTTTTCTATCCCATGACTTTGTTTTCTTTTATGTAGGAGATTTGTAGTCCACTTGTTGGTCTCTGAGCCACTCGCTCCATGATTTGCGAGGCTGCACTGTGGAATCATTGCTTCCGCCAGGCTGACCCATGCGCCATCAATCTACAGCGCTGAGCGTGAAGAGTGAGAGCTTTGGCATATGTCCATGTCATTAAAAGGCTTAGAGTGTCGTGCTCTGATGTGGGGTGAAGGGTGAAAATAGGTGTTGATCTGCAGTATGTGTCCGGCAGTTTAACGTCGCATAGCTGACCGTCACTTCCCCCGTGACGTGTGGAAGCCCAGCCAAGACGTCTCCTCAACGTCTCCCAAATCCAAACAGTGTAGAGGATGAATGGGGTATTTGTTCGTAGCGTGCTCTCTAAGATAAACGCACATAGATCTGTGAGGTCTTATAAGTATAAATGAAACCATCTAGAGCTACAATCATTGTATATATCATTAACTGTAACAGTGGGACGTCTAGGTATGTCGGAGTCTTCCCCGCAGTCTCCGTGTCCACTAATTTGCTTAACTGATTTATTATACGAGACAGTTTATTTTAAAAATCCCCATGAGATTAAATGCACGTTCTACTCTAAAAGAGCAAAACTTAAAAAAAAAAACAAATCCTCATCGCCGAGCCAGTGATGATCTCCTGCAGCTCATTTGCTTTGCCTTTCATTAAGTGAAGGACTGTTGCAATGCAATTTTCAAAGAACTTCACGCAGTGAACAGATTCAATCAGATAAACACATTACTGCGGGGCTGTAGAATCGTGGCATAAATGAAAAAGACCCAGGTTTATCATGGAAATGAGAAGGTATTTAGAGAACCGATGTCAAAACCTCTCGCTCCTGTCTATTGTTGCAGACGCTTCCTTTGCAGAGCTTTATTATAATTATACAGCTTTCAGTCACAAGGAAACGGGCATGCAAATAATGACGGTACTTATCTCAAAAACATTATATATAGGTATGAGGGGTGGAACTGAATAGGGATATATTATTCAGAAACTGAACTGATAATGTGTTCTAAACAGGAGCAGATGCAGATGCAGACGGGAGGCAAACCAGGAGGGAATATGGATGAAACCAAAGGCATGCATCTGATGCGTGTGAATGGTCAAATATCAGACAAAAACAGGCCATGTGAATATACTGTGTTCATTCATTCATTACTAACTCCATGGTCTAGGTGAAGATAATTTATCTCTTTGCACCAGTTTTAGTTGTGTTCATATTCAGCATTGAATGTTTTTATTTAATGACTGAAATGAAAATATGGGGCAGTGGTGGCATAAATGGTTAAGGCTCTGGGTTGTTGATCAGGGTTCAAGCCCCAGCACTGCCAAGCTACCACTGTTGAACCCTTGAGCAAGGCCCTTAACCCTCTTCTACTCCAGGGGCGCTGTATCATAGCTGCCCTGCGCTCTGTCCACAACAAAGAAAAGAAATGTACTGTGCTGTAATGTACAGTATATGTGGCGATAATAAAGGCTTCCATGCCCCCAATTCATTCACTTATTAAGATAGTCAGGGCTTTAAGAATAATAATGTCAAGTTTATGTTTAATTTGTTAAAAAATTTCACTATCTGATACAAACTGTGTGAGGAGAATTAAAGAATATTAAAGCTAATTAAATCAAATTATGAACCTATGTTATGTAGCTGAGGTCAAGGAACTGTCAATAAATAAATAAATAAATAAATAAATAAATAAATAAATAAATAAATAAATTCAAATCTAGGCAATGCCCAATTTAGATTTAATCCAGATAACTGCTACAGATATTTGGAGCACTAAACAGGTGTAAATGCAAACAGCAACACTGGGTTACACCCCTATAATGTAGTTCTGAAGGTAAGGGATTTGTAAATGGTAAAATAATGACCAAAGGACCAAAGCGTGAAGCCTAGAAAAAAGGCTGCAGTAAGTAGAACTGAACAGGGATTTCATCCTCTTCTTTTTTTGTGTCAGCTTTTCACAGAAAAGGTGCTTAATTGCTATCTCCCAAAAACACATTGAGAGTTGTATTCTTGGTCCATCAAGCACTTGCCAAGGGTCTTTTTTGTAATGCACAAAAATGGCTCCAATTTCATGACTGTCAAATTACAGCACTGACAGCATTACAGCACCACAGCTTTCCAGTTTCACTACCACAACTGAGCTGGTGGAAAGGAATGGTGAGCATTTCAGGGACTGAAATGTATGCCAGACAGAGCTTTTTGGACACAAATTCTGATTGAGATGTTTTTGGAGGAAAAAAATCAGCTTTTCAAGAAGCATTCTAGGCTTGATATTTCTGGAGGTGTTTTTGACAGCATAGTGAAGTTCTAATTTGAATTAGTCTAAAGCAAAAAAATTCTTATCTGGTTCTGTTTTTACAATGGGCAAGCTTTTTCCAGAAATTTTTCTTTATTTTAGCATCCCGGCACGTCATTAACTCCATTCTGTTTCACTTTGACTTACAAATATGGCCACTACAGACTCCGACTTCCAGCAAACACTAGCACAGTCTCTGATTCCCAGCAGCCACCATCATGGACTCCGACTCCCAGTGACCACCATCAAAGACTCCGATACAGAAGCAGCCACCATCATGGACTCCGACTCCCAACGACCACTATCACAAACTCTGACTCACTGTGACCACCATCATGGACTCCGATTCCCAGTGACCATCATCAGAGACTTCGACTCCCAGCAACCACCTGAACTCCCATGCTCACGTTCATTATCATTCTAAATGTTACCACCTGCATCTCATTATGTATGTATCTTTAGCACTCTATTTTTGTGTGTTTGTTTTTTATGAGCCTGCCAAATGCTATTTGATAACATATTTTGAATGCTCCCTGTTGCCTTGCCTATGTGGATCCAGTGCTAACCCTTTTGACCTGAGCCTGTGTGACCCTGCTCTTTGTCTGGCTTTATTATATTGTTTAATACTTTTTTTAGGGTGTTTTCACATATAGTTTGTTTTAAAAGAACCAAACCCAGTTCACTTAAAGTGAACCAGAAAAGGAACTAGCCAAATGTGACCTCAGTCCGTTTGGTGTTCACAATATAGTGGACTCAAAAGAGAAAACAGTTCTCTTTTTGGTCCTCTTTAGTATTGAAGTGATCTCAGACCCTTTTGTGTTCACACCTCTTCATAAGAAGTCAGAACCCAGAATTCTGTGCAGCAATGGGTTTTGGGTATTTAGTCTGTTTTATTTATATATATATATATATATATATATATATATATATATATATATATATATATATATATATATATATAATTTGTTGAGAATAGTGGATATAGGAATGCCATCCTCTTTCCAAATATCAATAAGTGCACAGCTTTCTTCATAAGACCACACGACTCCGCGACCTGCCATGGCGAAAAGTTTTGTGTTTTCAGCAGTCACAGTGCAGGTATGGCAAGCCTCCAGTGACATTTGGCGAAACGAAACGCAAAGTGGACCGGGACCTCATTGCTTTCACATGTCACACACAAATCGAACCACAAACGAACCCACAAATGAACCGTACTCAGACCACCTCCTCAGGGTACTCAGGGTCCTTTTAAGGGGTCTCAGATCACATGGTTTGTTCACCATGACTGAACAAACTTTATTTTGTTTGGAGCGCTCAAACGAACTAGGTGTGAAAACACCCTTAATCAGTTTTCTAATAATATTTTTTTATACAAGTTCTGTATAAATAAACCTCCTGCATCCAACTATAGGAGTCTGTGGCAGCCATAAGTGTAAGCCAAGCCTTGGTGATACAGAGTTGCTTTTTGCTAAAATCATGATGCAGAAACAATGGCCATAATTCAAATGAAACAATGCTAATCAAAAGAAAAAAATAATTTTTTTTTTACCTTAATTTCATGTTAAAGAATGCTTCTGCTTCTCCAAATCAATTTTCTAAATAATTCCATGCTCACTGATGATACAGTATAAGTAGAACACAATTTTCTATAATTCTATATAATATTCTTTAGTGCAGACAGAAGAAATGACATATGATGACTTAGTAACTACTGTACAACATCTAAACATACACTACATCAAAACCAACAAGTAAAAATTAAAGGGTGCTAATAAAAGTAATTTTTTTCAAAATATAAAATATATATTATGCTAAATATATTTCTGTGTGCTGCAGTCCTGTAGTCTGGTAAGTATATGAAAGTATGGCCTGCTGGGCTCCTGTTTAAAGATACTGTAGAGCTGTGAGTCATTAACACTGCATTCATCCCACCTTGTTGTAATAAAGGTCACTCTAACCCATATTTTTCTTTCTGTTATTTCAGCTCTCCATCTGCTCACAGAGCATGAGCCTAAATCTGTTGAAATCAGTGAACTACATAACAGACTTCTTCACTCAACATGATATAAAACTCAAATACGTCTCTGTAAGGGAACTCGACTGACAGTTAATTTAGTCTAAGGCTAATCTATGAACATAAAACTTGTTGGAGTGTCTGATTCCATCATAGATGTGTCTGGTTTTAGCTGCCCTGTGAGTGACAATGAACTGGCTTGAACTAGAATAGATGAGCTTTTCTGGTCATGCATTACCACAGATACGCAAGTCACTTGGAAAGACGAGGAGAAATCCCTGCTTGTTCGGAGCTGTCACTGATCTCCGAAAAGAGATTTTGTCAATCTTTCATCATATTTTTTAGGGGGAAAAAACTGTCTATAGGTGCAGAATACTGTATTTTGATATGTTGAAAATGTTTACAGACAATAAACAACGAATACATTTTTCAGGACTATAAAAAATAACTTTTTATAGGGTCTTATACTGTATACATATGGTGATTATCTAACCAGCTTTTCTGAGCTTGTCATTATTATAAAATGATACTGGGACTTAATTTGAAAAAAAAAAAAATAAAAACTTTACCAGAATAATAGTTTTAATTAGTCTGAGGTGATGAAAACAGGTTTAGGCCAATTTAATAACTGCCCTTCAGTCATATTAATTTATGCACACAATCAAGGTTCTCAAAGTGAAGTGACTTTCAGGCTGCTGTTAATCACACGGCAGGTACAAAATTAATCTATTTGTCAGTCATTTTCCTGCATTTTGCACTTTCATTGTTTTGTATTAATTGTCAAGATCTGAATCACGTGTAAACATGTTAGTAAATCAACATGCACAGGTTTGTGGGTGTTATCAAGCTTTCAGCTGTTTTACCGGTAAACCTTGATTAAGTCTGGGTCTGCTACAGCCAGTTGCTTTTGCCCCACAATCCAAAGTGTCTACTGAAGATAAAATTTCAAATAAGTATAACTCGATACAGACATATTGTACTTATAAACAATATTGATATTTTTGTGCTTTATTTTGTGTTTCCATGATTCCATTATTTCATTTTGGTTTATGTCATGACTTATGTCAGCCCTTTACTGTCACTAGTCATGATTAGGTTCACCATTTTTTGTCCATGTTCTGATATGTGAGTATTTATATACTCATTTGACTAGTGCATGCTATGGAGTCCTCGTCCAGTTTGTTTGACATATTTGACAATACCAAACCAAATTAATTGCTTTGATGACCTGGTCTTTACCATAGTTCTTGTTTTTCTGCGTTTTTTTTTTTTTTTTTTGCCTTACCTGTTAATACTGCCTCAAGTTTGAAAATAATGTTGCCTCAATTGTTGGACTGGTTGCTTTGATTGATTGATTGATTGATTGATTGATATGTTAAAGTCTGTTCACCTGCACTTGCAGCTGCCACTGACATGAGTTGATTCGGTGTAGTATCTGGGACTGCAGATGTCCAACATAAATAATTTAGAAATTAGCATTTTCTAGAATGCTGCTTTCTGTCCACCATTATTAAAAAACAAGACCTCTAAACCTTTGGTTTAAATGAAGCCGGAAACAAGAAGTCCATTCAGTGATAAATTTTGTATAAAACGCTGACAGCAAAGTACACTAATTACACATGAATAATTAGCCTGGAACAATTTTAAAATTTGGTCTGATTACTCTCATGAATTTCGAATCTCTCCAAATAACCCAGGGTCCTAATGGGTAACATGAAATAATAATCAGATAGCCAAAACGACAGGATTTTCAAATTATGCCCAAATTAATTCGACATGCTAATCACCGTGAACAACATGCCTATTTTTGCGATCTAATTTGAATGTGTGCAGTGACAATCAGTAGAGATAATTGCACTGACTGCACTCTCGGTTATTACTTTAATCTGGATTGATTTCCCATTGCCCCAGTCATATCAACAACGATATAAAACGGCAACCATTTAAGTTTGTCTGTGGTTTTTTTTTTTTTGTCTACTAATATATTAGTCATAAGACAGGTGAGACACCTTGTTTTGGCCTTTTTTTTTATAAACCTGCCAAACCTTTAACAGGCTGTGATGATGTATGATATGCAAACTGCACTCGGCTATTTTAACAAGCAAAGTGAGATGCTAGTTCAGTATCAGAGGGAACGTGTACTTTTGTGTTATTGATATAGCTCATGAATGTGTATCTACACCTGCTCTGATACTGGCCCACTCATGCTCATCCATCTGTGGTCAGAGATTAAAGCACTACAAGAAGATGGGCTAAAAATTGTGTTTAGGAGCCACCTTATGCTTCTCTAGGTATTGCCTCCGAGAATGATTACATCAGCACATTACTGCTATCTGTACCTCAGCAAGTTAGACCGGATTTATAAAAATGGATTTTTGTGTACAACACGTATAGAATACTAAACATGGATAACAAAATTTTGCATGCCCAGGACAGATCTTTTCATAATAAGCTGATGGACAAGCTTCTGATGCTGGTACAGTAGTTTCTAATGCCAAAGAAAAAGAAGGTACTGAAAGTTTCAGACTGCACATCAGGGCAAAATGTGGTACACGTAATACGTAGTGTGAGTTAACACTTCTTGGTGTGGGTGTGACTTTATAGATTTTGTGACATACACCCAAGTAAAAGAGCTGGCTTTAATAGACCAGCTGGCAGAGAAACAGCTCTTCGCCAGGTACTTCATGCCGTCTGTCAACACTGTCATCATGCTAGTGGCTGTACTGACACAATGCAGTCTTACAAGAAAGAGAATCAATTTCAGGAAAGTTTTGGCAGGAAGTTTGCTGACCAAACTGCTAGAGCTCATTATATAATCACTGGGCTCTCAGTGAACTACAAGAGCATGAGATGGAAGACAAGGAGTTTTCAGCAGTTATTCGAGTTGTGTATGTCAGGTTCTATCTTTCCCAAAGGAAAGGAAGCTCGCTACGATGACTTGGACACTTTTATGGAACTAAAAATGCCTGTCAAAGACATTTGTGGGGTTGTTTTTTTTTTAATAAGAGACACAGCCCCTTCATATTCCTTAGCTAACTTTAGAAGCAAATGAAATTAAAAGGGATCTCATTTTCCCGCTCATTGAACAAACACTTAATAAGAAACAGAATGGTTTAAAGAACAGTAAAGTCAAGCACATAAAGCACCCTCTCTCTCTCTCTCTCTCTCTGTCTCTCTCTCTCTCTCTCATTTTTCTGTCCCTCCAGGCCACAAACTGTCTACAAGAAGCAAGTCCAAATGTCATTCCTTGCAGGTATATATATAAAGGCAGAGATAGAAAGTAAGCTAGCACACTCAGGTATCAATTTGCATGTAGAGATGACTGCATAGAGCAGATGTCAATACGTGCCCTGACTCTGTTTCTAACCCCGCCTCCTGAACTGCTCTACATTTCTAATTCCTGCATCTACACATGCAGTGGCAAGACACCAATTATTATTATCCCCATTCTACTACAACTCTTGGTGTAAATTGTCCTAATGATGGTATGTTGACGGCAGGGAGAGGCCACTAATAAGAGCGAATCTGAGGATACAATAGGAGCGGGGTATGCTTGTTAGCAAGGTGCAGGGAGCTCTCTGCTTGTTAAATAATGGATGACATAAGACAGCCTCTGGCTGTGAGGACAGCAAGCAGGAGGAGAAGCATGAGCGCCTGATAAAGAGCGGCAGCACACAGAGGCCTGTTTACCTAGAATCTTGTCCTTGAAATACAAGGACGACAGAGCCAGACGGGACCTAGCTCTGCCTCTGTAAAGGGAAAGACTAGGCTCTACTTTGCATTCCAAGTCACTTTTCCCATTTCACAAAATACATCCAGGGCTCTGGGTGAAGCAGAGAAACCGCCTCACTTTTTTGGCTTTCTTTTTGGGAATAAAGGACATTAAAAGCAAATGGCATTTTTTTCCCTATAGTGGCTGAAACTGAATTCATTTTGTTAGCTGCTCAGACATGCATAAATTCTGCTGCCCCACTGTGATTCCTAATGGCTGCTAGGCTCGCTGTTGTGGAAGTGAGTTCTAGAACTTTCATTTCCTTTTTCTACTGAATGAATGTTCACTATTAGCATATATCTTCTGTAGGGTGTTCACTTGTATTCAAACCTACAACACTCTGTTCGTCCAAGGCTTGGAAAATGACTGTGTAACTGGCTGGAACCTAACATGCGTTTTCCAGATAGACTGATCGCATAGTGTATTGTTTGGCTTTGACTGCCTCTAAAATATCCTCTATGTAATACTTCCTTGGCTAACCCTGTAAAAAGACCATTCAGCCATGAATGTGGAGATGTACGCTCTGGCCCACTCCACCACAAGCTGCTCTATTATTGCCTTTGACGTTGTTCTAACACACCATGTGAGTGGCAAGCTGATATTGCTCATCCTCGTCTATCGAGATGTGCTTTTGAGGTGACACAAGATAGTGTTTATCCCTACAAGGTTGTCACTCTGAATTAACCAGTTAACATGCTCCGTCAACTAGCGCACACTGAACAAGACGGTTTCATTACCAGAGAAGGGACCCAAAGGGAGGACTATTTATCACACTTTAGCACCTCACAGATAAGAACAGATGGCACTCTTTAACAAGGGGGGGCTGTAGAACTAAACAACTCCACTACCAGATGAAAACGTCATTAAATAATGAGCACCGCTAAGTACCGAAGAAGTCGAGTGACACTGGCTTACTTGTATAAAATAAGTCCAGAGTGCACTTTTTATCACAGTTTACTTGCTGACAATTATTAGTGATTATTGAGAACTTCTCTTTGAAGGACACCTACCTTATGGAGACAATTAACACTAATACGTACTTCAATGAAGGAGCACACATGAGGCAGAGCCAGGGTAAAGTTCTTTAAGCTAACAGATTGGCTAGCAATGCTTTGATTGACAGGATAGGAAAGGACCACCCAGAGAGCTGGGGGTCAATTACACTTTCTTGGACTACAGGCCACTGACGGTTTTCAGCTAATGATCCTCTAAAGATCGGGTGCATTTTAGATCACTGCACAACAAAAAGGCACAAAAAGTCTAATAAAATAATGGACATTTGCTGAAGAGCTCTGAAAGCAGAGCCAGGCGTACTTTATACTGAGTACTTAAAGAACAAGCTGAGGTGAAGCAAAGGTACTGGCCCGGATTAGGGGTTGTCTATCAAGCAGTCAACACCCATGGAGCGTGAAGTCCAAGATTTTCAGGAAGCGGTAGACTAATTTATTTAAAAGGAGAGCAGTTCAACTCACCTTCGTATGCTGTTTACCAGGAGGTCAAAGAAAGAGAAGAAAACGAAAACAATATAGATGCAGTGTGAAGAAGGAAATGAAGAAAAAAAGGAAGAAATGGAGAGAAAAGACAACGATATAAAGTGACAAGAAAAGCTTGCTTGGTTCGGTTCAACCGCGGTCTTCAAATTTGGCGGTTAAACATAGCTCTCAAAAAGAGTCAACAAGGTAGCCTCCAGTTAGTCATATCAGATTTAACATTCAAAATGTGTGAGTGAAAAACAGAAAAAAAAGATTAATGCTGATCAGTGCAGTTGTCACCCATCTCAAATGAGCCATGCGGGAAAAGAAGAGGGATGGAGCACTTTAAAAGTGGTAATGGAATTCAACCACACAGAGAAAATCCTGGAATAAACAAGCAATACAATGCTTGTTTGTTGAAATGGAGTTTTGTTTAGGACAGTGGCTATGTATTTGTCCTCAAGCATCTGTTATTAATCAAGAACATTCCAAAAACATCCCGTCCTCCAAATGCCTCTCAGTGCTGAATACCTGTGGTTGCTGAATCGCAAGAATTGAACATGCTCTGAAAAGAGAGTTTGTGCTGGCAGCGGAGACCAGTGGTTTCCGCTGTGACTTCTCTTTGCCCCTGGCTTTGTCAAGCTAACATAGATCCAAGGCCTCCATTGATGTTTGCTGTCTTCTCCTAGCTAGCGCACTGAGAAAAGCCATTGAAAATGTTTGCAGAAAAAAGATAAATAAGACTCTCAGGGACTCGTATTTACTTTTGAGCTGTACAGTACATTGTACCTAGATATATGTAGAGATTAAACACACAATCTTTTGCATTCTTTGCTATCGTCTTCCTAATAGTAGCACAAAATGAGATTTGCATTGAGAATCTGTTTAACAAAAGGACAGAAGAGATTGTGGGCTTGGGTTGGTGAATGTGGTTAAATATCAAGGCAGGTATTTACTAAAGCTGGTTTTACACTTTGCAACTCCAGCAATCTTTTTTATGATTATTACTCGTCACGTAGTACGAGATGATTCCAATAAGAATTCTGTAACAGATTGTGTGATAGCATGAGGCCTTCATGTCAAATTAAACAGTGAATGTGGTTACTATGTTCTGTTATATTTGCTGCACGGTGAACTCTTCATCTGTAGAACATAAAAATAGGTTCACAATAGAATAATAAAAAAGAAACTCCTGAACATGAGGCATTTATGAGCTAATTAGCTAGATACAACGATGGAAGGTGTAAATCATCCTTTGTTTCCATGTCATGCCCATTTTTCATGTGATGATATAAGTGTAAGGAGACATTATAGAGACATGATATCTGCTGCTGCAACTCTAACTACTTTTTGTTTATCTCATTGCCATGACTGGGTTTGGGTCATAGCAGTGGAAACACCGAGCAATTAAAAATTGAAAACAAAAATTTCCAGCAGCTTTCACACTGACTGGCTTAGCAGCTCCCAGTGTGAACATCAGATGATATGTTCTAAGACCTCTAAACTCAACTCCCAAACACACACACAGACACACACACACACACACACACAGACACACACACACACACACACACACACACACACACACACACACACACACACACACACACCTAATCTTGGGGTGTACTGCCTTGTCAATACTTGTATCTGTCTATTTAGTGCTATAAATGCATTAATCTGCTTTTAAATTTAAATGCAAAGTGGGTGTGGACTAAACCAGAATTTTGTATTTTTTTTGTTTTTAATAAAATATGAATTTCACCAACATGAGAAAAACCCAGAGGTAGAAATGTCAGCACTGTCAGCATTCTAGTTCTGACTGTACCTCAACCTTTGCAACATCACTCTAGAGATTTGTTTGTTTGTTTATTTGTTTGTTGGTTGGTTTCTTCTGCTTGGCCAGCTATTTTTTTTTTCTATTTTTTTTTAATTCAAATTTCTTCTTTTGTTCTAACAGAAATTTTGTGATTTCTATCTCAAAATCTAAACAAACATGAACCTAATTTAAACTTTAACTATTAACTTTAACTATAAAGCCCTGACCATGCTGCTATTAAAAAACAATAAATGAAAGCAAAATGCATTGTGCATCGCTAATTAATGTGATATTATTTCGTCCTTCAAGCCTCATATCTGACTGCTTACCAGCACAAAAAGTCATTCATATGATCTGTACAAACAGATACAACCAGATGTCCCGTGTTTGAAAAAAGAAATGTTTATTGAAGTAAGAGAATGTATAAATCTGTTTAGTACACATATCTGTATACAGTTATACCTCTTCTAAGCACTGTTTGACTAGAACACCTCATTACATGGTCTATTCTAAATATTTGAGAGTGCTAGATGTTATAGTAAGTGCCTTTGGGCACTCTGTCTGTTGAGCTTTTATTGCATGCCTGGGTCCTTAGAAATCCAGATTTATGTAAGAAATATGCATTGTATATGAAGCATGAGGATAAGATATATATATATAAAATCATTGTGATATATCACTGATCTTTTCGGTTTAGCAAACCAACGAAGCGCTGATGCCTTGTAGTGTAGAGCATGTGCTAATTCCCTTTCGACATACCCCGGCTGCCCTTCCTCTCTCCTACAAGCTAAATTTGCTCCCTTTTCAGGGATATGTGGAGCACTCCCCAATTCCCAAAGCCATTTATTCAACTCTGGGCCTGTCAGGAATTATGCTGGGTCAGAGCCGTTGCCAAGGAAACGTTCTACACCAATTAAAATGAGTATGCATATGGAAGACAAGAGAGAGAAATATAGAGTTCGCATTGAACCCCTGTATTACCCCATGAGCGAATGTGTCTCGTTGCCGGCTGCACATACTTTTTCAAAAAGCGAAATCAAATACAACGACTCACCCAAAACTCTGCTTTAACATGCTTGTTTTTGTTTCTGCATTTCTTTCACTTAATCCAAAAACCCTCTGTGCCCATGCCAAGCTGCTTGATTCGCTTTGATCCAAAAGAAAGCTCAGTCTGTTTGTTCAACTAAGTTTGTTTCAGAGGGCTATATGTAAAAGAAAGAAGGGGATGAAAACAAGGACATGAATACACGTATTAGAAAGCCGGTGCCAAATGTATAAACACTTTTAAACAGTGCTTTCAGGTTTCTTTCAGAGATTGACTGCCAATTTGTGTCTGATCCAGGAAGAGGGTAAATGCAGCAGTGGATCTCTACTAGGATCCTTGCTTCTCTTCTGTCTACAAGCACTTTCTTTTTTATCTCTGACAGCTCCTCTTTTATCATCCATCACTGCCAGTGGACGATGAGCTGGCAGAATTGTTTAAGCTGCCAGAGACAAACCAGAACGCAACTGAGAAGACAAAAAAAAAAAAAGCAAACCCAGTATATCAAGAATACAATACAATTTAATTGCCCCGTCATGAACATACACTGCTGGGGTTTTTTTCTTCACGATTACCACAGACAGCTACAAGCTTCTTAAATAACGTAAGCCATGAACTGCAAAATGTACGGCTATTAATTTAAGTGGAATTCAAACACATTTCTCTTTCAAAACACCATTAAAATTGACTTCAAACATGAATAAATTTTTAAAAAAAAACAGTCGACCTTGCAGTGACCTTGACCCCGTTTGGATCAGTTCCATCTGATGAAATCTTATCAGTTCATCTGCTGCTTACAACCATAATTCCATATAAATCCTACAAACGTGCTAGCAGTTGTTCTTAAAATCATGTGTTAACAAGATGCCTATACATCACCCGGCATATCATAGTTTTTATCTGTTTATAGCTACATTTAATATCATGAAATTTCCACTCATATTACAGCAGCTACGTCTAAAGTGTTTACAATTTCTTCACCATTCTACAGAAAGTAGTTTGTTGTTTAATAACAGTAAGCTCCAATCTATATATTATTAGCCTTAGGTTATGTGGCACATCTGCCATGTTTACTTAAGATTATTATGAATAAGACAAGAAACCCATCACAACGAACATTCATATAACCCTGTGATTAGTCTTCCACCCGGGACTACTTTCAGAGCCGTGCTGTTCTAGAAAATTCATCAACGCCACCTGACAAATCAGAATAATACATCAGCGATAAGCAGTGGCTGCAAATGCAAGTCGTTTAGATGTCGGCCATTATGTCTCTTCATTAGGAGGAAACATTTCAGCTTGACGGCGGTGTCTGAGAGCAAAAAACAAAAGCGGAGTGGAGGATACGATCTGAAACGGCAAAGCAGGTGCATCACTTGTCTCCTGGGGAGCCATTTTGTCTATTTACATCTGCTACCTGCCATGAATATTCCTCAAGGCTTTCATGTTTTATGATCATAAGATCATGACTGGAATACAGAAGAATCACCGACTGTCTGGTCACACCAGAAATCGGATCAGTAGAAATTCATTCGTCTATGGTTGTAAGCAGGACTTGTATTTTACTGTGAGGGTTAGTAATACAGTCAGAGGGCAAAAACAAACATGAATTTCACTGACCTTCAAACATAGAACTGACCTCACGCATGACATGGCGGTAAACAAGCTGTAATTCCTTTGTTGCCACAGAGACAGTTTGAGGATTGTTAGATTCTACGTAGGCCGATCTGGGAGACCTTGTGTGGCCTGTGCAATCCTGAGAAGATTAGTCTGACACATCACGCACACACACAAACCTATGGCACAAGCCGCCATCCATCCTTTACTCATCCAGTAACCTGTCAATCAGCCGCTCATGACAGCGTGTCTGCTTACTTCTAGGGACAAAATTGATGCCATTTTTTTTCAATTGTGAATAAAATAATCCATATCCATATAAATGATGATAGGATTCTGACATCCTTTCAGAAATTCAGAATCACATCACAGACACCATGGAGATATATTTTGTTGTGTTTTTTCTTCTTCGCAGTATCTGTAAGTCACAGTATGTGTGTTTATTAAGGAGGTACCGGCTGCTTAAATTCAATATTAGAATATCAAGAGTTAGAAAATAGACTATTGGAATAATATGTTTACTGCTGTGACAAAAGTCCCTTTTGTTCACGTCTTGATAAGCTACAGCATCACCCGGGCTACTATTACACAAAAACGAATCAACAATGAGGTGGAGGTATGTAATGTGATGCAAAGCAGAATGACTGCTACTGGGTGTAGTCATGGCTTAATGGTTAGAGAGTTTGACTCCTACCCCTAAGGTTGTGGGTTCGAGTCTCGGGCCGGCAATACCACGACTGAGGTGCCCTTGAGCAAGGCACCGAACCCACCCCAACATAAATGGCTGCCCACTGCTTCGGGTATGTGTTCATGGTGTGTGTGTGTGTGTGTGTTCACTGCTGTGTGTGTGGACTTTGGGTTAATTGCAAAGAAAAAATTCTGAGTATGGGTCACCATACTTAGCTGTACAGTATGTCATGTCACTAGACACCCTAATGTTAAATCCCTAGAACAGCACGTTTAAGCGTTTAATTCCTATTACACAGTAACTTGAGAATAATATTAATATTGTTTAATAGAACATTATTAAAATATGTTCATGTCTAATGCCATGTAAAGCAGGCGTAAACGAATGCAGGAAAACAGACAATCAATTATTAAAATGACCTCAGAATTTCCCGGCCGTAATTCCGACTTGAAGGGTCATTCTTGTGCAACTTCCTAGTGGGAAACTCATATTTGTAAAGGCAGCCATACTGTGAACAGGTGCACATGTTTAAAGGGTCAAAGAGTTTGTGCATCTTGGGTATCGTAGTTCAGGGTAGCCATGTTTGTAGGATGCGGTGTGGGGGATGTTCTGATGCTTCTGTTTCTACAGATATATACTCTACTGTCGTTCACTCACCTGCCTTTCTTTTTTCCATAAATATTAAATCTCCCTCCTGATTTGTTCCCTGCAACAGCTATTAGATGTTTATCTTTCGTTGTTGTGTTAATCAGTTTCTAATAAGGTATATTATGTTGAAATATTTTACTTTTTAGTTATTTTTTATTATTTTTTATTTTTTACACCATTGAAAAAAACACAAAAATGACATATAGGACAAGAGTAGTGTGTGATGTGTACGATATATTTCTGGTGTAAAATGGGTTAATGTGAAAAACCAATATATGATTTGTGTCCACTGTAGTTTATTCAGTTTACTGGAGATGTACTGAATGATATTAGGATTGTATTACCTCTTGTCTGTCCTGCGGGCTCGATATCTGTTTTATATTTTTCCACTGACTATGCACATCTCTGACAATTACACCAAATAATATTTTGACATGTTCTTGCTTATAATGAACATCTGGGGCAATCAATAATCTTTGCAGAAAATGTTCATATACTCCTAGCACCATGTGACTTGGTGTATTCTGCAGAGAAGACAAACTAGCACCGTCTCAAATCGCATCCATATGTACTCTACTGTAAGTCTAGACAGTTATTGACTAATTGGTTTTCCTATTACGTTAGTGTTTGGGTTTTTTAAGTCCTCTGATTTAGTCTTTAAACCTTATTGAAAGGTCTGTCTTACATATTAGTCTTCTGGTTCGTTTAAATTAGTAAATGCTTTTGAATGTAAGGACACGGTTTTTTGAGAAGCGGCTCATGACTACAATCACGACGGCGCGAGGATAAAAAAGAGATACTGAGCTCATCAGTGTCCATGAATCATTTTATTTTCAAGATCGATGCTTTAATTCTGATGTGGCATCGAGTGGATTTCACTTTCAGACCTCAAGGTACAGTATATGTCAAGAATGCAAGCGTGATCGAGTATGTGGTCAGTGATGCCGATGTTGCTGCTGCATGTAGGTGCAAAGTCACGTGTAAAGTTTATTGGCTTCAACTTCTTTTACAAGTTTCAGGCTGAATGTCATGGAAGGCTTTGGACAGTTTTGTTTATATTCTATGCCATATGTCTTTGGTTATGTTTTGTGCGCACTTGTGTTTGCCACAGCCAATCCCGAGTCCCTTCCCTGCCTCTACACCTGTTCCCCCTATTTATACCTGTTGTGTTGCGTTTGTTTGTCCATGACGTAGTTTGGCGTCTCTTAACATTTTTTTGTTCTTGTTTCGTATTTACCGGCTTACTTTATTCCTAGTGTTCTCTTTCATCATCTCGTGTGCGAGATCCACCTATGGGAAGGGCATCAGTTCCTGACCTCTACAGAAGCATCCAATTGCACCAAGTCTGGCTTGACAGACAGGAGCGCGTGCCAAAGGCCGGTAAGATAACGCCCCTTACCCGAGTGCATAATGCACCTGCACGCGCTTCCTTTCCTCAGTTCACTTTCGCTTCTCGCGACTTCTGATCCTACCTCACAGCTCCCTGGTTTTTTGGACTGCACTTTCTGTCTTTAGGAGGACATATCGCTTGATCAGCCTCCGCCGGACGTGATCGTCCTCAGCCAGGTTAGCTTCGCGAGCCGCCCACGCTCGCACCCCCCCTTTTTCCGTAGGCTGCCCGCCTGCTTTTTTTCCTCCTTATGGCGCTCTCCAAAGTGGCTCCGGCTACTCCGGTGGACAACCTATCGCGAGCCTGCCCGGCCGCGTGCGGTGCGCTTATCGCCGCGAGGGATTCCCATCCCTTCTGCGTTGTCTGCACGGGTCTCAAGCATGCGCAAGAGGCTATTGATCTGCCGTAGAACTGTAGCCATTGCCTGGCACTCCCAAAAAAGCTCCTGCGTCGCAGGCTCAAGACGGCCACTTCCCATTGTGTCGACTTCGAGCTGTCCGACTCGGGGGGGAAAAGTCGACGCTGCCGCGCTCCCGGGGGCCTCCCATGGTGCGGCTTCCTCTGACTTGGCCGACATGTGTCCTTCCCCGTTTGAGGATTTACTACCCGCCGACGACCGCTTCCCCGAAGGACCGAGGGCTCGGATGACGAGGTAGCCATCCCGTCTTCCGCGGCCCCTCAGGCTCCCCCTGCTCCACCTCAATCGGTGCTGTTGGAGCTTTGCGATAGCGCCGCCGTGCGCCTCGACATCGAATGGCTGGCTCTCCTGAACGCTTCGGATCAGGAGAGGGATGTGTATGACGGGAAGCTTCTAGGACCTCCTGCCGGCCCGAGGAAGCAGCTCCTCCCTGCATGTGCAAAACACATGAGGTATTGCTGGGGAGATCCGCTTGATCTAAAACACGGTCTCGCGTGGCTTGAGGTGAAGGATATGGCGGGTCTGGGCATGGGCGACCCCCCCGTGATCGAGCCTTCCATCGCCAGACACCTTAACCCATCCCTGGGCGGGCTGCTCGCCCCACCCAAGCCCATCTTCCCGGGCAAGATGGATCGTTTCTCCGCATCAATCCATCAGGCGTCTTATAAAGCCTCAGCTCTTTCCATTCGAGCTCTCAATGTCTCCTCGCTGTTGTCCGTGTATCAGGCTGAACTCCTGCTTGATTTGGGCCAGCAGCTGGAGAGTGGGTTGCCATCCCCCGATCTCTGGAAGGAGATCGTCACAGTCAATGACCTCGTCCTCTGCAATGCCCGTCAGGCTGTCCAGGCTAGCGGGTGCTCTATGGCTTTGTCGGTGGTCGGAGAACGTGCGCTGTGGCTCAACCTTTCTGGTCTCCTCGATAGTGAGAAGCGCCGCATCGCTGGGGCGCCAGTTGAGCCGGGTCAAGCTCTTTTCGGCCCAGCCATTGCGCTGATGCAGCAGCGCTGCGTTGATAAGAAGAAGGAGGATGAGGCCTTCAAACTGTGTCTTCCTAGAAAGCCGGTGCCGCGCCAGACGCTATCTGGGCGGCCACCGAACGCTCCTGCTGCGGGACGCCAGTCCCACTACGCTGGCAGGTCCAACAAACCCCGTGGGAAGCCACAGGCTCAGCAGCGCGGGCCCCCTCCCCCCCGATAGGCCCTGGGGTAAGACGTCTTTCGCCGCGGCCGCGGTTCGGAGGCCTCCTATAACCGCTCCTTCTGTTCCGAAACGTAAGCGGCCGACCTGATGTTCGGCCCCTGGGGGTCTTCAGTCCGCGTTCATGGGCGGCCCGCCCTCCGGACACCCGTTCTACCCTCCAGGTTCACCCGTCCAAGAGACGGAGGGTCATCCTTTGTTCCGCACAGGCTTCACCGTTCCCCATGTCGCCCAGAGTGCGTTCCCCGGTCCCAGTAGGGACGGTCGTGGGATCGAGTGCAGAAGCAGTGTCACCAAACACCCCCCTTCGCACACCTCTCCCATGTTCAATAAAGGCTATGGCCCCAGTTTTTCACAAAAAAATTATGAAAACTTCTCTGGTTTGGCCACTGGAGGGCGCCGTCGCGCCATCAATGAACGGTCCGGCCGGACCGGCCCCCAGCGTCCCTCCCGTGTAGGGACGCTCGGGAGTCACGTGAAAGCCTGGCTGTCTGTCTCGGCCCCTGATTGGGTGATTCACACAGTCACGAGAGGTTACAGACTTCAGTTTGTTCAATCACCCCCGCGGTTCAACGGAGTGGTCTGGTCCCACACGGTCCAGGGCTCCGCCCACATTCTGAAAGACGAGATCTCATCTCTTCTCGAGAAGGGAGCGATTCGAGTTGTACCCGCGCATCTAAGCAATCAGGGATTTTATTCTCGTTATTTCCTAGTCCCGAAGAAGGACGAATCTCTTCAGAATGTTAACACACGGCTCTCTCATACGTCTGATAAAGCGGAACGATTGGTTTTGCTCGATCGATCTGAGCAATGCTTTTTCCCACATAAGCATCTATCCTCCACACACAAAATTCCTTCGTTTCGCCTACCAAGGCGTATGTTACGAATTCACAGTCCTTCCGTTCTGGCTCGCGCTGAGTCCGCGGACGTTCTGTCTGTGTGTGGAGGCGGGGCTTGCGCCGCTGAGAATAGCGGGTCTCAGAATCCTGACTTACATAGATGATTGGCTTATTATAGCCGATTCGAGAGAGAATGTGATTCAGAACACTGCCCGTGGGCTCTCACACATCGCTGCGCTCGGTTTCAGAGTCAATTTGTTAAAGAGCAATTTCACTCCCGCTCAGGAAGTCATATTCCTGGGTCTGGAGCTGAATTCGCGATGCGCGTGCGCCTAGCGCGGGGCGCGTCTCTTCATTCATGAACTGTCTATCGCAGTTCAGGGAAGGTGCGCGGATACAGTATCGCACATGTCTCAGATTACAGGGTCTTATGGCTTCGGCTGTCCATGTCTTGCCTCTAGGTCTTCTGAGAATGAGGGCTTTCATGAAGTGGATTTTGTCCCTTCATCTCTGCCCATTGCGCGATTTTTTCCGCTTTGTCTCGGTGACGCGCGTGTGCATGGAAGCGCTGCGCCACTGGAGAGCTGAGGAGTTTTACGCACATGGGACCCCTCTCGGGGCGATCATGATGCGAAAAGTGGTCACGACAGATGCCTCCTTGACAGGGTGGGGAGCCACTCAAGAGGGCAGATCAGTGAACGGTGTGTGGTCGATCTCACTTCGCTCAGCCCATATAAATTACTTGGAGCTCCTCTCTGTGTGGAAAGCTCTGATGCATTTCTCACCCCACCTGCGGGGGCATCATGTGCTGGTACGCTGCGACAATACGACAGCTGTTGGTATGGAGCACGTGGCATTTTCTGTCGTTACGGGCGACTCACGTCCCGGGCCTTTTGAACAGGGGTGCAGACCTTCTGTCGAGGGGAACCCTCTGTACGGAGAGTGGAGGCTCCACCCCCAGATGGTGGGACTGCTCTGGGAGAGGTTCGGCCATGCTGCCGTCGATCTCTTCGCCTCGCTTCGGGACGAGGACGCTCCCCTCGGCGTGGACGCTCTAGCTCATCCATGGCCCAGCACACTGCTCTACGCTTTCCTCCGCTCTGCCTGATATCCCCGACCCTGGCCAGGGTCGCGGTGCAGGGTTTATCTCTGATCCTCAAAGCCCCCAGGTGGCCCAAGGCACCTTGGCTAGCGGAGATAATTCCTCTTCTGTATGCGGAGCCGTGGCCCCTCCCGTTGCGTACAGACTTCCTGACCCAGGCGAACGGACTGGGCCTGGGCCTGGCCCGTGGCAAGTGAGAGGGTGAATTTGAGCACGCTGGGGCTTCCCCCCCCGTGTTATCGCCACGATTCAGACTGCCAGGGCCCCTTCCACACGCTCTCTCTATGATTGCAAATGGCGTGTGTTTGAGGCGTGGTGCGAGGAGCACCAGATCGTCTCGTATCTGTGCTCAGTCACTGATATTCTGGGTTTTTTTTACAGGGCCTTATCGATCGTGGCAGGTCTTTTTCGACAAATAAGGTCTATTTGGCGGCTATCGCTGCATGTCACGCCAGTTTCGGCGACGCTACGGTGGGGCAGGACCCCCTTATCCGTAGATTTATGAGGGGCGCGCGCCGCTCCCTGCCGGTCACCAGGAGTGTGGTCCCGGATTGGGATCTCTAGATGGTGCTGGAGGTGTTGGCCCAACAGCCTTTTGAGCCCCTGGGGGATATCTCCCTCAGGTTGCTGTCCTTCAAGACGGCGCTGCTCCTGGCTTTGGCTTCCGCCAAACGTGTCAGTGATTTGCATGCGCTCTCAGTTCATTCCTCGTGCACCAAATTCTCGCTCAGCGGGGATAGGGTTTGGCTTAAGCCTAACCCGGCCTTCGTGCCTAAGTCCTTTCCAGCCTTCACTGGTGGTGTGATTGAGCTCTCCGCTTTTCACCCTCCTCCTTTTTCCTCTGCGGAGGACCAGAGGTTGAATGCTTTGTGCCCTGTGCGCGCCCTACGGGCATACGTGGACAGGACAAACTCTTTTCGGGGGAGCGATCAGCTCTTCATCTCTTGGGCCCCGCCGAACACGGGAAAACCCATCTCTAAGCAATGCCTCTCTCACTGGACTGTAGAAGCTATCTCCTTAGCGTATGAGTCTAGGGGTGTGCAGCCTCCAGATGGCCTCAGGGCTCACTCCACTAGAGGCTTGGCTGCTTCGTGGGCTCTGTTTGGGGGAGTTCCCTTGCAGGACATTTGTGCCGCAGCGAGCTGGTCCTCTCCGCACACCTTTGTCAGGCACTACCGGCTTGATGTTACTCGTACCACCATGGCTCATGCGGTCTTGAGTGTGGGCTCTTCGTAGCCATGTGCACTCTTGTCAGCCCTGTCCGCCCGGCCTGGCTGTGCATGTTTTCAGGCATATGGTCTTCTCCCTTCCATACACTCGGATTGGTCCATTTACATGTTTATTTACATGTCCTTTTCCTGCAGGCTGCCCGCTTGTTGGACGTCAGCGATGTTTTAACATGCATGTTGCCGCATGCTGTGTTTCCCTTTGGCTGAGCTTTTTGCCCCACGCAGTATGTTATGTCTGCTGCTTTGTGACGTGCCGAGCACCACCTTTTTGGCCGTCCTCTGGCTTACAGGGCCTCGCTGTGAGTGTATTGGGTTACCGGGGAGTTGTCTATATCTCCCATAGGTGGATCTCGAACACAAGATGATGAAAGAGAACATTAGGTTACTGTCATAACCCCGGTTCTCTGAAACATCGAGTGGAGCGATCCACCAAGTTTGCCCTGCTTGCTCCACGAGAAGCGAATATGTACACTGAGGAAAGGCAGCGCGTGCAGGTGCATTATGCACTCGGGTAAGGGGTTGGTCCATTTACACGTTACCTTACCGGCCTTTGGCACGCGCTCCTGTCTGTCAAGCCAGACTTGGTGCAATTGGATGCTTCTGTAGAGGTCAGGAACAGATGCCCTTCCCATAGGTGGATCTCTCCACTCGATGTTTCAGAGAACAGTGGGTTACGACAGTAACCTAATGTTTCCTGTGTGTGTGTCGGTCTTGTTATTTTTAATAAAACCCCTGTCTTTTGCTATCCCAGCATACAACTTCTGGATTTTGTGCCTGCTAGAGGAAGTTTTTTTCCTCAGCAATTTTTTTCTCTAAACAAAAATATCATGTATATTTATGCGACACGTTCATAAGCTACAAATAAGAATCAGTGGTAATGTGCCAAATCTGTGTCATCCGCATAACTAAATATATTTCTAAAATCTACACATAATATATACGTTCCACACTATTCAGGATGTTATGCCAGCACATGCTGGATACCAGTCATCAGTATCACATCAGACCCTCCCTACTGGCTTATTTACATCCGAAGTACAAACAAAGTCAGAAAATCGTGTAAAACATCCTGGAGAGGACGAGACAAATAAAACGAGGAAGGATTTGGTCCAGGTGCAGCTGATTTGTGAAGAAAGACCCCACACTTGTACAAAACACTTCTACTGCTGCTACACAAACTGTCCCTCCCCTGACTGTCACTACCATGGCGACGGTTCCCTCCTTTCTTACCCTCCCCCCTGCCGCTCCCTCCTTCCTCATTGCTCGTAATCCTACTATAAATAGGATGCAAGAGTGAAGATTTGGGGGGAAAAAAACAGATTAACATGGCAGAAGATGGAGGCAGACATCTGAGGGTTGTCACATCCTCACGAGTTTTCTCTCCATCTCTCGCTTGTCTTTTCTTTCCCTATGTAATGTTTTAAGCATCACAGCCGTATCCAAACACAAATGTTAAAAGAACTGGTGGTTTGTGGATTGGTTTATACACACACACACACACACACACACACACACACACACACACACACACATACACACACACACACACACACACACACACTCACAAAAGGCTTTTTTAAACTTCTTTATATTTTCATGTGTGGTACGTTTCACAATTCCATCGTATCACAACACAGCTTTAAAATTATGGGTCTGTGGAGTGAGAAATTGCTACCAGAAGGCAAAAAAAAAACTTCCACAGGAGTTAACAAAATATCACACAAGAGGTCGAGTTCAGGTCATGTGATGCAAGTGAAAATGTGGGCAAAAAAAACAACACTGTAAATAAATATATGGTTAGATGCAATTACACTTAGTCAAACTTAGTACAGTAGCTCCAAGTAGTTTCAGAAAGATGTGAAACATCCAGGCTAAAAAGAATAAAGATAACTTCAATTCTATGACATTTCCTTTCATGAATAATCCATGAGGCAACTTCTAAATGCTAAACAAGACATCTGGGCAGCTCTGAAGGCTGAGATTAAGTGATGGCAATCTAGAAAAGGACGTGGATCTACGGTGGGCGAGCGTCAAGCACGTATTTCCTTCATCAAATCAAATATCAGCTTTTTAGGTTTCTTCTGAACATCAGTCATGGTAGAGGATATAAACTACACTGTATATAATAACAATGAAGAGTAGAGAAAAGGAGAGGAGATGCTTTTTTCCCTTCACCTGGCTTCAAAGCAAGCTTGTTCTGCATCGTGAGCCAGGACTGGAAAACAACTAGAGAAGAATATCCCTTTGGGATGAAATGTGTCGCTCGGTTTGGTTGGGCTCTGACGCTCGTCATGTGTATTGTTTGTTTTTATTTTTTTTGTACCGTTCTTCCTAAAAGTTTAGGTAAAAGGAAGAACATGAAAAGACACACACTAAGAGCACGACAGAGGAGATTAGAGCACTGGCGAGATCAAGAACAAAGCCATTTTGCTTTGCTCACATTCTCGTCTAATCTCCTTCTTTTTAAAATAACTTGCTTTGTTACATTCCATAAAGCCAGAAGGAGAAGTGACAAGTATGTGAAATCTCAGAGCTGAGCGAAGCCAAGATAAAAGATGCATTTATGGTTATTTTATGGTCACATTTTAGCATTTGGCTTGAGCCAACAGAGGGTAATTTGGCGAAAGCGTCGAGCTGTTTCACTTCATGTTATTTATACATTCCCGACACTGTGCATGCATTAAACTGATGAATGCACCTGAATATTTAATAGCAGGGACTCAGGAGACAGAGTACTGTATTCCATCCCATTAAGAAATCGGCCGCTATTTCGTCCAGAAGATAACCATAGCAGCTGTTCCAAACCAAAAACACATCGTAGTTCATCATCTCTTGAGCCGATGAAGGAAAAAAGAATAAAAAGTGTTACGAATCACTGACATACATCTAGTCTGTGGTGGTGTGGAACCCTGTTTTGTTCAATCTCCGGAGCGAAATCAACCGCCATCAACTACCAGTTTTAGCACTGTTCATTAGGATGATTAAAGAAGCATGAACTGTGTTCAGTGAAACGTTCTTACCTTGAAGTAGGTGGAGAACCAGAGAGGGGAAACAGCCACAGCAGTAAAAAAGCAAAGGAGAAAGAGAGGGAGAGAATATATTAGTATGCAGTGTACCAGTGGCAGATACATACAGTACAATCAGCCAGAATGAATGGCACACTTGGTGAAAATGAGTAAAACAGTAAATAAATTAGAATTTATTTTTTTTTAGCTCTCTCAATACTGATGAATACTAAGAGAATTTGGTCTCTCTATCACCTCATTTACCCAATTAAATCAGGAACGCATTTACTGTCAACTTAAAAAAAACAAAACAATGCAAACTGGAAGACAAAACTGTATTTAGGCTTCAAAATTCATAAAAGTAGTGTTTATTATCTTGATGAAAAAAACAACACAAAAGTACCAAAGACATTCGTTGGGCACAAATTATATTTTCAGCAATAATCCAAAAGACAAAGCAAAAAAAATCCTACAGGAGTGATGCTAACTTCTGGGTTAGAACATTAAAAAAACACCATCCCTGTAGCTCTCTATTTCTCCTGCCCATTTTTCTTTAACTCCAAGTAGCTTCCTAGACTCCTGAGATCAGTTGACTTAGAAGGTAACACATTGATAGATAGCTTCACCCCCCCCCCCCCGATTCAGCCATCAATTATTAATTAGATTCTTGCAAATAATAAGAAGGCTGCACTAACGCTCAGATATGTAAATGTGTCGTTATGAGTGTCTTAGGCTTTTATCCTCTCTGAAAACTCTGCTAAACTGAAACAATGGTGGAAGTTGAATGACATCATCAGCTGGTGGTCTTTCATGGGGAAAAAACAGGGCTGCCGGAACAAATTTCCCAGTTTGAATATTTGATTTATTACAGATTCAAAGGGACAGAATTCCTTCTGGATGATTGAAAGCACATTTCCGGCTTGTCTTTCAAAACTTTTGGACAAAATATCACTATAAATAGCAAAATTCTGACTATATTTTTTAAATGACACTTTAATTTAATAAGAATTTATTATTATGTAGCAAATTTATAATGGGAAAATGAACTATATTATAAGAGTCTTGTTAGAAATTGTCTACAGAAAACTACTATATCAAAATGATACACATTTTTATCCAGTTATGTGGCTGGTACATGTAAAAAGAATATGTGCAGAGTCTTTTTGCTTTAAGAAAAAATAGTACGTACAGTGTCTAATTACTAGATTGAATGATGTAGCATGAGTGTGATCACAATAATAATGGTAAAAAGTTAGGATGTCGAACAATGATGGGAATTATAACTATTGTGTTACATTTAGGAAATTAAAACATGCATGGTAGAATAGTGGTAATGTGGCAGTTGTAACACATCGGTGTAGCGAATGTGGTGTTTGATTTTATTCAGGGTTTTGAAAATACATCCTTATTTATGGCATATGACAGACACCCTTATCCAGAGTGATTTTATACAACTGAGGGTTAATGGCCATGCACAGGAGCCCAGCAGTGGCAGCTTTTGTTGGACCAGGAATTCAAACTCACAACCTTCCACTCAATATTCCGACACATTAACCACTAGGCTACGACACTCAAATCATGCTGGATGTAAATTCAACAAGATTTTTTATCCGGTTTGTGGAAATTGTTCTAGCTGGGAATTGCAGCCAGAACAACAGTCAGAGTTAGTGTTATAGAGAATTAATCAACACAACCAGATATAACACTTCAGCCTCAGTGTGTTATAAAACAATTCCTACAACCACAGTGCAGCTCATCTTCCTATTGTTTAAATGTTTCCATTAGTGCTATGGCAGACCCTCAGAGAGAAACCCACCCACACCGAATGATGCAGAACGTTAGCTGTCTCTCCTTCGACATACTCTCTTCACCACAATACCTGACCAATGAGAACTGCCATGTTACCCTGCGTACGGAAAAGCAAAGCCTGTAATCCAACCGAAAGCCAATTTAGCTGGATGTAATCCATGCGTGGACAGGATGTGCAAAGAGAATTAGCAGCAAACGACTGCTACGTATCAACTTATCAGAGTCCCACAGCAGCGTCTGCTGATTCCAGCACGAGCGTGCTGCATCTTATTAGCAAGCCCACTCTCTGAAGAGCTGCAGGGAGATGTTGCTAAGGGTCTGCTCAGGAACACAGCAAGATCATCTCTGGAACCGGATCATGAAACAGCAAAGGAAATCCTACGCATGTAATTTTGTGGAAAATCATGTGACGCTTTCTTGATCTGCTTTGTAGAGCTTTACTTCTGCCTACCTGCACTGTTAGCCTGTTAGCAATTGTAGTTTGTAATAACTGAACAGAGGCTTGAGCTAAAAATTTCACTTTTGGTCTTTATGGTGATTGTTTTATGTGAACTGCTTAAATATAAATGCAGGTTTGAATCAGAAATAAATCACATTTCATAGACATTGTGAAAATGAAATCAATAATGAATTTCTGTTTTTTTTTTAATAGTTATATATTTAAAAAAAATAAAACACTTCATGGTGTGCTATTATAGGCACATAATCAACATCCAGTAGTATGACGCAAAATGACCTTGAAGTTGTTTATTTTCTGATAATAGAATGTCTGGAATTATTTTATTCCCCTTATACAATAGACAATTTGCCACTCAATACAGTTTTCAGTTAATCAATAAATAACAATTTTTTTTTAGTGCTTTATTGCTATTTAATGTTAGCAAAGGTCTGTGAAACTAGTTTCTTTTTATTGTTTACAGGACTGTTCTAAACAGACTTACTGACTTACTTATTGACACTGAAGGCTCCTTCCAAATACCACATTATATTCAAGATCCTGCAGTATTCCTAGGTTCCTTTTTATATGGAAACGAATATGTATGTAATATTGACCATGTTAGCTGCTTTTTGTCATTCTCTTCTATTGAAGTATTTGTTCAGAAGACATTCAGATAGATGTGATCTAAAATCAATCACAAGATATTTCACAAACATCTTGAGATCATGCTCAAATGCATTTTTATAGCATTGTATAGCATTAATTATAGCAACAACAACAACAACAAAAAAAAAGGAGACAAACCAAATAATAATACTCCGAAGTTCTGTAAGAACGTCGTCAGTAGAATAAAATATTTATATAAAAGAAGCAATTTTACTAGTTGTCAGATTTTTGAACCAAATTGTCTGTTTTTCTTTGTTAAACAGAACAAAAGGTTAGTATTAGGGTTAGATCATGTGGAGTGTTACATGTAAGTGATCTTCTACTATAGAATAACAAAGATATAATATATTGTTATTAATAAAAACCTTTTCATTCCCTTGCAGATGTAGGAAATTCAACAGAACTGCCTAGTATTCTGGGTATTATAAATTGCCAATGCTTTCATAACAACATTGTTAGTCATTGTAAAAATGAAATGATTAGATGTTATCTAGGAGTAAATTATAAATTAAACAAACCAGTTGTAGGGAAAATATTATTAATTAACTCCAAATGTAATATCTAAGAAGGGGAACATAAAGGATCTCGTGGCCATGTTTAACTCAGTTGTGTGCAAACAAATTCAAAAGATCCATTTTATAGCTACTCCAGGGCTTTGTAATATCTGTAATATCTTACTCAGAAAAGCTACAAAAAATGTCTGCCATCAGATCCTGACACACAAAAAGTATCAGGATAAAGTGAGATTAAACTGGAACCTTCATGGACCTTGAGATTAGACTGGAACCTTCATCTAAGTGCACGCTTGGGATTTGAGCCAATCAGTGGGGCAGTTGTGGCCTAATGGTTAGAGAGTCTGATTCGTAACCCAAGGTTGTGGGTTCGAGTCTCGGGCCGGCCACGACTGAGGTGCCCTTGAGCAATGCACCGAACCCCCCAACTGCTCCCCGGGCGCCGCAGCATAAATGGCTGCCCACAGCTCCGGGTGTGTGTTCACGGTGTGTGTGTTCACTGCTGTGTGTGTGCACTTTGGATGGGTTAAAATGCAGAGAACAAATTCTGAGTATGGGTCACTGTACTTAGCCGTATGTCACGTCACTCAGAGATGCTGTTATTATGAATTAGTGGAATGGAAATGGCCAGCTATGATTTTAAATTGTTTACGGACAGTAGTGGCTTGTCATCGCTAATACGTTGCTAATGTGGGTGACAGTTTGTGTTGCTTGTTAGAAACAAGTCTATAGCCAGTGATAAAGAGCTCTACAGTATTTGTTGGTAAGTTTCTGAGCTGTCTACAAACTTCGTGGCCAGTAGCATGAAATGACCTTGACTCCTTAAATCCAGAATGTCAGCGGGCAGCCAGGCCAGTGTAGAGCGTGGGAAAGTGATACATCACTACTGTTCTTTCTACATGACAGATCACATATTCACCCTGCAGTGGAGTGAGCCATCGATTTCTTTGAGATACAGGGAAAAAAAATAGAAATCCATCAATTGGACTTAATGTGTATCTGGCCAACTGTAACCTTCATCCTCTTCAAAGTTGTATACTGTTATATCCACAAAATGATGCAGAATCAATATTAGGGTTTTTATTGTGTGAGCGCTTTGATTTCTGAAATTGTTTAGCCACTACTGTGCACATGAAACAACCTCGGGAGGATCTAAGCAGAGCAGACTTGACGAATTACGATTATGAAATTTTTACATGCTGGCTCGGAGAATACTTCATGCACAACACAATATGAGGAATGCGCAATGCTCAAGAATAGAAAGATTTTGAGAGAAATGTAACATTCAAAACAATCGAGCCAAATGCATTTCGAGAGAAAAAAAAGGGACCTGACTTTTCTTTTGTTATTTCTGTACATATTTTAAGTTCTGTGACCTTTCAATAAACAGCCCAGATCCCATACTATTAACCGACTGCACTAAAAGATCTTAATGTCATGAAAAGCCAAAGCCTTTCCAGATGATATGTATAATTAGATAACTTTGCCAGCAGCGCATCAATCAGCAGCCACATGATATTATAGCATACAGTATGCTCCCTATAATTAATATAAGATCACATCATTCTGTCATAGAGCATTAAGCTTAGCTCATAATAACACCTGTGATGCATGTGGAATGTAAATGAAAAAGATAAAGGGTATATCTCTCACTTTCCCATGTAGCAGGAACTGAAATATATTCTAGTATCCCATCTGAGTTGCAGTGACTGAGGAAGCCTGACATGTGGACAGGGAAAGGAAACCAGACATTACGTGTGCAAGACAGTGCAAATGAAGTGCTGAGTGAATCTGTTAGTCCAGATGTTGAATTAATCATCTTTACCACTCGCATGGAGGAGCTTGCAAGTCATAATATCCTGAATTATTCATATCCCCGAGCTGGAGTAATTTCTCTCTGAATTATTGAATTCAGCAATTCAAAGACTTACTGGCTTATTGGCCTTTTTAATGCTGCTCGGCCTACTTTGAAGAAATTCCAGCCTCCCTCATTGACCGTTTTGGAGTCACCTTGATGGCGGAATTTAAATCTAAGTGAGAATTGGGCTAAAAATGGAGGAGGGTGAATGCATCTAATCTGCATGCATTCATTCATTCATCATCAGTAAGTGCGTTGTCCTGGTGGATCTGAAGTGGAAAGGCAGCGTGGATGGGAAACCCTTCCTATTACCATACACACACATACACAGGGAGAACAGAGAGTACAGACACCAACAAACCAGGGATCCCAGAATTGTGAGGTAGAGGTCTTCACAGGTCCACTTAGATCCGAAAACCAGAGGTCCGACCCGAGAGGGTTCGGGTCTAAAAGTTTCATGTGTACCTCGGACACGGGTCGGGTATAATAATAGCGGCATCAGGTCTCGGGTAATTTAAAATTAATGTGTTTTTACCAAACGGAACTGAGAAGACCCGAACTACTGTATTTCGTGTGTGTGCATCGAGTCGAGTCCATTTCCAACCTCTCCTCTGTTTGCCAAGACAGCTTGCGACATGTGGCTGGCGAGGTGTGGTTGGCGGTAAGCTAATATCCGTTGAAACAGACCTGTCAATCAATTTTGAATCCACGCTGTAACGGTTACTTGTGTAGAGTTACGCAACATTCGGGTCCAGTCGGTTAAAAAAAAAAATGCCGTCGGGTCGGACTCGGGTTTATTTTTTTCGGGTTTGTCTCGGGTCAGGTCTTTCTTAAAAAAAAATAAATAAATTATGCCTGTCGGGTTCAGGTAAAAAGTGATTCGGGTCGGGTACATTTTTTTAAACCCAAGAAGACCTCTACTGTGAGGCCAGTGTGCCTACTGCTTTAAAACTGTGTAATTTGTAATGTTTAAAGGTATTTCAAAGCTTGAAAAAATCAATCATTTCCATGATGTATTTCATAAATTTCAAGTTACTATATTGCCTTGTAATGGTCTGCCTCGTTTATGTGGTTTTTCATTTTTTTCTATATTTTTCTGGCCTTGAAATCAGTTGCTGAACGCTACCCATTTTAATTATACCGCAACTCTAATGTAGTTTGGGGTTGGCTGAGAAGTTTAGGATAAAGGCAACTTCACAGCAATTTTAATTGCTCTAAATATCATACTGCTCTTTTAATGCTTATATCACAATAAAATAAATAAATAAAGAGAGATATTTATATTTGACCCATGGCAACACCTAGCTAGCGTGGCTATTTTTCCACACAATATAAATCCACTACATATCCTATAAGCTGTTAAATATTTGGCCTCTTTCAGCAACATACTTGGATTGGTAACGAATCTAATATATATTTAGTAACATAAGATAATTATAAACACATGCTCCTCTGGCCAAGGAGAATGTGATATTTTCTATACACGATTATCAATGTTAGTGGGATTATATAACACTTATGAAGAGTGTGAAACAGCTTGGAACTGGTGCATGCAAGGCCCCCTAAAATATTAAATATCTTCATTTTGCTCCAAACCTGTGGGAAAGCTAAAAAAAAAAAAAAAAAAAAAAAAAAAAACAGGCTGGTCCATTACTGCAAAACCTCACTTCACAGAATCAAAGCACAGGCTGAATTCTTCGGTTAATCTCTGTTCAGCTCTTTACACTCTCGCTCCCCTCGAGCGAGGCTCTCCTGCTTCACTGCCTGCCTCGAGCCTCTGAGTCTTGACCAAAATCAGTCATTTGCGCAAAAATAAAAAATAAAAACCGCTGGCAACAGCTGACAAGCTTAGATGAGAAAAAATTGCATGAGACAAAGCTACAGTAGCTTCTGTCTTCACTTACAAAAATATAAAATTACTTTATGGAAAAAAAAAAGTAAAAATAAATAGTGTTTCTGAAGACAAGCTGGCAGTAAGGCAATTAGAAATGTCAATATTCTGTCACTTTTCACTACTGAATGATGGCACATTTGCTTAGTGTTAATTAGACTGCGGTTGCACGTCACTTATTTTAATTTCTTTCTTTCTGTCTCTTCCTGGTATCCCAGGCTGAAGTACATCTTTCAGGCCTATAATTAATTAATCAGTACGATTAGAAGCAGCAGGCTACCTTCCTATTCTGCCAATTAAATTTTCTGTCTCCCAGATGCACCTTCTCAGCTATAGGTGAGACGTTGCATTAGTTATCTGTCTCCTTTTCTTCTTGCCACCGCAATCTGCTTCCTGAACTAATGCAAGACCTGGTGTCTTTGACAATCTGGTTTCAGTGGTAACAGAATTGAACATTGTTGCATATGCCTGGCTGAGTTACAGTACTCCAATCTGAGATGGCAGGCATCACGGTGAGGCATTCGCTAGCAGAATGAGAGTGCTCCAGCTGCCGGTGCCTCAGGTGTATCAGCTCTCTCTCTCTCTCTTTTCTTCTTTTACTTGTGTCTTTATGAGGAGTGCTTCCTCCTGCGGTGTGCCTGCCACACATTACCACTATCTCATTTCTGCCATTCAGCACTGCCTGGAGTACAGGCTGATTTTGCCTCGGTTTGTACTAGTGTTGAACAAAGAGTGCTTAAATACAGACCAACATAGTTGTTTTTAAATTTCCACTTACAGAGCGATGACAAACGTGACCATTACAATATAAGAGCATTTATTTATTTTGTTGACACGTGTCCCTTTTAGGGAGCTGCATCATCGCAAATAAATAGCAAGAAGTATATCTATCTGGATAGGCGTGGTTTCTTCCAGGATGACTCCAAACCTATCAACAGGGCATGAAACCAAAGGTTGTGAATGTAAATGGAATTGTAAATGAAGGCTCATAGAATGATTTTATGAGGATGACAAATAAGTAAATCATATCCTATCAGTTTGGTGTGGCACGTTACACAGCGCTCCAACTGAATGTTTTAATCCATTCCGTACAGTGCAAGGAACTCAAGGCATTGAAGGTGTTCTCCTAATGAACACACGTTCAACCTTCTATACTTCATAGTGGAACGGTGTGTCTCTAATATAAAGGTATAGATTATTCTTTAGAAAGATTAACATAAGTCACTAATAACTTTGAATCAAGTAAATAGCATGAATTAACAAGTGTATGTTAAAATAACAACCTACTTTTCCAGCAAAGCTGCCCATTTGGATGACATTTTAACTGACCAACCTCAATTTTTTCATATTATTTCAGAAAAGAAATATACAAGCCTGTAATTTACTAACCGTTTACAACACAAACTCTTAAAAAGGGAGTGTCATACAGCAAATGTTTTTCAATGCAGAGACTATATACTCAGGTTCTAGATCCATTCACCATTTAATCAGATATGGATACAGACTCACAGAGACTCACAGAAACAGAGGAAAAAATAGAGAAGGTCTTTTTTTTTCAGTAGAATGTAAGAATCTTTCTTGTTTTGGTGAAACTGTGCTGGCTGTAGCCTCAGATTTCATGATTATTGGGATCCAATATGGTGCCCATTGGATCCAAATCCAATCTGTAGCCCATCCACCCCAAAGTTTGACTGGATAACTGAAGATTAAGAAATAAAGTCTTTTTTATCTCTGCCCATATTTGTCATGTTATAGTTCTTGCCTGAGAGAAAAGGAACCTTCCCACTGTAGCTCATCAACATTCAATGTGATGTGATGCTTTTCTGTTCACCACCTTAGTAAAGAGTGTTTATTTGAATTACTACTTGTCTTGTCAGCTGCTGCCAGTCATTCTTCTCGGTTTTCTCTCATCAACTAGGTGTTTCAACCTGCAAACCCTCTGCTCACAGGATGTTTGATGTTTTTCCACACCATTCTGTGTAAACACTATAGACTATTATGTGTGAAATCCCCAGGAGTTCTGAAATACTCAAACTGGCCAATCTGTCAACATTGTCACGATTAAAGTCACAAGAGATCACACTTCCTCCCATTCTGATGTTTGTATGTGAACTGCAGAAATGCAGCTCATTGCAGGGAATAAACAATTATGTATATATATATATATATATATATATATATATATATATATATATATATATATACGTATATATATATATATATATACGTATATATATATATATATATATATGTATACGTATATATATATATTATATATATAATATACGTATATATATATATATATATCTATATATATATATATATATATATATATATACATAATATATATATATTGGATAAGCTGTTAACCTTCAGGAGCTCATTGGATGGCTAAGACTTCTGGATGTCAAAAGTGGTTAAAATTCCTAAAAAGCAAACCCTCTGCTATAGGAATTAATAGAATCTAGGTATGTCTAGGGGAATGAATTGAAGAACCATTTACTGTAAGCGTTATTTCAAAACTTATTTTTAAAGTATTTTCTATCCATTGTCTATCAATATGGCTTATAATTGCTTGTCATTTGCTTGTCTTATTACCTACATCCTAGAACTTATGACAGCCTAATGTGCTATCGGTTATGCTATATACTATGTGTATTTTTGGATTTTTGATGGATATACGTTTACTGAAATTCAAAGTGACAATGTAGGATTTGATCAGTCTGTGTCATCAGAAGTTTCAGCAACAGTGTTCTAAAATCAAACACACAGTATTCTAATTCATGTAACTACACCCTAATGTTCTACAGAGGGATTTCTCGTGCTTTTAATTAATGACTGTTATGATCTTACATCTATAACGTTTATTATGATTTGAGGCATCAAGGCCATTATGCATGCAATGCTGCCTCTCTACAAGCCGGCTGAATTTCTCTTTTCCCGCACTTCCCTGATCATTAAAACTAATTAGAGGAACTTAAACAACATGTCAGATCATTTACTAAATAGCACTTAAAAATATCCATACATTCCATTGGGACTACAGTGGATTTATGGCTGATTACACAACCCACCCTATACTTTAATATACTTTATAGACAAATATCATTATATCCAAATATCATTTGAACACTGAATTAAAAAGGAAAAATTCAATTCAATGACAGACAACAAAGTGTGTGTGTATTCCTTGGCTCTATTTTGCTCAACTGACTTATGGTTGAAAAAAGAAAATGCGCCTGAATACGATACACTAGGGACATTAAGAATATTTTAAGGATTGCCTTTATTTCATGAATAAGTTTGGCTCTTTCATACTACCATTTGTGGAACAGGGTTTTACATTCAAATTGTGCTTTTCAGTCAATAACATAGAAAAATATATTTCTTTCTTTTTCTTCAGCAATGTTCCCTTTGAATATGTGACTGTCAGAATAATTCATAGGAGTGAATATGTTCTCCTAACTGGGTTGAGTGACTATCTACACGAATGACTAGAAAGGATAGTAAATATTTGACTTTGAAAGATGTTCTCATGCATTTAAGATGTTAAATGCGTTCACACATTAATGCAATTATTTTATTGAGTATATTTCAAAGTAAAGTGTATTTATAGTGTTAGAGGAAGACTGACGGACATAAAAATGCTGTTTTCTGAGCGCTCTTCGTGTAAGATTATCAGGACACACAAGGCACCCTATTAAATCGTTGAAACCCCCTTAAGCTATTGAAAATGTTGTGCAGGTGAACTACATGTTAAACAAGAAAACCCTTTTGGATTCAGTTCAATTCTCAGATGTATAAAATGTTCTCACAACACATGGGTGAACATGCCTTCTCGTTTACCGACAACTGTTTGCCTGCTAATCCCAGCATGTTTGAGCCTAGAGAATGAGAGAAACAGACAGGCAGAGAAAGTGTATTTGGTCTTTGATGGAATATGTATGCAGTGGACAACATCAGAACATTTCTCTGGCAAACACTCCAATAGTTGGAATACATTGATCCCATTTTTTATACACAGTATAAACAAAAATAGAAGTATGTTCTTTAGTACTCATCGATACAAATACCAATAGTAAAATAAATAACCTACTGTGAATTAATCGATCAGAGGAACCCAGGAACATATTATTTGTTCCTCTTTAGAATAAGCTGGAAGGTCATTTGAATTGAACTGCATTAGTTATCTTGGATCGATTAGGGTTGCTGCAGAGAAGAGCAGGTTTTCTTTTGACTTCACCAACATCCTGGGTAGGATTTTTCACGATCCTATCTTGTGTCTCATGCAGCACTAATTTGTTGCAACTTTGCTGCTGTGATTTGTGTTTAAAATGTTAAACATGAAGAAAGAGGCTTCTTGATATTTATCACAGAGCACAGTTTGCAGTCTGCTTTGCTTTGATTGTGATCATGAATTATGAAATATGTCCAGATCTCTGTGTATTTCATGTATTTTTATGAAAGCAGCAACGTACACTAGGATTAATATCGTGTGGTATCGGATGTCGGGGTATTTCGTAGGAATGTGTATGCATAAATGAGCCAAGTATCAGACGGACACCTGATACCAGTAACAGCATAATGCTTTACTATTCAGTGGTGGTGTCTTTGCTGATTTGTGTGCGAAATTGATTTGGATGATTTGGGGGTAAGTTGAGCGAAACAAGGCTTACAACTTGCAAGAAGGTAAACTGGAGAACCTGTGAAGAGAACAACAACAGTGGACATGGCTGACCCAAGCATAGGTCTGCTTGAGCAGCTATAATGGACCACTTGCTGTTCTTTACTCATTGTTGTTTTTTTTTCTCCCCCATGTTCCATGAATTGCTATAGAGGCGGAATAACGAAACCCTGTAGCACCTTTCAATCTCACAGTCTAAGCACAATTTTTAGGTTAAAAAAAAGCAAAAAACAACATAATAAATAATGACTGACACAAATGCCACCAACGTCATCCTTCCAGACGGCCACTTTTCCAACTTTTCTTCTGCAACAGACATGTTTGTATTGTAAAAAGCTATTTATTCTCTTAACCTAAAACTCTTAAAGACTTTTGTGAGCAAACGAGTCATTAGTTTCACTTGATCTTGCTTGTCAGTGTAGAAATCGGATGAACCGTTCTTGACTTATTGGCTTGTTATAAGCAGTCTTATCCCATCTATGACTCACAATAAAGCTCTTAGGCATTTTAAAGATCTGGATAATGTAGGCAATCCATCACCATAAGCACAAAGCAGAAACGTTTTGCAGTAAGGAGCCTGGTTATTCTCACAATAATGCAATAATGCTGAAAGGCAGCTTTTCTTGAATATAACACTATAACCCCAATCAATGAAAACATAAGAAGTTTCATCATCATCCTAAAAAGCTTCATTTATCATCTTATGCTTGCTTATTGGTAAGTCCACCAAAAATACGTGCACTTTCCAGCATTACATTTTTGCCTAAATAATACTGCAAGGTCTTTCATCAACTTGAGCTTATACCACTTTTAAATCGCATGTAGACACAAAATCCAATAAACAATATGTGGCTTTTATGCTTAAAAAGAAGTCTGAGGTTTTTTTTGTTTTAACTTATTAAAGTTTTAAGCTCTGGCACTTAATGACTACTGGGATTAGTCTGCTGCCATAGACATAAATAAATTCCTCAGCTAGTGACTTTTTTTCCTAGGGCCGTATTTTTCTTGATGCATAGAAAGTCATTAAAACACATTACAGTTAATGTTGAAATAAAAAAAAAAAGATTCATAATTATACAATGTATATTACAGTTTAAGGATTGGGACAGGTTTAGCATGAGTGGGGTTTTAGCAATTGTTTGCAAGAGACTGGACCACATATTAGTACATATTCTTGCATTTTTTTTTTTATCAGATGTAATTAAAACACAAAAAGAATGCACCGTAATCCTCAAATTTCAACACACAATAAAATCTTTCTGATTTTATAACTTTTTTTAATCTCCACTTGTTCTGAGGTAATTAGTTCCATAGCCTTTGCCAGCTTAGGTTGTGTTAATTAAATGAGCTTGCTCAGTTCATAAATTTCATTATCTCAACTATCTCAGTTCAGAGCACAACCTTTGCTAGCTAAAGTTGCTCAGTTAACATCATAGCCTTTGTTAGCTCAGGTTGTTCGGTTAGTGCATTAGCCTTCATTGCCTTAGCTTGCTTAGTATCTGGAATTTGGCAGTCATACCTTCATCAGTTATAACACCATAACAATATTTAACTCAATTTGCTCAGTCAGCCATAGTTAGCTAAGCTTGTATAGCTAACATCCTAACCTTAATTAACACTGCCTGCTTGGTTAGCTCTGTAAACTTTGAATGGCTCAGTTATTAGCATCAAAGCTTTTTGGCAAAGCTTTGTTTTCTCACAGGAAATGAGTAAGTAATAACAAAATGAAAATATGAGAGAACAAGAAAAACAAGGATTGTTCAAATTAAACATTTTAGGAGACAGGAAAACTATTCAAAAGTGCCTAGTTTTTCACTAGCATTTGTAGGGACTAGCAAATGTACACACCACCTGCCTGTATTGAAACACTCACTCCTGGGGACATTATTTATCTATATTTTATTCAACATTTTCATACTCCATAAACATGAAATTGAAATGCCAAGCACACTCTGCTTTACTCATCTGCTTTCCTGTGTTAACAGGATACAGATCAGCTCTCCTGGCCAGCCTCCACACATACAAACACACACGCAAACACACAGACACACACAACCCAAATAAAACATACCCAAATACACCCACGGACAGATAACGTGTTGACACGCGCCAGTATCACAACCATCAAGACTCCCAGCTCTCACACCTGGTGTGTACAAGCTCCTTGGGGACAGCTAGTCTGGCTGCAGCTCACCCCCCACTCATTCCTGCTCTGCTGTGCTCAGTTCCAGACACTGATTTACATCCCTTTGTCTAAAGGTCGACATAATTCTCCATCTTTCCATTGTCTATGTGCTTGGTTAGGGGCAAGGAGGGGCAGCTGGCTCCCTGAAGCCTCCAAAAAAGGTGTAGATTGGGGAAATAACATTGCTCAGTCCATCTGCTCACAAGGACCCTGCCACCCTAACCCTCTTACAAAGAACCTTCTTATTTTTTGATTCTCGACAAACGTGACAATGACGCCTGCAGCAGGTCTAAAAATACCTGCCTTATTACAGGGATGATTTATCAACATGAGGTATGACATATGCATTAAGCAACAAATCATATCAGCTCTACTTGAAGCTATTTATACACGACGATACCAAATCCCAACAAAAAGTTTAGAAGTGCAATAGCCAAAAGACAAAGGAGACAATGTTGCCTCGTGCCACCCTGATTACAATTAATCTCACTTTGCATTAGAGGCAGATATGGTTGTTAGGGCTTTGCCACTACAAGACTCCTCTATGGCAGTTTACAGAGCCCTTGAGAGACTTCGAGTGTCACCAACCACGCTAATGAACGCTTTGAAAACAAAGGCCTTTCATTGGGCCCTGGGCCCCCTGGGACATAAGGGCTGATCTCACTGTGCTTATTTGGTCACAAAACACACACACTCACACACACACAACAAAAAACATGCACCATGGCAACTAAGGAGATTGTTCTTGCGAAAATGGGGGAGGGTATTTAAACAAAAGCTTGCCCCCCTTTAGCCTATTACATGTAGATGGCCCTTGCTTAGCCAGGGTGGAAAGTGTGCAGAGCTGACCCTGCCATATGGGTGCAAGTCCTTCAGCATAATGCTATTACATCTGATGCCATTAACCATAATCCAATCTACAAATGTTATGTTTATCTGCGTATTACCATGAGAGTTTGCAGGAAGGATAATACTGTAGAGGGCAAAACAAAATGATGTAATGATTACGTGACAAGAACACCTTACCCTGCATTCAAAGTAGAAATACTGTTGTTGTTCATGATGTCATTGCCCATTTCGTTCTAGTTGTCGTGTCAAGATCACTACATTTGTCGTTTGTGGCTGTCTTTGTACTGTAACTTTCTTTTTAGTTCTTGTAGGAATTGGTCATAAATATTTAGGCTACTTTAGGCTATTTTGTTTTGTCAAAGATTTTTTTTTGTTGTGTCTTCAAATAGTTTCAACTAAATATTTACTATACTGAAGAAATAGTGGTTTATTGGTTGACGCATTTGACTCATCTCCAGGTTTACATTAGTTACAGAATTTGTAAGCTGTGTGCAGAGTTTGCATGTTCTCCCTATGCTCCAGGATTTCCTCTTGGTACTCTGGGTTCCTCTGTCAGTCCAAATGGGTGAATGAGTGTGTGTATGTGTTTGTGTGTGAGATTGTGCCCTGCAATTAACTGCCACTGTGTCCAGGGTGACCCCGTCTTAGTTCCCCAAGATAAGCTCTGGGTTCCTCACGACCCTATGCAGGATAATCAGTACAGAAACTGGATGGATGGATAAGTGGATTTAGTATCCTAAATTTTACATCCATTCATTCAGTCATTTTTGCACTTACCAGGATCATGACTGTGAAGCTCAATCCAGGGACAATGCGAGCAAGATGAGAATACATCGGAATACACAGGACACCGCACATTTATACCTACTGGCAATTTAAAATATGCAATCTATTGGAATGTTTTTGAGAGGCAGGAGAAATCATGAAAACCAGGAGAACAATCACACAAGAAGAACACACTCCCAAAGACAGAAAGGAACCAGAAATCCTGGCTGTAAAACAGCAACATTATCTTGCCTACATCAACATACACCTGGAGAGAACACCGATAAACACAAACATAGCTTCACCATTTAGTCTAACCTTTTTTTACATACTATATTAACACTGGACAATTAATTGTACCTGATTTTTTTTATAGACATCAAACAGAAATAGGATCTGAAAAGTTTGACATTAGACAACTGTACTGAGGGATTCGTCAGAAAACGTCCTGGACCCAATAATCATGTCTACCAGTGTCATTTAGTTAGCAGCAGAATGGCTGCTTCGATTCCTGCATTGCAAAAGGAAATGTGAGTCATAGTCAGTCAAAACCTGAAATTTAAAAGGTGTTTAACACTTGAAGTCTTCACATGGCATTTTATAAGAATGGACATATTTACACTTGAATACATGAATAACTCATTAGACAGAAATCATGTAATGTATAACAAGAACCACATGCAATATTATGTACTTGGTGGAATATATTTTTCAAACGCTTGAATTTGTTAAATCAGACATATAATCTCTCTTCATGCATGCCATAATCTGCTGGTGTTATTAAGAAATGACAAACTGAGGTTGCCAATTAACGTGCAATTTCTCCTGTACGACCAACAGCACCTTCATTTCATCTGTACTCAGGTCAGTTTTATATGGGGTGTATAGCAGGTTTAGCAATAGACATTGTCACAACACAGCATTGTAGATTTCCCAATGTAGATTTATACTGTATTTACACCCTTAATTAACAAGCCAGGGGCAACAACGTCAAAAACAAAAAATATGCCTGCCAAGACATGAATAAAAACTGAGAGGAATTAGAGCTTAAAGAAGACTAAAGTCTGAATGATTACAGGACTCAAGTTTATGATTTCAATTTCAGATGTTCTTATGTACAAGAACCTATTGGTATATTGATCCCTTTTGTTACATTCATAAGATATGTACTAGATCTATTTCTAGTTGACTGGTATAAGGATTGAGTGTTTCAATGGTTAGCACATTTGCTTCGCTCCTTCAGCGTTGGGTGATTTGATTCCCTCTGCTTTGAGGGTTTTCTCAGTGTACTCTTTCCTACCCTATTCTAAAGACATGCATTGTAAGCTAATTTCTGTCTCTAGATTAGCTGGCACCGTATCCAAGGGGTCTTCAATCTTGTGCCTCGAGTCCCCTGAGATAGGCTCCTGCTTCCCCAAAACTTTGTGTAGGCTTTGTGGTTCAGAATGGAATTTTATTAAAGCAACTGCCTTTAACTATTACTTTCAGGGTAAAAACGGTCAACTCAAGGGCTGCTATGTTGCTGCTACTGTATGTATTGTTTGCATTCGATGAATTTTCCAGCTCGCTTTCTAAAAATGCAAACAACAAAAGGAAGTGTCAAGATTATTCACAAGAGTTAGACCACACTCAAAGTGGTGTCATTTGTTATTATCTGTAATAGTAGGGCTGCAATTAACACATCTATGACTATGATGCTGTTTTTTTTAAATGCTATCCACTGCAATAAAAGTCTGGCTTGTTCAAGCAACAGTCTAAATGCCAACATAATTTTCCTTGTAGCTATGATTCTAAAAAAAAAAAAAAAAATCTCATTTTTCAGCATTTGCTTCATGGTACCTTGATAAAATTCACATCCACTTTCAGCCAAGCTTAAAGGAAGTAGGTACAGTATATTCCGTGAAGGATGGAGTCATATATCTTGATCCGTGTGCTGAGCGGGTGATATGTCTTTTTTAAAACTACATTGTTTGTGAGAAATGAGTGTTGCTCTCAGTCACGTGATCCACAGCTCGCGCAGGTGTTTTGCTTTTTCACTTTTTGGCTGAGAAATTGGACTTATTTGGCAACGAGGCAAGAAGCTTTCAAAGTCACACTGGAAGACTAGTTCTTGGTCATGCTTCAAATATATTTTAATTGCAAATGGGTTAATGAATGCATTATTGCAAAACAAATAAAAAATAAATAAAAACCCAATTAAAATCCACTCAGTAGGCATTTTGACAGCTCCAAAGTTCTGTCAGTGGAAACTAACCATTCCCTCCAGACACCTTCTGTTTAGACTACATGCTTTCTAATGGCCTGAACCATTGTGGAAAAGAAGAGGAGGAAATTCTATCATTGGATTCAATAACCAGACCCTTCTGGTTGATCAATGGATGAGTAAATAGAGCTGTTGCGCTACTCATGAAATTGATCCCTTACATTGTACACTATGATAGGTGAACCTGGTCAATATGCTCACTGCTCTGTCCTTTGTCTTCCAAAAAAAAGTACTTGAGCTAACTATGCTTTCCATCTAAACATAAAGCAGGAGCATGCCAAGGTCTAGTGGAGAATGTCAAGCCTCATTCAATTTTTCTGGAAAACGACTCCCCAATCATTTAACTGCCTGAAATGACTCACAGAGGAAATCCGTGACAGGCATTTTTTATTTATTATTATTTTTTTTACAGTTCCACATATCTGCTGGATGAATGGACTGCCTTTCTGCTCAGCATGTGCCCAGCTGTAAACCTTGTCAGCCTTGGCTGATCACAAGCTCAGATCACAAATATGGTTTTGTTAAATGTCCCTGCAGCTTTTACACTGAACTTTTACCACTTCTACATACCCCCAGAACTATGGATTCCTTTGTCACCAACTGAAACTGAGCTTTGGGACAACTTTAATATCACATACTGTATCAACCTCTTTTCTGAAGAGAGTACAGATTTTCACACACACACAAAAAAAAGTTTCATCCAGATCCAGTCTGTTTTTTTTCTTTTCTTTCTTTTTTAATGAAAAACGACTCCTGGGTCTTGCTACAGAGGCCTTGTTTCAGCTTAGTGTTTTCCCTCCAGCTAATGTTCCATCCTCGAAATGCTATGGTGCAAAAAACAACTAAGTACACTTCTCTGTGGATCGAAAGTGATTTACTTTTAGTGGGTGGTGTAGTTATTTTGACAATTTCTTGAGACAGCAGGCTTAGTAAAAGCAAAATGACTTGAAATCTTGCATAATACTTAAAGTAGTTAGAGGGTGTTGCATCAGATGACAATAAGTAGAAAGTATTTTAGTGTTGTTTGGGATCTATTTGAAGAGTCCATAGTCTTGCATGCTTCAATTCCTGCAGGTATCATGCACTTCATTACTTTTTTTTACCACTTAATAAGTATCATTAAAGTTCATTCACGTCACTTTAAGAAGAGCTGTTGAACCTTGAATATAACAAATGAATTTCCAAATGAATTCATTCATTTTCAGTAAAGGTTTAATGCAGGTAATGTTTGAGATGATTACAGAATTTATATCGCAATCACTGGATGGGAATACACCCTGGATGAGACTCGAGTACAAAGCTAGAGCACTATGCACAGTCTCTTACACACACTTACATTGCTAGAGGCAATTTAGCATAGCAATTCCACATACTGGAATTAAAAGAGGTGAGTGGAAACCAGAGAACCTGTGAAGCTTTCACGTACAATGACCTGAGCTCAGGATCGATCCAGAGACCTTGGAGTTGTAAAGGCGGCAATGCTACCTGCTGTGCCACTGAGCGCTCCTAACAAATTCATTTGTCATTTTGACATGCTTGCCATTGCATATCTCCTGGGTCCAGGGTGTTCATTCCTGATCTCAGGTTACAGACATATAAAATTTTTGCATTTCCTCCCAGAAATTCCTAATTTCCAAAAATATTCTTGTAGAGAAATATTAGTTTAGGAAATCTTATGTAATCTTATGTCATTTTAAAATGTACCAGTTCTATGAAATCGTAAAATGTACCAGTGCTACAGGACAGACGGTTCCTTATATGATTTCTTTTTTTGTGGGTGGAAATAAGCAACAGGAGCAGAAGCATCAGGTGATAAATGAGAACTCAAGCCCAGCAGTCAAGCGAGTGTGTGAAGACTGTGCATCTCCAGATGTTCTGAATAAACTACCAGCTCCGCAGCAGGATCTTGTGCCGGATGAAATATAAATGGACCTAGTGAGCCACCGAAGAAGGACTCCATTCCTCTACAGAGACGTAAACAAACAGATACCATTATCCTTTGCTTATCCTGGGTTATAAAGGACATTCTTTGTTTCAGGATTATGTTTTTTTTCTAGAAGGTTTTTTTCAGCCTTCTAGATTAACATTCTATAACACACCAATCTCATCAGTTTGTTTTTAATTAAACCCTGCTGCTTTCCATATACAGTAATTATGACAACAAAAGAATGAAAGAAAAACAAAAGAGTCAGGGAACTGTATTTTAGCAGATGGAGGTATTAACTGTGTGCTTTCTCACTCAAGCATGGCAAAGCTGAAGCGTGACAAACAGAAAGAGACAAAAATAAGAGGAGGAAGAAGAAAAAGAAGAAGAAGAAGAAGCCCACTGACTGTACAGAACAATACACTGCAAAGCAAAGTGTGAATCTCGTGCCACGTCTACAAACAGAGAGCATATTTTGCCACCATAAATTAAAGTGATGGCTTTGAGACGAGCGAATGAAGACAATGTATTCAGCACCGTCCTGCTTTGCTGAGCCCAATTTGCACCCGTTTCCCAGGACAGCTCATTTCACCAACATTAGGAGGCGATTTTCCATTGTCAGCAACTGCCATCATTCATTTCCATCAACAGAGTGCCTCTGAAAGAGGCCTGGGACTCATTCACACAGGCCATTGATGTTCCTGTGGGTCGTCTCTTCCTGGATTTCATGAGCATTCACAGAGGAGGGGGTTTCAGTCAGGGAAAAGCATATTCTTTTAACAGGGAAAAGTGTCTCTTTTAAAAAGTGTAAATCATGGTTATTCAGCAATATTACAAGCATATCACTTGTTAGGAGATTAAAAATTAACAGCGATATACTTAAGGGCTGAGTATCAGTGCAGGAAAGATGTTTTACAGAAAAAGACAAGAATAGAATTTCCATCCATCCATTTTTATACCCTGTATCTTACACAGGGTACCTGGTGTGGGGTGGCCAACAAACACCCACTGTCTAGTCCCACACCCAGTGCATTCTTTTGACTCAGGGAGGAAACCAGAGTACCCAAAGGAATCCCTAAAGCACGTGGCGAACTCCATACAAACAGAGTAAAGATGGTGCTCAAACTCCTGGAGGTGTGAGACAAACATGCTAACCAGTAAGCCAGCAAGTTCTCCCAAAAATAAAATTTATGCTAACAAATCATTTAAAAGTTTCATGGGGCCATAAACTAGCAGACTGTAGTCCAGATGTGAATCCAGCAAAGCATTTTATTAGGTCAACCTGAGTATTTGAAAAAATACAGAAGAGCTTATTTACCTGCGGTGGAAAATTGGCTGTAGTTCAGTTTGTTAAAC